>NC_052614.1:54773085-55113852 GCF_016545825.1 Eucalyptus grandis
GCCATTCTCTGTTAGAGACTTACTCAACCTGTCATACCAAGCTCGTGGTGCTTGCTTCAGACCATACATCACTTTTTTCAGTCTGTAGACAGAGTCTAGTTTTCTTGGATCTTCAAATTCTGGTGGTTGTTCCACATAAACTTCTTCTTAAATGAATCCATTAAGGAAAGCACTTTTGACATCCATCTGGAATAACCTGAAATTTTGATAACAAGCAAAAGCAAGCAATAATCTAATTGCTTCTAACTTTGCAACCGGTACATTGGTTTCGTTATAGTCTATCCCTTCTTCCTGTGTGTATCCTTTAGCCACGAGCCTTACTTTGTTTCTAATTACTTTTCCTTTCTCGCCCATTTTTGTTTCTGAAAGTTTATTCTAAAACCTATGTCACAAAGTTGACTTATACTCAGTAGATTATAATTTAGACCTTTCATCAGGGAAACATTATTGATAGTTAGACTTTATTCTTCACAGTTCCGCATCCTATAATCTTCCCTTTGCTGTTTCCACCAAAAGAAACTTTTCCTCATTTTCGTCTGTCAAGCTTCACGAAACAGCTTGAGTCTCCTATCATATGCTTAGAATAGCCACTATCCAAGTACCATTTTATTTTTCTTTTAATAGTGACCTCGATTTCTTTGTCAAAGTCTGAATTAGTGTTTGTCTCTAATTCTAAGTTTGACTTTGAGTGACCCATCGGCATATGTTTGCAAATTATTCTTTGCTTTCTTCACATTCGATGTCAGTCCAGGTTTCTGCTTGAAGAGATTTCTTGTACTTCTTAGATTTTTTTTTTTTGGTAAGGTGAGAATATATTGAGCTTTAGCCAACTATACAAAAATCCGGCGCCAAAAACTTTCACTCATAGTGCAAATAGCAGAATGAGTGGAAGGGAGCCGAAGTAAAAGGGAACCACAAATAAGCAACAAACAAACAAACAAGAATAGGCCAAACAACAGCCATAAAGAGGTACAAAAAACACCACTAAGGCAATAACCAAGTCAAAGGACCCATCAAGGAACGTCAACAAGCAGCAGCAAGAAATGAGGAAGCAAGCAGCTCGAACAACAATAACTGTGGATCAACCCGGGATGATGAACAAAGAAGGGAAGCCGAAGAAGGTCGAATCCCAAAGGCGAAGGAACCAAGGCCACCAAACCACGAGCTCTACTAAGGAGGAGTAGGACCACAGAAGAAAATGGAAGGGTCAAAACCCCAACCTCTCTGGAGTCTTCTGTTCCTTGAGTTATCCGACACATTACTGAAGGTGAAGGCCTTGTCATTGACGACTTTAATAAGATGATTTTTCAAAGCCAAAACCACCATCGATTCCCTTCGGAAGATGATACTATTCATTTTCTTCCAAATTAAGTGGCACATAACACCAAAAGAGAATCGTGCAATGCAATGGAAAAAATCCTTATCAAAAAGGAACTTCAAAGGCCAAAGAAAGATTGCACCTAGCAACCCAAAAAAATGCAAGTGTTGCTAAGATGTGACAAAAAAAGAACAAATGGTCAATAGAATCCAGCGTGGGGTTACAAAAGGAGCATAACACATAGTAAATTCTTCCATAAGATAGGAGGAACACCTGAGTATATAAGCAATTTTTAGTAATCAACCAGAGGCTGAATTGAAATCTGGGGGCAATGGCATTGTTCCAAATAAACGAGGCCCAAGGGACACGGTTGTTCTTGCTCCTAATGGCTTCCCAGGCTGAGGCCACCATGAAGGTACTGGAGGAGTTCCCATGCCAAAAAAACTAGTCAGGGGCCTGAGAGAGAACTGGAAGGGAAAAATCCCAACACTTTAAAAGAGTTTTGAAAACACGGCCCAAAAGGGAAAGGAGATCTGACATCGTCACTTGCCTATAAAGGCCTGAGCTATTAAAGAGAGAATCCGAAACAATTAAGTTCAAAGGACCATCCTGGTGCTAGTGGTCAAACCATAAAGTGACTGAAAGGCCATTGCCAATTTTCCAAAGAAAGGACAACTGAAATTCCCTCCTTAGCTGCAGGATCTTCTTCTAAGCCCACGAACACACAAAAGGTTTGAGAGAGATCCAAAAATTTTCCCTTTTTAAGAAATTAGTATGAATCCACCGACACCACAAGGATTCTTTGTTCGTAAACAGTATCCAAATGTACTTAAGCATTGCTGTTTATTGCAATCTCTCAGCCTGCGAATGCCAAGACTGCCCTCCTCCTTTAGGAGACAGACGTCCTCCTAGGAGACTTTAGCCCTGCCTCGACAAAGGGTAGAGCCTTTCCAGAGGGACTACCTCAAAATTCGCTCTATGCGATTTAAAACCAAAAATGACAAGGTAAACACACTAGCCCAAAAAGCTTGAATAGAGTGTAGGACTGACCTAATCAACTAAAGTTTTCCTGCAAAAGATAGAAACCACCGTGCCCAGGATTGGACCTTGGATGTGATACGGTCAATAGGGGCAATGCAATCCACTTTACCAAGCCTTGAAGAGATAATAGGCACCCCTAAATACCGCACCGGCAGCTTCCCTTCCTGGAAACCAAAAGCCATAAGGATATAATTACGCAAGGAATAAGACCCACCCGAAAGGAAAACCTCGCTTTGTTTTTATTTGGCAACATCCCGCTCTAATAGGAGAAAATATCCAGGCCTCTTTTTAGCAAAGACACTGAAGCTTAATCAGCCTGACAGAGCAGAAAAACGTCATTGGCGAAGAAAAGGTGAGATAGCTTCACCACTATGCACCTCCATAAATACTTGAACTCCTTATGCGAAGTGCAAGAACTCAAAATCCCATAAAAGACCTCTATCACCAGGGTAAAAAGATAGGGTGACATTAGGTCCCCCTGTCGGAGGCCCCGCTGACCTGAGAAGAACCCATGTAATTGATCGAAATAGAATACTTCGGATGAGTCGAATCATCCACTCAGGAAAAATCGAAAGCCGAAAGAGTTAGCTCTAGGAAATCCCAGTCCACAGTATCATAAGCCTTTTGGAAATCCACCTTAATTGCACATTTAGGCAAATAAGGGTTGAGATGGAATCCGGTGAACAACTTCTAGGCCAAAAAATTGTTATCCTTGATCCTTCTATCCTTAACAAAGGCATTCTGGGAAGGGCTTATCAAGTCACTCAGGACAGTAGCCAAACGATTAGCCAAAATCTTAGTTTGTAGACGGTATTGCAACAAGCAATGGGCCTAAAATCAGAAACTGCACAGGTGTTAGGAACCTTAGGCACCAGAGCTAGAATCATGTTGTTTACCTCCCTTAATAGACGGCCCAAGGAGAAAAAATCCTTCACCGCCTCTAAGACCAACGGCCTTACAATCTCCCAATTACTCTTGAAGAACTCAACTGTAAAGCCATCGGGCCTAAGAGCTTTACCTCAGGCAAGGGAAAAAAGAGTATCACGGATCTCAGTATCAAGAACCGGGCGAGCAAGGGTACAAACTTGATCATTTGAGGGCGGTCGTCGAATGGACTTCTTTAACTCCCGCAACAAAGGCTTTATGAGGACAGCTTGCGGTGTCAGCAAGTCTCTAAAAAACGAGACAAAAACGTGCAGCACCAAGCCAGGGTTCGTGACTAAGGAACTTGAGGGATCCCCAACTGAGAAAATCATGTTCCTGAGTTGTCTTCTTTTGACCAAATGGTGAAAAAACATGGTATTCTGGTCTCTATCCTGAAGCCACCTAACTCTTGACTTCTGCCTATAAAAGGATTCTTCCTGACTATGCAAGTCCACAAAGAGCTGACGCTGAGACTTCTCCAAATCTGCAAGAGCAACATTGTTTAGGTCTTGCTGGAGACCAAACTGGGGAAGACAAAGAGCATTCCTTGCTTCTGCAGTTCTCACTGAGATATTAGAAAGCGCATCTCTATTGAGCTGCTTGAGATGACCTTTCAAGGCTTTCAGCTTACAAACAAGTCTAAACATGGGGACCCCTTCCACCGGACTATCCCAGACTTGCTAAACAATAGAATGGAAAGCCGAGTGCTTTAACCAAAAATCAAAAAACTTGAAAGGCTTCCTTATGATAATCGGGTCAAAAACTCTGGCAACCATAGGGGTATGATTAGAGATAACCGGGTTGAGAAAGGAAGCTTTCGAGAATAAAAAATCCAAGTTCCACTTAGTATTCACCATAACCTGATCAATCTTCCTCATTTTTCTGCTAGCTCTAGAGGAAGTAGACCAAGTAAAACGAAGACCAACATACCTGAGATCCTCCAACTCCGTCCGAGCTAAGCAATGACTGAACTCATCAAAGTAAGGGATCTAGTTATTAGAACTCCCAACTCGGTCTGAAGGGTCTTTGATGGCATGAAAATCACCAGCAACAAGCCAGGCCGAATCCTGTAAGAGATTATTCAACTGGATGAGGTCTTCCCAAAGGGGCCGACGGCGAACAAAGGTATGCTCTCCATATATTACCGACACACAGCAAACCAAACCAGACAGAATAAACTTCAGGTGCCCATGCATAGCTTGAGCATTAATAGAAGAAGCTTCATAGCTCACGAACTCCGCGTTCCACCCAACCCAAATTCTACCTTGAGGGGAGAACTCATAATTAGCTACCCAATTCCACCCGTTCAATAAGCTAGAGAAGATAGAATGGAATAAAGACTCAGGAACTTTAGTCTCAAGAAGGCCAACAAACCACAGATTATTCATAGACATTGTACTTCTCAGATTTTCCTTTCTTCTTTTTCAACAAAGGACAATTTGGTCTGATATGCCCATTTTTTCTTACACTCGAAGCATATAACATCCTTGTTCGCTTCAATGTCCTCCGTTGGTTTCTTCTGAGAATTCTGCGTGCTTTGCTTCTTCCAATTCAATCTTCTTCCCTTTCTATTAAGTTTTCTGAATTTCTTTATTATAAGGGTCAGCTCCTCATCGTCCATATCATCATCCAAATTTGTATCATCATAATCAATGTTAGATTTTAAAGCAATTGATTTCTTACCTTTTGGATCTTCCTCATCATTGATCTGCTCCACTCCGTACGACTAAAATGTGCCTATTGGTTTATCTACTGATAGAGGCAAAATCCTTTGAGTCTCTCTGATTGAAGTCTTCACATGATTCCAGTCCTTTGAAAGTTTGCACGGTAGTTTGTTGACTTTCATTGGTCTAGAAATTGTTGACCTTGATAAGCCGGGCCATTCACAATTTATGTGAAACATTTGAACATATCGAAATAGATTCTCCAAGCTTCATTCTAAAGGCTTCATTTGTCCAAGTAGAATGTTAATTTTTGTTTCCTTCACACGATCAGTCCCCTCATAGGTAACATGTAGTCTATCCCCAACTTCTTTTGTTGTTTAACAAGATGAAATTCAGTTATATTCTGTGGGAGACAAAGCACAATATAAAGAATAAATTGCTTTTGCATCAAGAGCCTGTCTCTTGGTAATTTCAGCTTGTGTTGATTCATCAACATCAATAACTTCTTTCCCTTTTGTCTGAAGCTAATGTTGCTTTAGGATTGATTCATTTTTCAACAGCATCCCACTCCAGGGGATCTCTGGATTTGAGAAATGCCTTCATCTTGTTTTTCCACACATTTTACTCCTTTCCATCAAAGTAAGAAGGTTTGGTGTTGCTCTATCATTCAACCAATCCTAGAGCCAATATACTAGCCATAGAAGATCTTTAGCTTAGAAACACAAACACTTTAATAAAGTAAGCACACGAGCTCTGATACCAATTGAAAGAGATAGTATAAACACCTAGAGGGGGTGAATACGTGTGAAAAAAAGATTTTGCAAAATGCAGTAAAAATACTTTGCTTTTAAACTGAGTCTCATGAACAATGGATTTTGAAGAAAAATTAAGACTTTAACAACTATTTCGAAACACAGAAAGACATCACAACAGATAAAATAAAGAGTTCAGGGAAGAGAAAAATAAGCACAAGATTTATAGTGGTTCGGCTTAGATTAAGCCTACGTCCACTCTCCATGCTAACAGCCTTCTAGCTGGTTTTCACTATGAATTGAAAAGGAGTGTTACAACCTTATGATCTCGACTTCTTAGTGAAGAAATTCTACTGCTCTCACAAAGTCACTCTCTAGAAATTTTCTTTTCTTTGAATACAAATTTGAGTACTGTATGGGAAGAATAAGTAATTTGGAAGCTTCAGACTTTAGAATTCTTCTTTCATGCACACCTTCAACTAACTTGAAAAGCTTCTTAAATACTCCTCTACGCCTTTTTGACTATTGGCATTTTCCAAAGGAATTCTTCCAATCAACCCGTTGGACATAATCAATCAAGGAGATCTCGAGCCATTTGAAGATTGTGATGAAAGCCCAATGAACCTGGGCGCCCACATAATCAGGATCTAGGTTTCCATAAGTAGATTCTTTCCAAATAAACTTGTCTTTCAAAATGATATTACCGTTCTCGATTGATTTTGATAATAATATCCAAAGAAAGTAAGTAAGATTTCCATCCAGAAAGCCATAAATATTTTGTTCGTATTGAAGCCTTAAAGAAAGAAAAAATAATCTCGAGTCTGATTATATCTACGTTCTTCTTTTTCGTTCAGTCTGGATCTTCGTCAGAGTGGAGCAGACTTCTTATGTAAGATAGACTTTGAAAGAGTTACACAGAAGTCTCGTATTCCTCATAATGAAAATAGGAATAGAACCAGAGAAGTTTTGTCAACTTCAAAATCTAATAGGAGTTTGTGGCACCCCCAGATCTGGTAAGGTCGCCACAGATACCTATTGCTCTATCTATTGGATACCAGTTACTTGTCTTTGATATAAAGGGGTTTAAAGAAGGACCGAGGTCCATAGGCATTTTTTTTTTCTTTTTGAAAAGAGTTTAGCACAGCTCATAGCAAAATTAAAGATGAGTCTCACCATCCCTCTGAGAGTGCTAGTATGAATAAAATAAAGGAGTTAGGGAAGAGAATAAGAACACAAGATTTATAGTGGTTCGGCTTAATCCAAGCCTACGTCCACTCTCCCACGCTAACAGCCTTCTTGGCTGGATTCCACTATGCAATCAACAAGAGATTACAACCGAGTGCAAACACTTAGTAGTAGATCACACTATCTCACTAAGTCACTCTTTTGGTATTTCTCTCACGATTACAAACGTTTAAGCTCTCAAGAGACAAGTATATGATCGAAAGTCGCTCGGACTTTGGAATTATAAATTCTACGCTCCGTCTCTTACTTGCTCATCGGTCCATGATCTCCTTAAATACTCCTCCACTTCCAAACTACCGTTGGACAGTATCCGGAGAATCGTCTTCCAATATACCCATTGGCCAGCTCGTATTTAGAAGATTTGGTAGCCGTTGAGTGACAAAGGTAGAATCCCAAATTGATTCCGATCGCCCATACAAACAAAATCTTGGTTTCCATAAGTAAAGCTTCTTCGTATAGAAAGTTCTTGTCTTCAACATCTAATTGCCAATCAAATAGATTGAGTCAATCAAATCAATCTTGATGTGGAATCCAAACCAGATCACTAGCCGTTATATGATTGGGCTTGAGTTACGTTCGTCGAATCTGGATGTAAAAGTCGATAGCCATAGACTTTACAATATGAGTCCAGTCGGCGGTCTTGGACTTTGAGTCTTGAGTCGGCGGTCTTCGGACTTTGACACGAAGTCTGGAAATCTTCAAAATATACTTTGGACATGTGTTACGTTGATCTTACGGTCGTCTTCGACTTTGATAATATCCTTTACATGTTCTATTATCTGCATGGTCTATTACTCAACCATTAAACATGTTAGTAGCCTTTGATTTATTTTGTCATCTTCAAAACATCATAAGGGATTTCCCTAACACCCTCCACTATCTTAATGATGATACAATGCACACCAACTACACATCGAAGGAAAACATAAAGCCGAGCCACTTTTCTTTACATTTTTAAGATGAACATCTTGGGTCGGTACAACCAAAAAGCCAAGGCTTTTCACTAAACTTGGCTACAACTCAAAAGAGAGATCTCGACCCCTTATATCGATCGTGTATAACCCTCTATCTACAAGTGTCGGCTATTTCCAAAAAAGTGTCAGCTCCCTCTCCTCACGAGGGCCATCACACCCATCCTGGTGCATCGGGCGGTGGTGGTGGCAACATCCCCAGCATCACTCCATCACGACGGACGTGGACGGATAAGAACTCCTGGATGACCGGGCCCCCAGCCAGGCCCACGTCATACATCACCAGCACCCGAACCCGTATGAACACCAAACCAGGGATGGTGACACAATTAAGCTCCATACACTCGACCTCCACGGCAAATGGAAGGCCGTAAAAGGTACCGCGCGTGGCCAGAGGGAGAGGCATTTTTCTAATCTGAAATGTTGGTCCCCAAAGGGGTGAGTACAACCACTCAACAGGTAAAAGATCCATTAAACTACTCAATGCATCAAATAGAACAATCATGGCATCATAGAGTACATATAATTCATACATATCAAACATATCTCACCTTTCAGTCATGCATATTACATCGAAACAGCCATATACATATACATATAGGTCACCATGTCATGTGCATATACCACCAATGCACTTGTACATATAACATCATACAGTCATGCATACATGTCACCATACCATGTGCACATACCACCATGCACTTATACATGTTACATCATACAACCATTCATACATGTCACCATACCATGTGCACATACCACCATGCACTTATACATATTACATCATACAGCCATGCATACATGTCACCACACTATGCATGACTCAATTTCAGCTCTTGTTTTTCAATTAGATCGCCACATTTTTCTTTCCCGGGACCAGTAATTGCATCCCACATTTCTATCGCTTGCACCCAACCTGGCATCACGAGGAACCTCCGGCACACACCTCCGGGCATCCGGCACTCACCTCTGGGCATCCCGACACTCCCGGGGGATTGTCGGCTCACACCTCCGATGGCATCCTCATTTATCACAAGTCATGTTCACAATTGTGTCTCAATATTAACATGGCACATGATGTGATGACAACAAGGTCAATTTCAGCTTTTGATTTTATATGTAATGCTATATATCATCACATATGCAGCAAGATCAATTACTATTATTTTAGAAAACAGAATGCATTCTTTTTAATTTACATTTCCTAAAATTTAGTAATTATCTCTAATAATTTATAAGAATTTAGTACATCATAGACAAACTCTAGGGGCATTCATCTCATGAAGAACACAACACCGCCAGAATTTCATACAAAACAAGATAGTCCATACATCACAGCTTTTGAAATTTGCACGATCCAGCTAGCACAGTTTTAGAAAACATTTTCATTAAATACCCAAATGACATTCACAAATTATGAAATTCGAACATATGATAGTCAAAACATAAAGGCAGATACTTCATAAGAACCTACACCAAAAGATCCCCATATAGTTCAATACAAACCACGCATCACAGCACTACTAATTCTGTCCGTTCCACTTGCACAGTTTTTGAAACATTTTTGGTTAAATAGGCAAATGAACTTCAAAAATTACAAAATTTGGATATGTTGTAGGAAATACATAAATAAAGATATTTTACGCAGAAGAAATTTCCAAAAAATCTCATACAAAACGGTATAGACCACGCATTGCAACATTACCAAGTCCGAACACATCAGATTGCACAGTTTTAGAAACATTTTCGATTAAATACCCAAATGACATTAAAAAATTATGAAATTTGACTATGTGATAACCAAGACCATAAGTTAAATACTTCATGAAGACATCAAAGTCATATTCGTCCTAGGTAATTAAATATAGGCGGTTAAAACTTCTTCTCCTAGTACCGAAATTTCCAGATCTAACCATCTCCGAAAGACCACGATTTCACCTACCTATTTTTGTTTTTTTTCTCTAAATTTTTTATATGTTAAATCTCAGGATTTCCTTTACATCTTTTGTTAAGAAATAGAAGTGAAATTTCAACAAAAAGATTGCCTTACAGTCCATGCATTCATCAAGGGTGGGAACCAAAATCTCCAGATTCAGTCTTTCCAAAGAATAACCATTTCACCCACTTATGCTTGCTTTTTTTGTCCCAAATTTGAGTATGTTATACTCCAAGAAGTCCTGTACAACTTTCATTGAGAGGTCAAAGCCAAAATTCAACTAGAACATCACATGCAAGTCACTAGAACATCCAAGGTCGAGGTGTTTTTTTCTCAAGAACAGTACACTAGACTAGAGCACCACTCTTATAACTTAAATTTTTCACATTCTATACATCCGAAATTATTACCATTCAATCACACACACTAAGCACAGCATGCAAGAGTAGATCAAGGGATCCCACTTGCTTCTAGACCAAGCAACGTCAAGCACATGGCAGCGACGGACGGCGAAGCACGGCCCCTCCTCCTTCCTTCTTCCCTTCTTCCTTTCTTCCTTTCTTCCTTCTCTTTCTCTCCTCTCTCTCTCTCGGACGAACCCTCCTCTCTCTCTCCCTCTCTCGCGCTTAAACCGGCCACCCTTTTCCCCCTAATTTCCTTCCCTTCATCATTAGCCATCATCACCTTTTGCATGGGGTGACACTTGGCCATCACCATGGGACAAATGGGGGGAGGCATGCAAACCGGACTCCCCCCACCCCTCCTTCGTGAGACAACAGTGCTTCATGGGCTTATGGGTCAGCCATTAAGGCCCATCTTAGGCCCAACACTCTTGGGCCTAAGACCCAAGCTTAAATAAATCCATAATTGACCCTTTTAAAAACTAACTAAATCCCTATTAAATCAAAGTACTAAATTGCAAATTAAATGGCTATACACTTGCAATCATAAATCCATAAGTTCCAATTTATAATACATATGGCCAAAGATAGAACTTTCTTTCCCAAAATTTATCCATTAAAAGATTGGTCATAAATCTCATTGCGAATCATGGATCAAAAGGCTACAAAAATACAATAACGGTGTTTCCATCGCCTATCCATGGCTCATGGCATACTTAGGGATTTTCATGAAATTCTAGGATGCCACAGAGTTTTCTCTATCAAGTAGATCAAAAGCTATACATAAGCATGATTGGTTCTCTTCTTTATCTCACTACCTCTAGACCTGACATTCTATTTAGTGTGTGTATCTATGCTAGATTTCAATCCGATCCCAAAGAATCACATCTAAGTGCTGTTAAACGTATCATCAAATATATTGCAACTTTTCCAAAGCTAGATCTGTGGTATCCAAAAGGAGGAGATTTTACTTTACTTGGTTATTCTGATACCAATCTAGCTGGTTGTAGAGTTCACAAAAAAAGTACATTTGGTACATGTCAATTGTTGGGACAAATGCTAGTATCATGGTTCTCAAGAAAGCAAAGTACAACGACACTATCTACAACAAAAGCAGAATATGTTGCTCTTGGAAGCTGCTGCTCACAAATTTTGTGATTAAACAACAACTAAGAGACTTCAGAATAGAAGAATTCTGCATGGAAATTAGATGTGACAACACAAGTGCTATTAACCTTACCAGAAATCCAATTCTTCACTCAAGAGCAAAGCACATCGATATTCGTTATCATTTCATAAGAAATCATGTACAGAATGGCGGGATTAATGTTCAATTTATTGATTCAAAGAATCAACTAGGAGATATCTTTACAAAACCATTGCAGAAAAGCTTATTTGAATCAATTCGTAGCAAGCTGAATATCATCCTCCCTTTCGACTAATGTCTATGGTTGATCAGACTCAGCATCTCAACTTAAGGAAGTTACTTCAATCTGGAAATCTTTCTAATCCAGGTATTTTGTTTTTGGCATTTAAAAACGGAACAAGTATGATTATCCCTAAATCATTGCTTGCCTTTTTTATTTTTGGAAATTACAATTTTATTGCAGATTTTTCGGAATATATTTCAAATTTTTGGCAGTTATCCTTTTAAATAGTTTTCTAAAAAGGCATGTTTTTATTTGTGTCGATTCATTTGCCCCATTTCGATTTCTTTAAATTCTTTTGACTATTTCTTTCGAGCACAATTTTTTCAAACCCTAATTCTCGAACTCTTGTCTCTCTCTCGATTTTTTCTTGCAAAAACACTCTGCAAATCTCTTTCTCTCTTCCACTTGAGCATATCGTCAAAGTCCTCCAGAGGAAATCTTCTCGCATTGCTAGTCGCCGCTCTCGTAATATGCCTAAAGGTCCAATTCACTTTGATCTGACTGGAGAAGATTCTCCCTGAAGTTCTCATCACTCTGCAGATGAGGAAGTTACGTAGGAGGCAACACCCATTTATGTAAAGAGGCCTGAGGTACTTTTCAAACATTATAAGTTTTTGAAACAGGGTGGAAGTCCTATAAACTTTATCGCTAACTTTATGAAAGACAATGGATATGGAAACAAAACTCTATTTTTGAGAACAATGGAAAGGTTAGGACTGGCACCAAAAGGAACAGTAGAGAAGGGATTTTTTGAACTTTCCTTTCGATCCTCGTTTTGGGTCAGAAAATATGCTTGAGAATAAAGATGACGATGAGAGAATCTTTATAAAATTCCAACCAAAGATGGGTGTGGCGGCTGAGATTACTGGAGAAAGAATGAAACTTTTTCGTTCAATAGAGCATAAAAAGGTTTATCCTCAAATGTTGAACAGAAGGGTCATAAACCATCGAACAGTAAACTTTGACTTTCTAGATTCTATAAAGGTTAACTTGAGAGAGAAGTTAGACAAACTTCAATTTGAGAAATTTTGTGCGGACACATCTAAAGCATATCCTGAATTAACGGTATATTTTTACTCGAATTTGTCATTTCTAGATCAAACTCACATTCAGTTTATTGTATGTGATAGTGTGTTTGATGTAGATGTGGATCTTCTGGTTGACATTTTGGGTGTAGAACGGAGTAGGTTTTTGCCGATAAATGTATCCATCAATCAAGCTACTAAGTTTCTCATGAAAGACTGATTTCTAAGTGGGAGTATTACTTACTCTCAAATGTCTGCTTCAAACATTTGGTTGCATAATATAGTGATCAATTGCATCAGATCCAAGGCTGCCGCTAAGACTAATGTTTTGAGGTTTGAGGCAAAGATAATGTGGGTAATATGCAATGGAGTTCCTTTTTCACTCCCACATACTATCTTTTTGCACGTGTACAAAACAGTGATGAAGGAAAAAGGGCAACTGCCCTACTCTGCTTTGATAATGAGATTATTTAGACACTTTTAGATTCAACCACCTTCTTAATTTCGATAAATGACTCTTACTCCTTTGGAAATAGGAATGAAAATGATTTCCAAGATAAGGCTGAAAGATCTTTCTAAAGCCCTGGATCTTTTGAAGAAGGAATCATCTAGCAAAATCAAGGAAAGATCTGTTGTTGCAAAGAAGCGCAAGGGAAAGGATGTTGTCCAAACGACATCAAAGAAGAAGAAATCTATCCTTTTGCAAGATGAACATGAGGAAGATGAAGATTTGACAATCTCTACCATTGTTTTGCGCAATCTTCAAGGTTTTGCTGATTCTGAAGAGCTAGAAGAAGAAGAGGGTGAAAAGGAATAAAAAGAAGAAAAGAGTGATGCTGAAGAATCTAAAGAGAATGAGGATGTGGATGAAGACTGAGAAGGAGATGCTGGTGTAATACTAGAATTGGAGGAGACTAAGGAAACCAGGGACATTGCAGCACCTAAAATAGAGGAGACTGTACCAAAAAAGCGATCTCGCATTGGAAAAGATAAGGTGCAAGAAGGAGAATTTTTGTCTCAACTTGACGACACCAAAACCGGGGGAGAACATGAGAAAACTCCATTAGTTGCACCAGCTACTAGTGATGGTATCAGTAGATCTCCTGCAGATGCTGAAGATGTATTTACATCTCATTTCCTTGAAGTTCAAGTTGAAGAGGAAACTCCAAGTCAGGGTAAACAACAAACTGCACACATTCAAGTTGACATTCCTTCACTTCTAGAGGCTCCACAAATTCATTTGGCTGAAGCTAGTGCCCAAACCAAACCTGAAGCAAACTATCGAAGGATAGTAGAACTCCTCTTGGAGATAAAGGCATAGCACTATGCCATGGAGTTTCAAATTCAGAAGTTACATGCTGCTTTAGGATCTACCTTAGAATTTCTTACAGGTATAGTCTCTTGGCACTCAGGTTTAGACACTGAATCAACAGACTTTGCAGATTGTAGCTAAAGTTGAGAATGTACATCATTAGTGCATACATAAGCTTGAGGAAACCGTGCAGTCATTGGAGGATTTCCAACTTGTTCACATTCCAAAACAGCCCTAATCATATTTTCATTTACTCTTTTTATTCATGACTGACTTCATCTTTTTGCTGATGACAAAAAGGGGGAGAGTGTCATGTCCCGATCCTCGAGCACACGCCCATCCCGAACTTTGTCGATTAATTAGTGACTTTCAAGGAAGATCACCGACCCATTTATTTATATACGCGCGCGGAAGCAATTAAAATCCCCAAACAATAAAACAATCGAATAGAAAAGTAGGCCATATATTTAACAACTGAAAAACCACAACCACACTTTTATACAAGCAAATCTCATAGTATATTTTACAATACTATTCACAAAAGTCTGGTCTAACACACATCAGTTCACAACTTGGGGTTTACATAACAGGGTGAGATCTCAGTCCTCATCCAGGTTATACTCAAGATCATCCTTTGAATCCTCCTCAGACTCCTCCTCAGGGTCTTCTTCTTCAGGCTCCTCCTGCTCAACAATCTCTCCTTCCTATTTGATCCCGGTGGAGTCCACAACCGAGTACATGGAAGCATCAGGGTCACTCTTAAGCTTAGGGTCCTTGGCATCGATCACTACTTCGTCCTTGGGATATGTCGTCCCTTCTCCGAATGCTATCTCTAAGACGAACAGAGGCACTTCGCCTTCCAGTACGGGACCCTCTCTTTGCCCATCATGGTAGTAACAATACCACGACCTATACTCATCAGACACTAGGCTGCCTTTACCCACATCAACCCATACGATCGATTTCACCAATACATACTCTAAACCTTCTGGGTGGGGGTATATCGGGAAGTGAAGTCCTATCTCAGTGATCTCTTTAGGTTCAGGAGGAGGTACTGGAGGTGGAGGTGCTGCCATCACGGGCCTAAAAATTTTATCCAAAAAAAGGGGTGAGACTACGTCTCAGGAAGTTCTACCCCCTAAGACTCAATTAGGAAGCCAATATGCCCCAAGGGCTGCCTAAGCACAACAGGAGTCATGGGACTTATCTTGGTCTTTGTTTCCCTCCTGCAAGTCAGTATACTTCAAATCTACACAAACCACATCAATTAAACCAATCAGATCGAACTATCGATCAAACGACCTAGTCGATTACGTGCCAATCAGACCATTTCTCGGTCATTCCCCTTTCATACTATTCATTTTTCCAAGACAATATACCTAGTCACCGAGCCACATACATTCTCCAAGGTGACATATCTAATCACCAAGCCTTGTGCATTCTCTGAGGGGACGTACTTAACCACCGAGCCATGTGCATTCTCCAAGGCAATATACCAAATCACCAAGCCACGTGCATTCTCCAAGATGGCGTACTAATCACCGAGCCACGTGCTATTCAAAGGTGATGTATATAATCAACAAGTCACGTGCATTCTCCAAGGTGATATATCTAATCACCGAGCCACGTGTTACAATATTCTTTCTAACATTTATCATACTCACGTGTGGGTACACGGTCGGTCTTAGCAAAAAATATAGTTATTTCACTTTCACGCCGTTTTATATAGCCCACCAAAACATTTTTGGCATTGTAGACCGATGCCCGGTAATTTTCCATGCTAATTACACTAACCATTTGTCTAACATGCATTGAAACTAACTAATATTCACTAATCTAGTCTAATGTAACCACCTAACCATACGTAACTTAAACTAATTAGCCCCTAAACATCATTAACCTACTAAGTGAGGTTTAGTGAGTTAAACTCACCTGTTTAACCATTTGTTCAGATCGAAATGTCAGCAACGACGAGGGGGTCAACTTTTCTCATAATGGGCCTAGCAACCGAGGCTCGGGACCACCTCAAAACGGGCTTGGAAGCTTGCTGGAAACCCACTAGCAAACTTTATGTTTTGAGCTGCAAAACAGGGGGAAACAAGATTGGTTTGGGCGGTACACAAGCTCTTCCCAACTTCCCTTGAAGTCTAGTACACAACCTCTCAACATGTCCTTGATGGTCTGAATTGTCTTCTTAGACTAGCCATCTATCTGAGAATGATAAGCCATACTGTACTGCAGCTTGGTACCTAAAGCACTTGCAAGCTCTTCCAAAAAGCAGCTGTGAACCTCGGGTCCTTATATGAAATTATCGTAACCTGCACTCCATGCAGTCGAACTATCTGACGCACGTACAGATCTGCGTGTCTATCCAAACCGAGGTCTTTTCGAACTGCAATGAAGTGAGCCGACTTCATCAGTCTGTCGACTATTACCCAAATCGAATCATTTCCTCTCTGACTCCTTGGTAACCCGGTCACGAAGTCCATCGTGATATGCTCCAATTTCCATTATGGGATTTCGAGAGGTTGTAGAAGTCCTCCCGGCTTGCAATGCTTAGCTTTTACTTGCTGACATGTCAAATAGTTGGCGACATGCTTGGCTATATCCGCCTTCATACCAGACCACCAATAGTGTTGATGCAGATTTTGATACATCATGGCACTTCCACAATGAATGCTATAACTGCTACAATGTACTTTAGATAAAATATCTTCTCTAAGCTCCACATCGTCAGGTACAACCAAATGTCCTCGGAACTTTAGTGTTCCATCTTCAGAAATTTGAAAGTCAGCCTTTCTTTTGTTAGTGTCCTCCTGTAGAATTTTTTGAACGTCAGGGTCGATCGGTCGGAGTAATTTGATTCTGACCTGGACATCCGGTTCAATTCTAAGGGTGGCCATAAGACTCGAAAGGTGGCTTACCTCAAATTTGAATACTTAATCTCGAGCCCTCTCGATTAGGTTCCATTCCCTAATCAATATATGAGCAATTGAGGACTTCCGACTCAAAGCATCTGCGACCCTATTTGCTTTTCTTGGGTGATATAGGATATCAAAGTCATAGTCCTTAAGCAATTCCATCCATCAGCGCTGTCTCATGTTCAACTCCTTCTGAGAGAACAAGTACTTGAGGCTTTGATGGTCCATGAAGATCTGGAATTTCTCTCCACATTGATAATGTCTCTAAATCTTCAGGCAAAAATAATTGCTGCGAGCTCTAAGTCATGCGTCGGATAATTTTGTTCATGAGGTCTCAACTGACGGGAAGCGTATGCAATAACTCTGCCATGTTGCATCCACACGCAACCCAATCCTCTGAAAGATGCATCACTGTAGATCTCGAATCCTCCAAGACCAAATGGAATGGTCAGCACAGGTGCGGTAGTCGGCTTTTCCTCAAGCTTCTAAAAATTATCCTCGCACTTGTCTGTCTAAAGGAATTTCTCTTCTTTCTTCAAGAGTTTTGTTAGAGGCGATGCTAATAATGAGAACCCCTCTACAAACCGTCTGTAATAACCTGCAAAACCTAGAAAACTTCTTATCTCAATCACCGTAGTAGGTCTTGGCCAATTGATCATAGTTTCAATCTTGCTTGGGTCCACAGAAATTCCTTTGCCTTAAATCACGTGGCCTAAGAAAGCAACGCGAGTTACCCAAAAC
Source organism: Eucalyptus grandis (assembly GCF_016545825.1). NCBI lineage: Eukaryota > Viridiplantae > Streptophyta > Magnoliopsida > Myrtales > Myrtaceae > Eucalyptus > Eucalyptus grandis. The sequence continues at coordinate 54,790,767 of NC_052614.1, forward strand.
TCGCACTTGCTAAACTTAGCGTACAACTGATGAACTCTCAGTGTCTGCAACACTAATCTCATATGACTCTTGTGCTCCTCTTCACTTTTGAATACACAAGTATATCATTGATGAACACGATCACAAATTGATCTAGATATTCCTTGAATACTTGGTTCATCAAATCCATGAAGGCAGCTGGAGCATCGTCAACCCGAATGACATCATTGTGAACTCGTAATGACCATACCGAGTACAAAATGCTAAGTTAGGAATGTCCTCCTTCCTAATTCTCAGATGATGATATCCCGTCCTTAAATCGATCTTCGAGAATATTGATGCTCCTTGTAATTGATCGAACAGGTCATGAATCCTTGGGAGTGGATATTTATTCTTGATTGTTACCTGATTGAGTTGGCGATAGTCGATGCACAACCGCAACGAACCACCTTTCTTCTTAAGAAAAAGAACCGGTGCTCCCCAAGGTGATGCACTAGGACAAATAAATCCCTTATCCAATAACTCTTGCATCTGCACTTTCAGTTCCTTCAACTCAGATAACGCCATCTGGTAAGGAGCCTTAGAGATTGGTTCTGTTCCGAGCACTAGTTCGATCACGAACTCAATTTCTCTCTTTGGCGGTAATCCTGGCAATTCTTTTGGAAAGGCATCTGGAAACTCTTGCACGACTAAAATATCTTCAATTTTCAATTCCTCAGTTGTCGTATCCACGACAGTTGCCAAGTATCCTTGGCAACCCTCCTCTAACAAACGAGTTGCCTCAGGTGATGAGATCAAGGTAATCGAGGGTCCTCCTCGATTCCCAACAAACTCGTAGTTTTCGCCCTCTATGAGTCAAACTTAATTGCTTTGCGATAGCAGTCCATCTTAGCTCATTACTTGGTGAGCCAATCCATGCCAATAATTAAATCAAAGTCATACATGGCTAGGACTAATAGATCTATATTCCCCTCTCACTCACCAATCGCTAACTTGCAATCAGAACAACCCAAAGCAGCAATCACTTTATCCTTCAACTGTGTAGATATGCAAATTGCCGACTCCGACAATATAGGACTTATTCCTAACATCTTAACATACTGCTCGGCAATAAAGTAATGGGTTGCTCCCAAGTCAAATAAAGTGTAAGCAGGATGGTCATTCAGTGTGGCATCCCAAAATTCATAATGACCTCTAGTTACATTAAAGTCTATGAATAGGTGATGGAAGTACCATCAAGTTATGGCCATTTAATCCATAATTTGCAATAAGATTTATGGCCAAGCTTTTAATGGATAATTATGTGAGAGGAAAGAAATTCTATCGTTGGCCATGTGCATCATAAATTGGAATTTATGGATTTGTGACTACAAGTTTAATGGCCTTATTATTTTTGCAAGTTAGGTATTTATTTAAGTAGAAAATGTTAATGGATGATCAAGGTTGGTGCTATAGGACAATTTGATAAAGAAGACTTTGTTCTTGACTATGCACTTTATAGATTTGATGGATTAATGTCACAAAGTATTTTGGCCATTTTATTATGCAATTAGATATTTATTTAAATGAGGATCAAGATGTATTATAAAAAATAATAATAAACTTGGGCCATTTAAGTTTGGACTTTAGGCCCAAGTGAGATGGGCCTAAAGTGGGCCATAAGCCCGGCCCATTGTCGATGCATGGAGGGGGAGGAGGAGGAGCCGCATGGCCTCCAAGTGTCTTCGGCAAAGGAGACACTTGTCTCCATCTTAGGGACAAGTGTCCCCCATGCAAAATAAGGGTGTATGCAAGTATATAAGCAACCAAAAAGAAAGAAAGTGAGAGAGTGGCCGGTTGAGAGCCACTGTCCAAGTGAGAAAGAGAGAGAGAGTGAGTTACGAGAGAGAGTGAGGACGAGGAGGAGGAGGAGTTCGCCCGTCGCCGCCCGCACGCCGCTCGTCCGTCGCCAGTGTGCCGTCCGTGTGCCGCTGTCCGCTTGGTCTTAGAGGCAAGTTGGGATCGATTTCCACTCTTGCATGTGTGTCTTGCATGTGTGATTCGTTGGTGGTAGATTTCGGATGTTAGGATAGGCAAACCGAAGCTAGAATGTGACTTGTTCTTGAGAATGTTTGCTGATTTCGTGTGAACCGCCTGTCCCAGAATCTTGTGAAGGCTTGCATGCATGTTTCGAGCTCAATTTTGACTTTTATTCCTTCATGAAATTTGTAGCCAACATCTGAAAATACATCATACTAAAATTTGGGACAAAATTGTGGACATTTAAGGGGTCAAACCGTCATCCTACGAAGACACTAGATCTGGAACTGTTTCACTGACCTTTAGGTAGTTTTGTGGGTTGCATGTTGCTTTTTACCAAGAATCTCTCTTCGACTTCTTCATAAAAATTGTAGAGAACATCCTAAAGATTAAGTTACTCAAATTTGAAGTAAAATGAGCAAGTTTAGTCTAGTGAATCGACTTACTCTTCAAGACGGTAAATCTGGAGACGCGGTACAGGACACCCGAGACTTCATGGACCCATATGGTGACTAGTCTTTGGAAATTTGACTTAGATAACTTAATGAAAGTTGTAGGGGACCTCTTGAAGTAAAACATATCCAAATTTCAGAGAAAACGAAGAAGAATAAGTGGGTAAAAACTCGGTATTTTGGAGATGACTACACTGGACGTTTCGGTGCGAGAACCAGAAGCTTCGGATGACTATATAAAATTATATAAAACTAATATGGCATAGAAGTCTTCAGGAAAAATATACTTCAGTGTCTTATCTATAACCTGGTAAAATTTCATAATTTTCAAAGGTCGTTCGGATATTTTAATCGAATTATTTCAAAAACTGCTCATTCTGTTTCTATCCGAAATTGCATGCTGTATTTGTGTGAATTATATCTTTTGTGTGGAACTCTATTGGGCATGTGTTTTCATGAAATTATTATCTTATTGTCTTGTCTATCACATGCCTTGATTTCGTGATTTTTGAGAAGCATATGGATATTTTATTTAAATATTTTCTAAAAATGGTACATGCTGTAATTTTGTAAAAGGCATGAAATATGGACCATTTTAAATTGCATGGACTCCATGAATTGTATTGATTGGATGATAGTGTCTTGCTGCATGAATGATAATGATTTGAGATGCATGTATGAATTCAATGATGAATATGATCTCGATTGCCATCACATCACATGCCATGTTATAATTGAACTATAATTGAAGATGAGAATTGAGATAAATGAGAAGGCCGTCGGAGGTGTGAGCCGACGATGTCCCGGGAGTGTCGGGATGCCTGGCTAGAAGGGTACGGCCAGTTGCCCGGTGGTCATGAATGCCCAGATACCGGAGGGCCTCGGGAGTACCGAGAGGTGTCGAGATGTCCGGAGAGTGGGGGAGCCGGAAGCTCGGCAGGTATTGTGCTGAGGTATACCTCGCGATGCCAGTTTGGGTGCGAGATGCCTGGCTAGAAGGGTACGGCCGGTTGCCCGGTGGCCTTAAATGGCTGAATGCCGGAGGGTCCTCGTGATGCCAGTTAGGGTACGAGATGCCCGAAGAGTGGGGGAGCCGGATGGTCTAATTGTATCTTGGATACATGTGGGATGCAAACATTGGTCCCGGGAAAGAGAAAAGTGGCGGTCCAAAATGAAATTGAAATCGAATTATGCATGATGATATATGCATGACATAATGATGATGATATATGCATGACATGATGATGATGATATATGCATGGATGCATGACATGATGATGGTACATGTGATATGATGATGATGTTACATGCATGGATGCATGGTAATGATGATGGTACACGTGATATGATGATGATGTTACATGCATGGATGCATGGTAATGATGATGGTAAATGTGATATGATGATGATGTTACATGCATGGATGCATGGTAATGATGATGGTACATGTGATATGATGATGGTGTTATATGCATGGATGCATGGTAAAGATGATGCCATATGTGACATGATGATGGTAAGTGTATGATATGATGGTGATGACTATATGACGATGATGGTACATGAGGTATGATGACATGTGCATGATACCAAGGTAAGTTGTGCATGGATGCCTTAATGACATGTGATGCTTTGATTGTGATGATTGTGTGGCATGATGCATTGAGTGGTTTATTGATCATTTACCTGTTGAGTGGTTGTACTCACCCCTTCGGGGACCAACATTTCAGATTAGTAGATGGATTGAGCGGTTGGATATGACCGCGAGGAGAAGGATAGCAAAAGAGGGAACTTTTGGACGCCGACACTGATTGATGGACCTTAAGCATACGATTGTGGGAGGAGATGTCGGTCATCTTTTGAAGTATAGCCGAGTATAGAAGACTGCGGCATTTTGATGTACCGATTTAATGATGTCCATTTGGTTTAAGTAAATAAAAGTGTTCGGCTTTAACTTTTATAAGATGTTTAGTTAGTGTGCATCATTTTCTGAATATAGGGAAGGGAGTTGCTGGATATGCTTCCGTTACATGAATTGCGCAAGGGATCGATCTAAAAGATGCAAACCCTCAGGTTGTATGGACTCGCTACAATTGAAAATGGTATCAAAGTGACATGTTATTAGGGAAAGTGAAAGGTAAGCGAACTGTGGTGACCCAATCGGATTAGGGGTCGTCGAAGGGTGCCACATTCAGCGAAACCATACCTATCCAATCGGCGGCGGCGGCGGTAACTGGGGTTGTCCTCATTGTCGCCTAGGACAATTTCTGGCTATGTGACCTTGCTGGCCACATTCAAAACACGCACTCGACCTAGATTGGCATGGGGTTGACCCGTGTCGCCTTCCATAAAAGCAACATGCTTCACTCCTATTAGGCATTGACCTACTAAATCCACTCCTCTTGTTGGGTGGCACATGAGATCTACTTCCAGACATGGGCCTTTTTCCTTGGCGGATTGCTTCTCGGTGGAAGTTAGACCTCGACCCAGACAAGGCGGCTCTTTCATTATGATCTTTCTCGATCTTTTGCGCTATCTCATAAATGTCATTGTAAGTTTTCAAATCCAGAGAGACCAATATGCTTCTCAAGTCCAGCCTAAATCCGTCCCTAAACCTTCTCGCTCAGCTCGCTGAATTCTCAATTAGTTCAAGAGCATATTGCGAAAGTTCAGCGAACTTTGCCTCATATTGATCAATAATTAGGGAACCTTGGCAAAGACGTTGAAACTCTGCCATCTTCACCTCTCAAGCAGTCTCTGAGAAATATTTGTCATTAAAGGCCTCTAGGAACGTGTTCCATTCTAGGACGACACCTTCCGAAACTATTATTCTATGGGTAGTCCTCCACAAGTATTTGCAACTCCCTCAAGTTGGTAAGTTGCAAGGACTACTTTCTCGGTTTCATTGCACATCAGTAGTGCAAAAGCTTTCTCCAATTTTTGAATCCACAAAGCAGCAGCTTCGGGATCTCCTGTCCCGGTGAACTGAGGTGGGTTCAATTTTAATAATTGTTCCACCAGCTTATGAATTGGTCTTTCAGCGACCACAATTCCCGGCGAACCTTCAATGGGTGCGGTGGTAAGTGCACCAGTAGGTGTAGTAGCAGAAGCGACTTTAGTAGTAGCGACAACAGCTGTAGTAGCAGCAGCTTCAATAGTGGTGGCTTGATTCTGAGCTTGCTGATCCATTCTGTTGCCCATAACTTCTAACACCCGCATAATCCCTTCTATCCTCGGATCACCAAGGGCTTCTACCCCAGCACCAATAGGAGGTGGTGCTACTCCACTAGCACTAGCACTAGCCTGTGCCTATGCCCTACCTCTGCCTCGGGTACCGATCCTGGTCGGTGTTTTAACTCGGACCGAAGGTCTAATAACTCGCTTACTCGGACTTCTCTGCTCAGGCTCGCTCATGGTTTAGCTTTATATACTAAAACCTATCTTGCAAATCCACCTTGGATTAGAAGATGAGCGATACAAACAATAAGCAATTCTACAAATAGCTATTACTCACATACACCAAACATGAATTTAAAGGTCTTTCCTACTACTATCCCATGGTCCATCGCACCTTATCACTCAAATCCCTAACCTTGGGTTCTGATACCACTAAATGAGGATGTCACGTCCCGATTCTCGAGCACATGCCCATCCCGAACTTGATCTATTAATTAGCAATGTCCTAGGAAGATCACTGACCAATTTATTTATATACGCATGCGGAAGCAATTAAAATCCGTAGACAATAAAACAATAGGATAGAAAAGTAGGCCATATTTTTCACAACTAAAAAACCACAACCACACTTTTATACAAGCAAATCTCATTATATATTTTATAATACTATTCACAAAAGCTTGGTCTAACACACTTCAGTTCACAACCCGGGGTTTACAAAACAGGGTGAGATCGCAATGCTTTTCCAGGTTCTACTCGGGATCATCCTCTGAATCCTCCTTAGACTCCTCCTTAGGGTCTTCTTCTTCAGGCTCCTCCTCAAGTTCGTCCTCCGGTTCCTCCTCCTACCCAACAATCTCTCCTTCCTCTTTGATCCCGGTGGTGTCCACAACTGAGTACACAGGAGTATCAAGGTCACTCTCAAGCGTAGGGTCCTTGGCATCAACCGCTGCTCCGTCCTTGGGATCTGCCGTCCCTTCTCCGAACGCTGCCTCTAAGACGAACAGAGGCACTCCGCCTTCCGATAAGGGATCCTCTCTTCGCCCATCATGGTAGTAACGATACCACGATCTATACTCATGGGGCACTAAGCTGTTTCTACTTATATCAACCCAGATAGTTGATTTCACCAATACATACTCTAAACCTTCCAAGTGGGGGTGTACCGAGAAGTAAATTCCTATCTCAGTGATCTCTTCAGGGATACCAAATTGTTCAGGAGGAGGTACTAGAGGTGGAGATGCTGACATCTACGAGCCTGAAAATTTTATACCACAATGGGGTGAGACTACGTCTCAGCAAGTTCCACCCCCTAAGACTCGATTAGGAAGCCAATATGTCCCAAGGGCTGCCTAAGCACAACAAGAGTCAGGGGACTTACCTTGGCCTTTCTTTCGTTCTTGCAAGTTAGTATACTTCAATCACATTGAATTATCGATCAATCGACCTAGTTGATTACATGTCAATCAGACCATTTCCCAGTCATTCTCCTTTCATACTGTTCATTTTTCCAAGACCATATACCTAGTCACCGAGCCACGTGCATTCTCCAAGGTGACATACTTTGTCACCGAGCCACATGCATTCTCCAAGGCGACATATCTAATCACCAAGCCCTGTGCATTCTCCGAGGCGATGTACTTAACCACCGAGTCACATGCATTCTCCGAGGCGATATACCAAATCACCGAGCCACGTGCTGTTCAAAGGTGATGTATTTAATCAATGAGTCACACGCATTCTCCAATGTGATATATCTAATCATTGAGCCACATGTTACAATATTCTTTATAACTTTTATCATACTCGGATAAAATAACCGTGTGTGGGTACACGGTCGGTCTTAGCCAAAAATATAGTTATTTTACTTTCACAATTCTCGCCATTTTGTATAGCCCATCAAAACATTTTTGGCGCTGTAGACCGACGCCCGGTAATTTTCTACTCAATTACCAATTTTTATCAAATTTCTGAAATAAATACCCACAACCACTAAATTCACTCAATTTGCACAATTGGGAACTCAATTAAATAAACAGAGAGTACCACTACAATCGGCACGAAATTCCGGTAACCGACCATCCCGGTTTAATTTCCGGAAAATAATTAATTAAATAATTAATTATGAAAAATAAAAATAAAAATAAAAATAATAAAAAATAATACCAATAAGTCCAATTTAGGCTTGTAATACCTAATTGGACACCGACAAAGAACTGGAAAATTTCCGAGGTTTGTTCAATAAATACTAGAATCTATTTCCATGCTAATTACACTAACCATTTGTCTGACATGCATTGAAACTAACTAATATTCACTAATCTACTCTAATCTAACCACCTAACCATACTTAACTTAAACTAACCAGCCCCTAAACATCATTAACCTACTAAGCGAGGTTTAGTGAGTTAAACTCACTCATTTAACAACCTAGACTTAGAACGAGGGAAGACAAAGTCAATTTCCTACAGGTATGCTTTCCCACAGTGGGCGAACAACTCCCGTTCAAGTCCTTCAGGGATAGCCTTTAGCAGAAAACCACTCAGCCCTTTAGTTCAGAGCCTAGAGACACCCAGAGATGCCAGGATGATAACTTTTCTAATCTACCAGAGCTGCATTTCTCAAAGGATCCTACCAAGTTGGAGAAGAAGAGGAGTTTAGAAAGCCATAGAGAGGTTTCTCACAAAACACTCACTTTACTTTAAGGGACTTTGCCCAACACATTACACCCTCCTTGCTTTATATAGACAATAAGAGGTCATAAACCAACAAAAAGGACCAAGCTCATGGGTCAGGATACAAACAAAGGCACCGGAAATTTTCGGGAGGGAATTATTTGCACGCTATGAACAATGACTGTGAACAGTATTCTCCCTAGCCTAGTACTACAGTAAAAGTGAACAGTACTTACTACAGTGCTTCTGTATGGACATCAAGGATCTCGTCCATCATGGGCATTGTAGTCATAGTCAGAGTCATCCAAGCTGTGTACTGTTGCTAGGCAATGTTCATCATACTTTTGTTCAAGTGCTTCAAGGTCTTCTGGTGATGGGAATCTGGTTGAGCTAGTGAGAGGTGGATGCGGAGGCTTCCTCATGTGCCCAGTGGGATGCTTCTTCCTCGGCCCAGTTTGTATTGTCATCTCTTATAGTGTTGGCAGGAGTGTTTGGCTGAGGCCAGTTGGATGGTTGTGCATAGAAAAATGTGTCCATGCTTTGAGATAAGGATAAAGGTCCTTGATCATAAGGATCTTGGGACAGAGGACCTCCCCAACGTGCATTGGGGTCGTGAGTGGATTGGACAATATCATCTACGTCTATCATTTCATGTTCCTGGGATGACATAGCTTGCCTGAATTCTTCGAGTGCTTCATTGGCTTCTAGTGCTAGGTCATAATGATCCCATGCAATGGGTACATTATAGTTCCAGACATCTTCAGGAATGGTCTTGTTTTCTGGGCAGAGAATTCTTTGGAGTTCTCGATACTGGTGTTCACAACATCTAACAGGTCCTGGGTAAGATTTGTGAATCTGAGCTTCTCTGCTGTCCAAGTGAGGTTCATAGGTTGTGGTTCCTATGATCTGTGGGGCATTGACAATGTTGCCATTATTTCTGAAAAAATGCCATGGACGTCAGAAAAACAAGATGGTATGGACTTCAGGATTTGGTGTCATGGTTCTTAGTTCTTTCTCCAAGAGGTGTTTCCAGTGAGTAGGAGGATAGAACCAATTGAGAAAGTCAAAGAGATTTTTATCACATTCTCTTGCAACATTACCTCTGCCGAGTAAGAATATCCTTGTGAGGTTGGCAATAAATCTTATGGTTGGAATTTCAATAGTTATTAAGTACTTATTGGTTAAGTACCATAATAACATCTTGAGCTGATTAGGGAAATCATCTTCCTTCCAGATAAGAGGATGTATGAATGGATAATCTGAATTTAGCCTAAAAGGATAAACAATCGAACCTTTATTGAATCTGAACAGAGTCTGTGTGGCATTGCCGCATGAGGTTTCCAAGATTCTCAGAGAGAGCATCATTTTGGATTTGTTGAATAATCTCCTGGGGATATTTCCAACTTGGCAAATCTTTGATCTTCTCAATCTTGTATTTTTCACCATGATTCATCATATGGAAGGCAGGTCTCTTGATGTACATGTTGATTTCGGCTGGTGCTTTTGGTCTTGACAATAACTTAGCAAGCACATTCTTTTTTCCTGGAATGTGTTTGGTCTCAAAAGAATATTTTGAAAACCATTTAGCCCATCGAAGCAGTTGAGAATTTGGGATTTGCTTCTATTTAAACTTGGTCATCTGTGGGAAAGATGCCATGTCTAACTCTACTAGGAAATGATGGCCGATGAGATGGAATTCAAACTTCTTGATTCCATTTTTTATTGCTAGGATTTCTTTGAAAGTGGAATGGTAATGCATTTCAGCTTGGGAAAACTTTCCACTTTTATGAGCACAAAGGTATCTCTTACCATCAATTTCTTCAAGCAGGATTACTGCCTAGTATTTATCACTGGCGTCAGTTTGGAGAATTCTTTTTCCTGTTGATAGTATTTGCAATGGTGGGAGATTTTGCATAATCTCCTTAAGCTCGGCGACTGCTTTAGTCTAAGCTTTTCCCCAAGGTAGGGGATGCTTTTTCAGCATTGACTAGAGTGGAATCGGCAGTTTTGCAATGTTTGGAATAAAATCCCTGAGATAATTAATTATCCCAAGAAATTGCTGGACTTGTTTTGTCGTGAAGTCTTCTTCAGGAAACTTCAACAATTCTTGAGCAATATGTGGCCCTGGGTAGTATGTACCTTTGTTGAGGTGCATACCAAGAAAGCATAATGCCATGCCTTTTTACGATTTCTGCGAACTGCTCAAGAAGTTGACAGTGTGATTGCTCATCAGGACTGTAGAGCAGGATGTCATCAATGTAAATTGCTGCACTTGACATAATTGGTTGGAAGATACAACACATGGTCTTTTGGAAGAGAGATGGTGCTACTTTTAGGCTAAAAGGAAGAACTTTCCACTAGAAGTGCAGGTTTGGAATACAAAATCCTATTTTGGATCTATCTTCAGGATGGATGCCCAGTTGCTAAAATCCGGCTTTGAGGTCGAATTTGGAATAGATGTGGGCCTTGGTTAGACCAATAAAGAGGGAATCTCTAGAGGGTAAAGAGAATTTATCATCTTGGAGAAAAAGGTTGAGAAGCTGATAGTTGATTACTAGTCTCATTTTTCCCCTGTTTTGCTCAACACGCTTATTGACATAAAAAGCTTCACAAGCCCATTGAGAGTTGGACATTTCAATAAGGCCTTGTTGCAATAGTTCTGAGCATTCTATTTGAGCCAAAGCCAAATGTTCTGGCTTCATTCCCATGTGATTTGCCTCGGTTGGATTGATATCTTCATTCTTTTTTAAAGGAATGCGAACAAAGAATTCTGGATTTTCCCATAAAGGATGGGAAACATTTTGAGCGAATTCAGAATGGGATTCCGAACAAGATTCTAACAATTTTTGCATGATTGCATCTAATAGACTCTTATGAATGGAAAAGAGTCTCTGAATATTGACGAACTCAGGGAATTGGTCTTTATACCTAAGACCTTTTCTAGGAATGATACAAAGTTATGGGATCTGAGTCATGATGTCCCAACCAATAATCAAATCTTTATTGGGATCCGAATACGTTGAGAACGTCGAGGGGGTCGACTTTTCTCAAGGCGGGCCTAGCAACCAAGGCTTGGGACCACCTCAAAACGGGCTTGGAAGCTTGCTGGAAACCCACTAGCAAACCTTCTATTTTGAGCTGCAAAACAAAAGGAAACAAGGTTGGTTAGGGCGGCAAGGCTCGGGAGGGACAATGGGGATGGTCTCGAGTCTAAACCGGGTCAAACCGGCGGCTCTGGTGAGCTTCCTCACCACTCACAATGGCTGGATAGTCACCTGGACACATGAGCAGAATGCTGGATGCCATGAGGGAGGCGGACGTGTGTGGCTGAGCAACGGCACGGTGGCGCAACAAGGCAGTGAACGGCAAGGCGTGCGGTGGCTTGTAAGCTTGCCCCGGCGGTGGTTGCTCCTTCTCTGGCTTCTGCTGGACGTTGAGCAGCAAGGATGGAGGGCAGAAGAAGACTGGTTGAAGACTAGAGGGAGAGAGGAAAGATCTAGGGGACCAAGGGCTCCACCACTTGCTTATCTTCCAATGCTTTGTCCCATTGACTCATGCATGGCCACCAGCTGCTCCTTGGCTGTCAATGAGCCACCAAGGCTCTCTTTTCAACCTTGAATTGGTCCATTTTGGCTAGGGGAAGGGGGGCATACGAATTTGTTACAAATCTCTCTCAATTGGACTTGATTTCCTCTTAAATTCAATCCCGTATGGCCTTTACAAATTCAATTGACACCTCAATGCCCCAATTGATATTTTTCCTCACCTATGGATCCGTCTTGCATCCCAATTTTGCGACCAAAAATGATCTCCGGCATTTTCTGAACAAAAACGATCCTATACCGACTTTTTCCCAACAAGTCTCGGGTTTCAAAAAAAAATTGAGACTGTGTCAATATTGCTAGAATTTATTGTGACATGACCGAATCTTCAATTTTTGAAATCGGACTCAAATTCACGGTTAATTTCTATTTGGCGTGTTTTTAGTGTAACCTCAGCTACTGGGTAGCTTTCCGAAATTTTTAGTGCAAATGACCCGTGATCGATTTTCTTCAAGCCACAATGAACCCACTCGACATATTGGTGACTCTCGGCTGTTGTGAAAATCTCGAGGATTCAAATACGAACACAGGGTACCAAAACGATAGAAAAATCAAACTAGTGCCGGTTGATGAGAATTTTGCAATTTAGTGGGATCACCCATGTTTAACCACGCATCTCAGTCGAACCAACCTATCTCTGATCTCTAATCAATTTTTAACTATGCTGCAATGATCTCGGCAGATGAGCACCGTTGAGTAGCTGATTCCTGGTCGAATTCTCAAGTCTATTGCCCTAAAATTCCTTAATGACTTCCCTGGATAGTCTAGTTATCTCGAGAGTGATCAGCTCTGAAAACAGCCCTATAGGAGGGTCAAAGAAATGCCCGACTAATTCAATAGAGAACAGGACTAAAAATCTGGGATGTCACAGAGAGTGAGAGTAGATTTAAAGTTCTTGTTTTGATTTTTTCATTTAAACTTGGTTGTGTGGTTTGAACTTTTGAACTTGTGGTTTGAACTTTTGTGGTGCTTGAACTCTAATTGTTTTGTTGTTGTAGAACTATTAAGACTAATGTGTTTTTGTGGATGCAAATTCTATGTTATTCAGTTCTATAATGATCTATGCTTATTATAAACTATCATGTACTGCTAAAGTGTTGTTTTGCATGATATAATGTTTAAATGTACATAAAAGTTTTGTCACTATCAAAAATGGGAAGATTGTTGAGAAAACTCTTATTAGATTTTGAAGCTGACAAAACTTTTCTATTTTTATTCTTATTCTCATTATGAGGTATACTAGACTTATGTGGAATTCTATCAAAGTTTATCTTACATCAGAAGTCTACCCCACTCTGACGAAGACCTAGACTGAACTCAAGTGAAGAACGAAGAAATAATCAGACTCAGGATTATTGTTCTTCCTATAAGGACTCAGTACAAACAAGATATATCTTGCTTTCTGGTTGAAAATCTCATTTACCTTTTTGGATTTTATTGATGAAATCAATCACGAATCTTGAAACTTGACGTTCATAGATTCTTCACAGAATGAGTCTTCTTGTTGAATACTTTGTATGCTTTGCTTGTAGTTGAGTAGCCAAGGAAAATACCTTCGTCTGATTTTTCTTCAAACTTTCCAGTTAGATCATTTGCATTTTTCAAAACATAACATTTAGAACCAAACACATTGAAGTAAGAAACATTTGGCTTCTTCCCTTTATACACTTCATATGGAGTTTTCTCCAAGATAGGCCTCAAGAACACTCTGTTTATGATGTAGCAAGCTGTAGAAACCGCTTCTGCCCAAAATCGAGAGGATATATTGCTCTCAATTAAAAGAGTTATGGCCATCTCCTTCAAAGATCTATTCTTTTTTCTACAACTCCATTTTGCTATGGAGTGTATGGAGAAGAGAAAACATGCTGGGAATTAGATTCATCACAGAATTTCGTAAAGTCTTGATTTTCGAATTCACCTCCATGGTCTGTTCATATGCTTGAAATAGTATAACCATTTTTATTCTGAACCTTCTTGGAAAACTTTGAGAAGTGATAAAAGGCTTCATACTTATTTGCCAGAAAGTAAAGCCAAGTAATCCGCGATTACTAGGCAGTACTTCTTTCCACCAATACTTTGAGTTCTAGTTGGTCTAAAGAGATCCATATGCAGAAGCTGCAAAACTCGATTAGTAGAAACTTGATTTATAGATTTAAAAGAACTTTTAACCTGTTTTCCCAAAACGCTTAGAGTGCATAATTTAGTCTTTTGATAAGTCAGGTTGGGAAGATCACGAACAAGTTTCTTAGAAGAAATATTGGCAATCTGCTTTCATGTTAACATGGCCAAGCTTTCAATGTCAAAGATTTGCTTCATCTTGAATAGAAATAAGACACTAAGAACTTTCTGGTTTTATATTTGAAAGGTAAATGTTCACATGCCTTCATCTAGTGAAAGATTGAGAGGAATCTTTACTTGTTCCCTAACAGATGCCTTCTTAGAAATTTATTTTAAATCCTGTATCGCAAAGTTGACTTATGTTGAGTAGATTATAATTTAAACCTTCCACCAATGAGACATTGTTGATAGTGAGCCTTCCAATCTTCACGGTTCCACAACAACAATTCTTCCTTTGCTGTTTCCTCCAAAGGAAATTTTCCACCATTCATTTGAACAGGTTTTATAAAACAACTTGAATCTCCTGTCATGTGTCTCAAACAACCATTATCCAAATACCATTTGATATTTTTCTTGATAGTAACCTGTGATTAAAAGAAGAACTCAAGCTTTCTTTGGTATCCAGATTTTCTTAGGTCCATGAGAGTTAGTATTAAAAACAGTCTTAGCCCAATTCCTCTTAACAGGTCTCTAAACTTTGGAACATTCCTTCTCGAAATGTTCTGAGCTATTATACTTTAAACATTTGAGAGCACTTTGGCCAACAAATTTTACAAAAACTTATTGAAAATGACCTTTGTAAAATGCTCTTATAGGTCTTTGTTTAATTATTTCTTTAACTTTGGGAAAGTCGATTAAAGGAATAGTTTCTAAAGTCGTACCCAAAGTAGATTTGTTAAAATAAAGTCTTTGTACATAAAGAATTTTCTCCAACTTCTCAGATCCTTTTGAAAATCTTTTTGTGATATTTCAAATATCTTCTTTCAAAAAGGCATTTTCCTTTGAAAGAGAATCTACATTTTCTTTCAAATCAACGAAACTTTTATCCAGATTTTCAAACTTTTCTTTCCAAGAAGTTTCTTGTTGCCTTAGTTTAGAATTCTCCATCTTTAGCTCGGAAATTCTTTTAAGAGATATTTGAGATTGAGACTAAGTTCATCTGTATACTTCGAGGCTTTAACGAGATCTTTAGATTGCTAACCTTAATTTCTTTGCCTAAGTCCGAGTTAGAATCCATTTCAAAGTTTGAGTCTGATTCTGAATTGGCCATCAAACATATGTTAGCATATTCTTCATCACTTTTCTCGCATTCGGTATCACTCAATGTTTTTTCTTTGAGAGTTGTTTTATATTTCTCAATTCTTCCATTATTTTTCTTCAATAAAGGACAGTTAGGTATGATGTGCCCATTTTTCCTGCATTCGAAGCATATCACATCTTTATTGTTTTCATTGTCCTCAGTTAGATTCTTCTGGAATTTTTGAGTGCTCTGCTTCTTCTAGTTAAATCTTCTTCCCTTCCTATTCAACTTTCTGAACTTCTTAATCATAAGTGCTAGCTCCTCATCGTCCATGTGATCTTCGAATCAGATCATCGAATCATCGTTAAACTTTAAAGCAATTAACTTCTTATGTTTAGGATATTCTTTCTCATTTATTTACTCCACTTCATATGATTGAAGAGTGCCTACTAGTTCGTCTACTGAAAGAGGCATGATCCTTTGGGTTTCTCTAATTGACGTCTTCACGTGATTCTAATATTTGGAAAGCCCACGCAGTAGTTTATTGACCTTCATTGGTCCTGAGATTGGCTGTCCTTGGTATGGAAGGCCGTTTACAATCTCTGTGAAGCGACTAAACATATCAGTGATGGATTCTCCGGCTTCATCTTGAAAGTTTCATACTGTCCGAGTAGAATATTGATTTTGGTTTCCTTTACTCGATCAATTCCTTCATAGGTAACGTGCAACCTGTCCCAAACTTCTTTTACTATTTCACAAGAAGAAATTTAGTTATACTCAATGGGAGATAAAGCACAGTATAAAGAGTAGATGGCTTTAGCATCAAGAGCTTGTCTCTTGGTTATTTATGCTTGTGTTAATTCGCCAGCATCTACAGTTTCTGCTTGTCTCTTTCAGAGGTTGATGTTGCTTTAGGATTGATCCCTTTTTCTACCACATCCCATTTCAGGGGATCTTTCGATTTCAGGAATGCCTTCATCTTGTTTTTTCACACAATGTATTCTTTTCCATCAAAGTAAGGAGGTCTGGTGTTACTTTGGCCCTCAACCAAGCCTAGAGCCAATATATTAGCCATAGATCTTTAGCTTAAGAAGTAAAACACTTCAATAAAATAAGAACATAGGCTCTAATACTAATTGAAATGACTAGTATAAAAAACTAGAGGTGGGGTGAATAGGTGTGAAGATAATTTTTCACAAACTTTAGTAGAAGTAATTTGCCTTTAGAAGATAACTAAATATGAATGAATTTAAAACTTAAACAGTTAAATAAAGTTACAAATTGAAATAAGGTTCAGGGAAGAGAATAAAAACACAAGGTTTATAGTGATTCAGCTTAGATCAAGCCTACGTCCACTCTCTCACGCTGACAACCCACTGGCTGGATTTCACTAAGAATCAAAAGAGATTTTACTGCAGTGTGATCTCAACTTCACATTAAAAAGTCTCTACTGGTCTCTCACAAAGTCTCACAAGAATTTCTCTCTTGTTTACAACTTTGAGCTCGATGAATGAAATAGCAAAGAACTAAAAAGCTTCAGACTTTGAAATTTTTCTTTCACGCACACTCTCAAACAGCTGAAGAGTCCACATTAAATACTCCTTCATGCCTTCATGACCGTTGGCACTTTCCAAAGGAATTCTTCAAATCAACCCATTGGACATAATCAATAAGGAGATCTCAAGCCATTTGATGATTAAGATGAAAGCCTATCAATCATGTTCGCCCATACAATCAGGATCTTGGTTTCCATAAATAAAACTTTCCAAGTTTGCTTGCTTTCCAAAAGATTTGATTAACGAAATTGATTCCAATAAGGATAGTCAATCATGTGGTGCTATATCCAGCCAAAAGATCATCCATAAACCATACGGATCAAATCCTTGAAGAAATAAATATAATCTTGCATCTGAATAAGTCTTCATTCTTCAAGAGCATTCATCCTGAATCTATCGGTGTGGGCAAACTTTGAACCTAAAGTTCGGCGGTCTTCAGACTTTGACACTTCAGTCTGGAAGTCTTCAAACTAGACTATGGAAATGTTTTGTCAACTTCAAAATAGTAAATAAGTTTTCTCCAATAGACGTAAATCCAGAAAATTCTGAGTGTCTTATCACGATACAAGATGAAGCAACTCTCTCGCATCGAAAGCTTGGTCATGTAAATATGAAACAGATTGCCAAAATTTCTTCCAAGAAGCTGGTTTGAGGGCTTCCTAATTTGGTTTAGCAAAAGTCTAAATTGTGCACTCCCTGTATCTTTGGAAAACAGGTCTAAAGTTCCTTTAAACCAGTAAAACAGGTTTCTACCAGTCATGTTTTGCAACTTCTTCTTATAAATCTTTTTGGACCAATAAGAACTCAGAGTATTGGTGGAAAGAAATATTGTCTAGTAAATGTTGATGATTATTCACGTTTCTTTTGGGTATTCTTTTTGGCAAGTAAGTCTGAAACTTTCTCTTATTTTTCAAAGTTTTCCAAGAAACTTTAGAACGAGAAAGGATATGATATCTCAAGCATAAGAACGGATCATGGAGTTGAATTTGGTTTTCAACATGTTTTCTCTTCTCCATATACTCCAAAACAAAATGGAGTTGTGGAAAAGAAAAATAGATCTTTACAGGAAATGGCCAAAACTCTATTGATAGAAAGCAAAATATCTTCTCGATTTTGGGCAAAAGCAGTCTCTATTGCCTGTTATATAATTAATGGGGTGTTTTAAGGCCTATCCTAGAGAAGACTCTCTATGAAGTATATAAAGGGAAGAAGCTTAACATCTCTTACTTTCATGTTTTTGGCTGTAAGTTCTTTATCTTGAAGAATGCAAATGATCGATTTGGAAATTTTGAAGAAAAATCGGATGAATGAATTTTTCTTGGCTATTCAATGTCAAGTAAAGCTTACATGGTCTTTAACAAAAAGACTCAAACTATAGAAGAATCAATGAACGTCCGATTTCAGGAAAATATGTAGAGTGAACAAGATCGGGTTCAACTTGAAGAATCTAAACCAGTTCTAGACTCAGTAAGATGTAATTCCCCCGGAGAACTTCAATCTTCTGGAGAACAGCAACAAGCAAAACTAGAAGAATCAAAGGAAACAGATGATCAACAGAATGACAAATCAATTAGCAATTGGAAGCAAAAATCAAGTCATCCTAAAGAACTCATCATTAGCAAATTAGATGAAGAAATCCGCACCAAATCCAAAGGAAAAGAAGATTCGAGTGCATTAGCACTTATTTCAGAAATAGAACTAAAATGAGTAGAAGAAGCATTGTTTGACGAAAGCTGGATAGAAGCTATGCAAGAAGAACGCAGACAATTCAGCATTAATGATATGTGGGAACTGATTCATAAACCCAAAGGCAAATCTATGATTGGAACAAAGTGGGTTTTTAGAAACAAGATGGATGAAAAAGGTAAAGTTGTAAGAAACAAAGTAAGGCTTGTGGCAAAAGGATACACACAGGAAGAAGGGATAGATTACGATGAGACTTATGCGCTAGTAGCAAGGTTAAAAGCAATTAGATTATTACTTGCTTTTCCCTGTTTTCAAAAATTAATGTTATTCTAGATGGACGTCAAAAGCGTTTTCCTTAATGGATTCATACAAGAAGAAGTCTACGTGAACAACCACCAGGATTTGAAGAACCTAGAAAATCAGACTCTGTCTACAAACTAAAGAAGGCATTCTATGGTCTGAAGCAAGCACCTTGAGCTTGGTATGAAAGGTTAAGTAAGTTTTTAACAGATAATGGCTTTGAGAAAGGAAAAGTTGACACAACCTTGTTTATAAAAAGAGAAGAAAAAGATTTTTTGCTTGTATAGATTTATGTAAATGATATAATTTTTGGATCTTCCCATGAAAATCTCTCCAAGAAATTTTCAAGATCTATGCAGGAATTTGAAGTGAGTGTGATGGGTGAATTGACATTCTTTCTAGGATTGCAAGATAGACAATCAAAGAAATGAACATTCATTCATTAGGAGAAATATGCCAAAGATATTATCAAGAAGTTTAAAATGGAGAACTTCAAGAAAACAGAAACTCCCATGTCAAGCTCATCAAAGCTCGACAAGGACAAAGGAGGAAAGAAAGTAGTGAAAGAGCTAGTATAAACACCTAAATAGGGGGTGAATAGGTGTAAAAACAGATTTTGTGAAATGCACTAAAAATACTTTACTTTTAAACTGATTCTGATGAACAACAGATTTTGAAGAAAAATTCAAACTTTAACAACTATTTCGAAACACATAAGGATATCACAATAGATAAAATAAAAGAGTTTAGGGAAGAGAAAATCAGCACAAGATTTATAGTGGTTCAACTTAAATTAAGCCTACGTCCACTCTCCACGCTGATAGCATTCTGGCTGATTTTCACTATGAATTGAAAAAGAGTGTTACAGCCTTATGATCTCGACTTCTTAGTGAAAAGATTCTATTGCTCTTACAAAGTAACTCTCTAAAGTTTTTCTCTTCTTCGAATACAAATTTGAGCATTGTATGAGGAAGAATAAATAATTTGGAAGCTTCAAACTTTGGAATTCTTCTTTTACGCACACCATCGGTTGACTTGAAAAGCTCCTTAAATACTCCTCTATGCCTTTTCAACCATTGGCATTTTCCAAAGGAATTCTTCAAATCAACCCGTTGGACAGAATCAATCAAGGCGATCTCGAGCCGTTTGAAAATTGTGATGAAAGCCCGATGAACCCGATCTCCCATACAATCAAGATCTAGGTTTCCATAAGTAGATTCTTTCCAAATAAAATTGCCTTCCAAAATGATATTGCCATTCTTGATTGATTTTGATAATAATATCCAAAGAAGGTAAGTACGATTTCCATCCTGAAAGCCATAATTATCATGTTCGTACTGAAGCCTTGAAGAAAGAAAAAATAATCTTGAGTTTGATTATATTTTTGTTCTTCTCTTGCATTCAGTCTGGATCTTTGTCAGAGTGGAGCAAACCTCTGATGTAAGATAGACTTTGAAAGAGTTATACATAAGTCTCGTATTCCTCATAATGAAAATAAGAATATAACTAGGAAAGTTTTGTCAGCTTCAAAATCTAATAGGAGTTTTCTCCAACAATCTCTCCATTTTTTATGGTGACAAAACTTTCCTGCAGATTTAACACTTATATCCTGCAAAATAATACTTTAGCATCACATGATATCTTATAATAAAAACAGATTATTATAGAACTGAATGACATTGATTCTGCATCCATAAAAAACACATTAGTCTTGACAATTTAGAGTTCAAGAGTTCCAGAACCACAAAAATTCAATCCAAATGCACAAATCACAGTCACAAAAGTTAATTGCAGATCATAAACATTCTCAAAAGAACACTACCAAGAACTTTTAAATTTGCTCTCTTTTCTCCCCCTTTTTGTCAATAGCAAAAAGAAAGAGAAAGTCAAAAAGAGTAAATAAAATGGTAAAAAAGAGATGGAGTCATTCCGAGTTGTCTTGGAACATGAACAAGTTAGAAATCCCCCAACAACTGCACTACCTCCTCAAGTTTCTCTTGGCACTGATGATAGACATTCTCTACTCTTGCGACAATTTGCGAAACCTATTGATTCAGCGTCTGAACTTGAGTATCGAGATATTGTACTTTGCTAGTTAGAAAATCTAAGATAGATCGTAAGGCAGTTTGTAGCTTATGAATTTCAACCTCCATTGCATATTGCTGTGCTTTCAACTCCAAAAGGAGCTCTACTATCCTTGAATAGTTTGCAATAGGTTATGTTTGAGCACTAGCTTTAGTGAACTGGGTTTGTGGAGTATTCAGAAATGAGGGAACATTAACTTGATCAATGGCGGTTTGTTTCATACCCTGACTCAGAATTTCTGCATCAACTTCAGGGAAATGAGATGTGAAAACATCTTTAGCGTTTGCAAGAGATCTACTGATGCCATCACTAGCAGTAGGTGCAATTAGAGGAGTTTTTCATTATCTCCCCCTGTCTTGTTGCCTTCAAGATGAGATGAGATAAGATTTCTTCTTCTTGTACCTAATCCTTGTCCTTGCCAATGCTAGATCTATTTCCTTGTTCAGAGGCTTCTTGTTCAAATGTAGCATGTTCCTTGTTGTCTGCAAAGTCATCCGATACTGGTATTGCACCAGCATCTCCTTCAAAATCATCATGTCATTCTCATTTTTTGCAGACTTTTCAGCATCACTTGCTTCCTCTTCTTCTTGTTCTCTTTCCTCTTCTTCCATTTCTTCAGAATCAACATCTTCATTCCTATCTCCATAGGACCGACAATTCTTGAACAAAGTTGAGAGGGAAACTGGATTTGAAAGTGTCAGAACAATTTTGTAATCAATGCAGAGTAATGCAATTGTCCTTTTTTCTTTCATCACAGTCCTGTACATATACAAGAAGATAGTGTACGGCAGAGAAAAAGGAATTCCATTGCAAATAGCCCACATAATCTTTGCTTCAAATCTCGAGACATAGGTTTTGGAGGCAGCTTTGGGTCTAATGCAATTAATGACAATCTTGTGCAGCAGAATGTTTGATGTTGGCAAGCGAGATTATGTGATACTCCCACTTGGCAATCTATCCTTCACCAGAAATCGAGTGGCTTGACTTATGGAGACATTGATCGGTAGAAAACCACTACGTTCAACTCCTAGAATATCAGCCAGATATTCACATCCACAACAAACACTTTATCATAGACAGTGAACTAAATGTGAGTTCGATCCAAGAAAGATAGATTGGAGTAAAAATATGCTGTCAATTCAGGATAAGCCACTGCTATCTCAGCACAAAACTTTTCAAGTTGAAGATTGGCTAACCTTTCCCTCAAGTTAACCTTTATGTAGTCAAGAAAGTCAAAGTCCACAATGCGTGGGTTTATTACTCCTCTGTTCAGCATCTAGGCATAAACCCTCTTATGCTCATCTGAAAGAAACAATCTCGTTCTTTCTCCAGGAACGTCAGCAACCACACCCATGCGGAGTTGAAAATTTGTAAAAATTCGCTCATCATCATCTTTGTTCTTAATCTGACTTTCTAACCCAAAACGTGGATCAGAAGGAAAGTTCACAAACGCCTTTTTTCAGCCGCTCCTTTTGGTGCTACTCCTAGTCTTTCCATTGTTTTCAAAAACAAAGTCTTGTTCCCGTATTCATTATCTTTCAGGAAACTGGTGATAAAACTCATTGGACTTCCTCCCGTTTAAAAATGTGTAATGCTTGAAGAGTACCTTAGGCGTCATTACTCCGAGAGGAACTACTTCTTAATCAACTTCCTCATCCACAGGTTGACGAGGAGAGTTCTAGCAAAAAAAATAGTTATTTCACTCTCACAATTCTCGCCGTTTTATATAGCCCACCAAAACATTTTTGGCGCTGTAAACCGACACCCGGTAATTTTCATGCTAATTACACTAACCATTTGTCTAACATACGTTGAAACTAACTAATATTCACTATTCTAGTCTAATCTAACCACCTAACCATACATAACTAAAATTAATCAGCCCCTAAACATCATTAACCTACGAAGCGAGGTTTAGTGAGTTAAACTCACCTGTTTAACAATCTATTTAGATCGAAACGTCGACAACGTCGAGGGGTCGACTTTTCTCATGACGGGCCTAGCAACCGAGGCTCGGGACCACCTCAAAACGAGCTTGGAAGCTTGCTGGAAACCCACTAGCAAACCTTATGTTTTGAGCTGCAAAATAGGGAGAAACAAGGTTGGTTCGGGCGATACACAAGCTCTTCCCAACTTCCCTTGAAGTCTAGTACTCAAGCTCTCAACGTGTTCTTGAGGGTCTGAATTGTCCTCTTAGACTGAGGATGATAAACCATAATGTACTGTAGCTTGGTACCTAAAGCACTTTGCAAGCTCTTCAAAAAAGCAGTTGTGAACCTCGGGTCCCTATCTGAAGTTATCGTAATCGGCACTCAATGCAGTCGAACTATCTGACGCACGTACAGATCTACGTGTCTATCCAAATTGAGGTCTTTTTGAACTACAATGAAGTGAGCCGACTCCCTCAATCTGTCGACTATTACCAAAATCGAATCATTTCCTCTCTGACTCCTTGGTAACCTAGTCACGAAGTCCATTGCGATAAGCTCCAATTTCCATTATGGGATTTCGAGAGGTTGTAGAAGTCCTCCCGGCTTGCAATGCTTACCTTTTACCTGCTGACATGTCAAACAGTTGGCGACATGCTTGGCTATATCTGCCTTCATACCAGACCACCAATAATGTTGATGCAGATTTTGATACATCTTGGTATCTTGGTACTTCCACAATGAATGATGTAACTACTATGATGTACTTCATATAAAATATCTTCTCTAAGCTCCACATCGTCAGGTATAACCAAATGTCCTCGAAACTTCAGTGTTCCATCTTCAGAAATCTGAAAGTCAGCGTTTCTTTTGTTAGTGTCCTCCTATAGAATTTTCTGAACGTCAGGGTCAGTCGGTTGGGGTAGTTTGATTCTGACCTGGACATCCGGTTCAATTCTAAGGGTGGCCATAAGACTCGAAAGGTGGCCTACCTCAAATTTGAATACCGAATCTCGAGCCCTCTCAATTAGATTCCATTCCTTAATCAATATATGAGCAACTGAGGACTTCCGACTCAAAGCATCTACGACCCTATTCGCTTTTTCTGGGTGATATAGGATATCACAATCATAGTCCTTGAGCAATTCCATCCATTAGCGCTGTCTCATGTTCAACTCCTTCTGAGAGAGCAGGTACTTGAGGCTTTGATGGTCTGTGAAGATCTGGAATTTCTCTCCACATTGATAATGTCTCTAAATCTTCAGGCAAAAATAATCGTCGTGAGCTCTATGTCATGCGTCGAATAATTCTGTTCATGAGGTCTCAACTGATAGGAAGCATATGCAACAACTCTGCCATGTTGCATCAACACGCGACCCAATCCTCTGAAAGACGCATCATTGTAGATCTCGAATCCTCCAAGACCAGATGGAATGATCAGCAAAGGTGCGGTAATCAGCTTTTCCTCAAGCTTTTGAAAACTATCCTCGCACTTGTCTGTCCAAACGAATTTCTCTTCTTTCTTCAAGAGTTTTGTCAAAGGCGATGCTAATGATGAGATGTGGCACCCCCAAACAACTAAGGTCGCCATAGATACCAATCACTCCACCTAATGGATACTAGTTACATCTCTTTGTTATAAAGGGGTTTAAAGAAGAACTGTAGTTCATGGGATTTTTTTTTTTTGAAAACGGTCCCTGCGTACCTTATTAGCGGAAGCATAAACAAGTCTCACCATTTTCCCTCCAATAACCATAATGCAATGCACACCAACTACGCACCATAAGAAAAGATAAAGCCAAGCCACTTTTATAATCCTTTAACAACTCCATCCACCTCCTTTGTCTCATGTTCAACTCCTTTTGTGAGAACAGATATTTCAAGCTCTTATGATCCGTATAAATCTCAAACTTTTCCCCATATAAATAATGCCTCCATATCTTCAAAGCGAACACTATAGCTGCTAACTCTAAATCATGCGTTGGGTAGTTCAGTTCATGGGGTTTCAATTGTCTAGACGCATAAGCTATGACCTTGCCATGCTGCCTCAAAACACATCCCAATCCTTTGTGAGATGCGTCACTATATACCGTAAAACCATCAGATCCTGTCGGTATAGTCGGGAGTGGAGCTGAAGTCAATTTTCTTTTAAGCTCCTGGAAACTCCTTTCGCATTCCCTATTCCATTCAAACTTCACGTTCTTTCGAGTCAATTTTGTTAAAGGGCCTGCCAATCGTGAAAACCCTTCAATAAACCTTATATAGTAACCAGCCAGTCCTAAGAAACTCCGTATTTTAGTAGGTGTTGTCGGTCTCGGCCAATTTATTACCATCTCAACTTTCGCCGAGTCCACTGCAATTCCTCCTCCTGATACCACATGCCTAAAAATATTATTTGGTCCAGCCAGAATTCACACTTGCTAAATTTGGCATACAGCTTATGATCTCTCAAAGTTTGCAAAACTATCCTCAAGTGTTGTTCATGCTCTTTAGGCCCTCTCGAATATATCAGGATATCATCAATAAAAACAATCACAAACTGGTCTAAATAAGGCTTAAATACCCTATTCATCATATCCATAAATGCAGCCGGCGCATTGGTTAATCCAAATGGCATGACAAGGAACTCGTAGTGTCCATAACGAGTCCTAAATGCAGTCTTAGGAATGTCTTCTTTCTTAATTCTTAGTTGATGGTATCCCGACCTTAAGTCAATCTTAGAGAAGACCGAACTTCCCTAGACTTGGTCAAATAAGTCATCAATTCTAGGCAAAGGATATTTATTTTTAATTGTCACTTGATTCAATTGCCTATAGTCAATGCACAAGCGCATCAACCCATCTTTCTTTTTCACAAACAATAC
The DNA here is from genome assembly GCF_016545825.1 of Eucalyptus grandis. NCBI lineage: Eukaryota > Viridiplantae > Streptophyta > Magnoliopsida > Myrtales > Myrtaceae > Eucalyptus > Eucalyptus grandis. Next base: position 54,816,447 of record NC_052614.1, read on the forward strand.
TGGTGCACCCCAAGGTGAAGCACTTGGCCTAATGAATCCTTTATCAAGCAACTCCTGTAGTTGTACTTTCAACTTCTTCAACTCGACTAAGGCCATCCTATACGGGGCTTTCGATATTGGTCCTGTTCCAGGCATTAATTCAATTTCAAACTGAATTTCTCGTTCTGGTGGTTATCCAGGCAACTCTTCAGGAAATACATCTTGAAATTCATTAACTACTCGAATTTCATCAAGCTTAGGCTCTTCCTTAGTATAATCTTTAACCATGGCTAGGTACCCTTGACATCCTTTGTCAAGTAACGCACGGGCTTCTATTGCTTAAATAAGTGCTATAGATAGGTTGGTCTGACCTCCCAAAAATTCATAACTAGATTGATCATGTAAAATAAATTGGATCACTTTTCTATAGCAATCCATTTTGGCCCTATACTTATGAAGCCAATCCATTCATATGATAACATCAAAATCATACATAGCCATTACGACCAAGTCTATTTCCATATCCTTTCCTCCTATTGTTATCTTACAATTTCCACACACCAGCGTAGACAATACCATATTCTTTAAAGGCATAGAAACACAAAGAGTCATCTCAAGAGACGTAGTTTCTATCTTATTCAACTATTTATATCTTTCAGACACAAATGAATGCATAGCACCCGTATCAAACAATATATATGCCTTCTTGCCATTTACGAAAATCGTACCTAAGATAACATTTTTGGAAGCTTTGGCTTCCTCTTGGGTGACCGCATACACCCTTCCTTGTGCTGGTGGCCTCTGAGGATTCTTGGTTAGGTTTGGTCTAACAGCACTCTGTTGTCCCTGTCGCACTGAGCCAACACTCATTTGCGACCTTCCTTGTGGGCAATTCCTCCTAAGGTGTCCCACTTGTCCACAACCATAACATCTCAGTCGTCCATTGCAAGGACCTAGGCCATGACTCCCATCACACTTTCGACAAACATCAGGCTGTGTGGCATCCCAAAAAATTCAAGACAAGCTCTAAGGTGTATTAAAGCCCATAATTAGGTAATGAAATTACCTATGGTTTATGCTTTAGCCATTAGTCTCCTCTTAAGACTAAATGATATGTGCTTGTGTTCGTGAGTTTTTAAATTGGTAATATAGGATAAATTAATAAGAATGATTTATTCTTGGCCATGTGAAATTTAAAATTTGAAATATATAAAAGAAATAATTAAAGATGAATAATTGAAAGTGAAATTGTGGGTTTAATTAGGTTGGGCCTTAGGCCCAATGGCTTGAGTTCTTGGTGGGCCGAATGGCTGGCCCAATTAAAGCCCAAGGAAGAGGCTGCCGTCGACCATGAGGGGAGAAGAGTGGCCGGCCCAATCCAAGCCCAATCCAAGCCCAAGCCCAAGCCCATCTTGCATGTGGCATGACAAGTGGCAAAAAGAGGCTTGCATGCATTGACCATTGAGAGAGCAAGTAATCGTTGCCAAGGATGAAGATTTGGAGGAATAAAAGGGAAAGAGAGAGAGAGTGGCCGGTTGGAATTCGGCCAAAGAGAGAGAGAGAATCGCGAGAGAGAGGGAGTGGCAAGAGAGGAGAGGAACCGAGGAGGAGGGAGTCGCCCGTCGCCGCCCGCACGCTGTCTGTCCGTCGCCGGTGTGCCGTCCCTTTTGCTGTCATCCATTCGGTCTTAGAGGCAAGTTGGGACTGATTTCCACTCTTGCATGTGTGCCTTGCATGTGTGATTTGTTGGTGGTAGGTTTCGGATGTTAGGGTAGGCAAAACCGAAGCTAAAATGTGACTTGTTCTTGAGAATGCTTGCTGATTTCGTGTGAACCGCCCGAACCAGAATCTTGTGAACGCTTGCGTGCATGTTTCGAGTTGGATTTTGACCTTGATTCCTTCATGAAAGTTGTAGAAAACATCTTAAAATACAACATACTAAAATTTAGGACAAAATGGTGGAGATTTAAGGGTCAAACATTCATCCTACGAAGACACTAGATCTGGATCTATTTTTGCTGACCTTTTGGTAGATTTGTGGTTGCATGTTGATTTTTATAAATAATCTCTCTTCTACTTCTTCATGAAACTTGTATAAAACATCTTAAAGACTAACATACTCAAACTTGAAGTAAAATGAGGAAGTGTAGCCTAGTGAATCGACTTACTCTTGAAGACAGTAAATCTGGAGACGCGGTACAGGACACCCGAGACTTCATGGACCCATATGGTGACTATTCTTTGGAAATTTGACTTATATCCCTTAATTAAAGTTGTAGGGCACATCTTGAAGTAAAAAATATCCAAATTTCAGAGGAAACGAAGAAGAATAAAGGGGTGAAAACTCGGTATTTCGGAGATGACTACACTGGACGTTTCGGTGCGAGAACCAGAAGCTTCGTACGACTATAGAAAATGATCTAAAACGAATCTGGCCTAGAATTCTGCATGAAAAATATACTTTAGTGTCTTAACTATAACCTGGTAAAATTTCATAATTTTCGGAGGTCGTTCGGGTATTTTAATCGAATTATTTCGAAAACTGCACATTCTTTTTCTATCCGAAATTGCATGCTGTATTTGTGTGAATTATATCTTTTGTGTGGAACTCTATTGGGCATGTGTTTTTCATGAAATTACTATCTTATTGTCTTGTCTATCACATGCCTTGATTTCATGATTTTTGAGAAGCATATGGATATTTAATTTAAATTTTTTATAAAAGTGGTACATGCTGGAATTTTGTAAAAGGCGTGAAATATGGACCATTTTAAATTGCATGGACTCCATGAATTGTATTGTTATGGATGATGGTGTCTTGCTGCATGTATGATAATGATTTGAGATGCTTGTATGAATTCAATGATGAATATGATCTTGTTTGCCATCACATCGCATGCCATGTTAAAATTGAATTATAATTGAAGATGTGAATTGAGATAAATGAGAAGGCCGTCGGAGGTGTGAGCCGACGATGCCCTGGGAGTGTCGGGATGCCTGGCTAGAAGGGTACGGCCGGTTGCCCGGTGGTCACGAATGGCCTTAAATGGCCTCGGGATGCCCGAGAGGTGTCGATGAGTGGGGAGCGGAGCTCGGCGGGTATTGGGGATACCTATGCCGATTTGGGTGCGAGATGAGATGCCCGGTGGCCTTAAAGTGGGGGATCCTCGTGATGCCAATTGGGGTACAAGCGGAGAGTGGGGAGCCGAATGGTCTGATTGTATCTTGGATACATGTGGGATGCAAACATTGGTCCCGGGAAAGAGAAATGTGGCAGTCCAAGATGAAATTGAAATCAAATTATGCATGATGATATATGCATGACATAATGATGATGATATATGCATGACATGATGATGTCACATGTGATATGATGATGATGTTACATGCATGGATGCATGGCAATGATGATGGTACATGTGATATGATGATGATGTTACGTGCATGGATGCATGGCAATGATGATGGTACATGTGATATGATGATGATGTTACGTGCATGGATGCATGGCAATGATGATGGTACATGTGATATGATGATGATGTTACATGCATGGATGCATGGCAATGATGATGGTACATGTGATATGATGATGATGTTATATGCATGGATGCATGGTAAAGATGATGCCATATGTGACATGATGATGGTAAGTGTATGATATGATGGTGATGACTATATGATGATGATGGTACATGAGGTATGATGACATGTGCATGATACCAAGGTAAGTTGTGCATGGATGCTTGTATGACATGTGATGCTATGATTGTGATGGTTGCATGGTATGATGTATGGAGTGGTTTATTGGTCCTTTACCTGTTGAGTGGTTGTACTTACCCCTTCAGGGACCAACATTTCAGATTAGTAGGATGATGCTCCCTGCTGTCACGCGGGGCGTATTTTACAGCCTTCCTTCGGATGTAGAGGTCGAGTGCGTGGAGATTGGCTGTCCCACCGTCACCGGTCTTACGTATATTCGAGTGCGCGCTTTAGTGATGTACGACATGGGCTTGGCTGTGGGCCCTGTCATTTAGGAGTTTATATCCGTCCATGTTCGTCGAGACGGAGTGATGCGTGGGATGTTGCCGCCGCCACCGCCTGATGCACCGGGATGGGTGTGAGGGCCCGTGCGTGAGAAGTAGGAGCTGAAACTTTTTGGGATGGTAGCCGATGCTAGTGATGGGGGATCTTGCACGTTAGTCGTAGTTGGTCGAGTGTTTCTTTTTAGGTTTATGGCCGAGTGTGGCTACATATCCTGGCCTTTTTTTTGATGTACCGACCCAAGGAAATCCATCTTGGGAAAAATATGTAAATAAAGTGTCGTGGCTTTATCTTTTCTTATGATGTTTAGTGGTGTGCAATTGTATCATGGTTGTTCGAGGGGGAGATGGCGATATTATATTTTGCTTCCGCTAATGAGTCGCGCTAGGACCGTTTTCAAAAAAAAAATGTCTGTGATTTACGACGCTTCTTCAAGAGATGTAATTAGGTGTAACATTAGGTGCTTGTGGCTACCTAAGGGGGTTCAGGGTGTCACAACCGCCGGTTTTGGTATCAAAGCAATGGTTATAGGTGGAGTGATAAGGAGCCTCATTTAGAAATTGAGGAACATGATGACAATGCACACCATAGGATATAAAACAGAATAATTGAATAACGGGTGATGAGTATTCACTCGTAGATCCCTAGTAGTTAGTTTTGAGTTGTCCTTAGGTACCAGTAACATGTATATGTTACTTATGTAGTAGTAGTAGTCGCTTTGAATAGAGATAATGAGTCTTAGATTATTCCTGAGGCAATGCTTGGAAATTGCAGGAAAGTCATGGTGCGAGCTGGAAGTGCTCATCCATTTAGGGCTGAAGCCTTGCTGCAAGGGCTGAACCCCGAATGGAAGACATCCTGCGTGAGCATTGGCCAATATTGGAAATCGATGGAAAGGCGCAGCAACAACCCGGGAGCGAACGCCGTACTCAAGGACTGGTGGAACAGTTTTTGAAGCTGAAGCCACCTAAGTTCGGTGGAATGGGAAGTCCTGAGGAGGCGGAACATTGGATTGATGGAATGGAGCAAATTTTCAGGTTGTTGGACTGCATTGCTGCTGAGAAAATAACTTTGGCAGAGTACCAGCTGGAGGGAAATGCAAAGTTTTGGTGGAGAGCATCGAGGGACACAATCTTCCCACAGTGCGAGGTTAACTAGGAAGAGTTTGTTAGAGCTTTTAATAGAAAGCATTTTTCTGATTATGCTAAGGATAGGAAAATTACTGAGTTTGTTCAATTGGAACAAAAGGAGCTGATGGTAGACTAGTATGAGGCTAGATTTTCTGAACTGTCTAGATATGCTCCTAGGCTAGTTGAGGATCAAGAAGAGAAAGCTAAGAGGTTTCTGAAAGGGTTGAGGACTGATATCAGGAAACAACTAGTGCCTCTGAACATAAGGGATTATAATGAGATCTATGAAATGACACAGTTGGTGGAGCAGGAGTTGATGAGGGAACATTCAGAGAATAAGAAACCATTGTCCTTTGGTGATGTGAGACGGGGTAAGAGACCCTATGCAGGTCAAGGTCAAACCTGGGAATCTAAGAAGAAGGGCAATTTTGGGAACTTTGGAAGAGGCAAGGGTAGCCTGAATTTGGGTAGGACACCTTATCAGGATGCGGAGTGTCGAATGTGTAGTAGGCGACATGGCTTAGGACCTTGCATTGGGCAACCAAAGTGCTATGGTTGTGGAAAAATAGGCCATATTAAGAGAAACTGCCCTCAGGAAAGATCGCACGCGAGTATGGGCTCAGTGCAGCAGCCACGGCGGAATGCTGTTAGGCCAAACTTACCAAAGAATCCCCAAAGGCCACCAGCACAAGGAAGAGTGTATGAGATCACCCAAGAGGAAGCGGAAGCTTCCAAAAATGTTATCTCAGGTACGATCCTTATAAATGATAAAAAGGCATATACATTGTTTGATACGGGTGCTATGCATTCATTTGTGTCTGAAAGATATAGACAGTTGAATAAGATAGAAAATATGCCTCTTGAGACGCCTCTTTGTGTTTCTACGCCTTTAAAGGATATGTTATTGTCTACGCTGGTGTGTGGAAATTGTAAGATAACAATGGGGGTAAAGGATATGGAAATAGACTTAGTTGTAATGGCCATTTATGATTTTGATGTTATCATAGGAATGGATTGGCTTCGTAAGTATCGTGCCCAAATGGATTGTTATGGGAAAGTGATCCAATTTACCTTACCTGATCAGTCTAGTTGTGAATTTCTGGGAGGTTAGACCCACCTACCTGTAGCGCTTATTTCAGCAATAGAAGCCCGTGCGTTACTTGACAAAGGATGTCAAGGGTACTTGGCCATGGTTAGAGACTATACTAAGGAAGAGCCTAAGATTGATGAAATTCGGGTAGTTAACGAATTTCAAGATGTATTCCCTGAGGAATTGCCTGGATTGCCGCCAGAGCGAGAGATTGAGTTTAAAATTGAATTAATGCCTGGAACAGGACCTATATCAAAAGCCCCATATAGGATGGCCTTAGTTGAGTTGAAGGAATTGAAAGTGCAACTACAGGAGTTGCTTGACAAAGGATTCATTAGACCAAGTGCTTCACCTTGGGGTGCACCGGTCTTGTTTGTGAAAAAGAAAGATGGATCGATGCACTTGTGCATTGATTATAAGCAGATGAACCAGGTGACCGTTAAAAATAAGTATCCTTTGCCTAGAATTGATGACCTATTTGACCAACTCCAGGGAAGTTCGGTCTTCTCTAAGATTGACTTAAGGTCAGGATACTATCAGCTGAGAATTAAGAATTAAGAGGACATTCAAAAGCCTATAGGATGGCCTTAGTTGAGTTTGAAAGTGCAACTACGGGGACTCGATTATGGACACTTGTTTGTGAAAAAGAAAGATTCCTTGATTATGCCATTTGGATTGACTAACCAACCTGGGAAGTTCGGTGCATTTATGGATCTAATGAATTAAGAAAGAGGACATTCCTAAGGCGTTAGGACTTTATGGACACTACGAGTTCCTTATGCCATTTAGACTGCATTTATGGATCTAATGAATGATTGATTGTTTTTATTGATGACATCCCGATATATTCGAGAGGACCTAAAGAGCATGAGCAACACTTGAGGATAGTTTTGCAAACCCTGAGAGAGCATAAGTTGTATGCCAAGTTTAGTAAATGTGAATTCTGGCTGGACCAGATAATATTTTTAGGGCATGTGGTATTAGGAGAAGGAATTGCAGTAGACCCTGCTAAAGTTGAGATGGTAATAAATTGGCCGAGACCGACGACACCTACTGAAATACGAAGTTTCTTAGGATTGGCTGGTTATTATAGGAGGTTTATTGAAGGATTTTCACGACTGGCATGTCCTTTAACTAAGTTGACCCAAAAGAATGTGAAATTTGAATGGAATGGGGAATGTGAGAGGAGTTTCCAGAAGCTTAAAAGGAAATTGACCTCGGCTCCAATCCTGACTATACCAATTGGACCTGATGGTTTTACAGTGTATAGTGATGCATCTCACAAAGGACTGGGATGTGTTTTGATGCAGCATGGCAGGGTCGTAGCCTATGCATCTAGACAATTGAAACCCCATGAGCTGAACTACCCAACACATGATTTAGAGCTAGCAGCTATAGTGTTTGCCTTGAAGATATGGAGACACTATTTGTATGGGGAAAAGTTTGAAATTTATACGGACCATAAGAGTTTGAAGTATCTGTTCTCACAAAAGGAGTTGAACATGAGACAAAGGAGATGGATGGAGTTGCTAAAGGATTACGATTGTGAGATAAAATACCATCAAGGGAAGGCGAATAAGGTAGCGGATGCTCTTAGTTGTAAGTCGGCTATGGAGATGGCCAGTTTAAGAATGGCGGAATGGAGCTTGGAGTTAAAGTCTATTACGTAGACTCGAATTTAAATTAAAAGTGGATTGTCTTACCGGTATGCTTAGTGCATTAAGGATTGAACCGGAGATTATTCAAAAAGTTAAAATCCTGCAAGAGTTTGACCCGGAGATTTTGAAAATGAAAGACGCTATGTCTTTAGGAAAAAGACCAGAATTTCAAGTCTCTGATGATGGAATAGTAAGATGTCAATGACGACTTTGTGTTCCCGACAACGAAGAATTAAAGAAGGAAATTCTATCGGAGGCACATAAGAGTAATTATAGTATCCATCTAGGTAGTACAAAGATGTACAGGAATTTACGTCAGCAGTTTTGGTGGAATGGTATGAAGGCAGATACGGCTAAGCACGTTTCTCAATGTTTGACATGCCAGCAAGTAAAAGCGGAGCATCATAAACCCGTAGGACTCTTGAGACCATTAGACATTCCAGAATGGAAATGGGAGCACATAATGATGGACTTCATACAAGGATTGCCAAGGACGTCAAGCAGTCATGACTCTATTTGGGTTATAGTGGACCGTTTGACTAAATCGGCTCATTTCCTAGTTGTTCGCATGGACTACCTAATGGACAAATATGCGGACATATATGTAAGTCAAGTGGTACGCTTACATGGTGTTCCAGTGACTATTACCTCAGATCGGGATTCGAGATTCACTTTGAACTTTTGGCGAAGTCTTCAAATTGCATTAGGAACTAAACTTCAGTTTAGTACTACTTTTCATCCCCAGACAGATGGACAAACATAAAGAATAATTCAGACATTAGAGGATATGTTAAGGGCTTGTGTGATTGATTTCAAAGGAAATTGGGATGAAAGATTGCATTTGGTGGAGTTTGCCTATAATAATAGTTTCCAGAAAAGTATAGGCATGGCTCCCTATGAGGCATTATATGGAAGGAGATGTAGGACTCCCGTATGTTGGAATGAAGTAGGTGAAAGGAAATTGACAGGACCTAAACTGGTACAAATTACCACTGAGGCTGTTGAAATTATCAGAAAAAGGCTTAAAACAGCTCAAAGTAGACAGAAAGATTACGCAGATAAGCGTAGAAGGCCTTTGGAATTTAGTATGGGAGACCATGTATTCCTTAAGGTATCTCCAATGAAAGGGATATCTCGATTTGGGATGAAGGGTAAGTTAAGCCCTAGATTTGTCAGATCTTTTGAGATACTTGAAAGAATAGGGGATGTAGCTTATCGATTAGCGCTGCCTCCTAAGTTGGGAAATTTGCATGATGTGTTTCATGTATCGATGTTGAGGAAGTACTAGCCGGATCCTGATCACATACTCGATCATGAAGCCATCAAAGTGGATGAGAAAGTAAGGTACATTGAAGAGCCTGTGCAGATATTGGATCAAAGGGAACAAATTCTTAGGACTAAGAAGATCCCATTGGTTAAGGTATTATGGCGACATCATGATATGGAGGAAGCCACATGGGAAAGTGAGGATCAGATGAAGGAAAAGTACCCTTACTTGTTTCGAGAAGGCATGAGTGGTGTCTAAATTTCGAGGACGAAATTCTCTAAGGAGGGGAGAATTGTGGCATCCCAAAAATTCAAGACAAGCTCTAAGGTGTATTAAAGCCCATAATTAGGTAATGAAATTACCTATGGTTTATGCTTTAGCCATTAGTCTCCTCTTAAGACTAAGTGATATGTGCTTGTGTTCGTGAGTTTTTAAATTAGTAATATAGGATAAATTAATAAGAATGATTTATTCTTGGCCATGTGAAATTTAAAATTTGAAATCTATAAAAGAAATAATTAAAGATGAATAATTGAAAGTGAAATTGTGGGTTTAATTAGGTTGGGCCTTAGGCCCAATGGCTTGAGTTCTTGGTGGGCCGAATGGCCGGCCCAATTAAAGCCCAAGGAAGAGGCTGCCGTCGACCATGAGGGGGGAGGAGTGGCTGGCCCAATCCAAGCCCAAGCCCAAGCCCATCTTGCATGTGGCATGCCAAGTGGCAAAAAGAGGCTTGCATGCATTGGCCATTGAGAGAGGCAAGTAATCATTGCCAATGATGAAGATTTGGGGGAATAAAAGGGAAAGAGAGAGAGAGTGGCCGGTTGGAATTCGGCCAAAGAGAGAGAGAGAATCGCGAGAGAGAGGGAGTGGCAAGAGAGGAGAGGAACCGAGGAGGAGGAGGAGGAGGAGGAGTCGCCCATCGCCACCCGCACGCTGTCCGTTTGTCGCCGGTGTGCCGTCCCTTTTGCTGTCATCCGTTCGGTCTTAGAGGCAAGTTGGGACTGATTTCCACTCTTGCATGTGTGTCTTGCACGTGTGATTTGTTGGTGGTAGGTTTCGGGTGTTAGGGTAGGCAAAACCGAAGCTAAAATGTGACTTTTTCTTGAGAATGCTTGCTGTTTTCGTGTGAACCGCCCGAACCAGAATCTTGTGAAGGATTGCATGCATGTTTGGAGTTAGATTTTGACTTTGATTTCTTCATGAAAGTTGTAGCCAACATATTAAACTACAACATACTAAAATTTGGGAAAAATGGTGGAGATTAAAGGGTCAAACCCTCATCCTACGAAGACACTAGATCTGGAACTGTTTTGCTGACCTTTTGGTAGATTTGTGGTTGCATGTTGATTTTTATCAAGAACATCTCTTCAACTTCTTCATGAAACTTGTATAGAACATCCTAAAGACTAACATACTCAAACTTGAAGTAAAATGAGCAAGTGTAGCCTAGTGAATCGACTTACTCTTGAAGACAGTAAATCTGGAGACGCGGTACAGGACACCCGAGAATTCATGGACCCATATGGTGACTATTCATTGGAAATTTGACTTAGATCCCTTAATGAAAGTTGTAGGGGACCTCTTTACTTAAAACATATCCAAATTTCAGAAAAAATAAAGAAGAATAAAGGGGTGAAAACTCGATATTTCGGAGATACCTACACTGGACGTTTCGGTGCGAGAACCAGAAGCTTCGTACGACTATAGAAAATGATCTAAAACGAATATGGCCTAGAAGTCTTCATGAAAAATATACTTCAGTGTCTTACTATAACCTGGTAAAATTTCATAATTTTCGGAGGTCCTTCAGGTATTTTAATCGAATTATTTCGAAAACTGCACATTCTGTTTCTATCCAAAATTGCATGCTGTATTTGTGTGAATTATATCTTTTGTGTGGAACTCTATTGGGCATGTGTTTTTCTTGAAATTACTATTTTATTGACTTGTCTATCGCATGCCTTGATTTCATGATTTTTGAGAAGCATATGGATATTTAATTTAAATATTTTATAAAAATGGTACATGCTGGAATTTTGTAAAAGGCATGAAATATGGACCATTTTAAATTGCATGGACTCCATGAATTGTATTGTTATGGATGATGGTGTCTTGCTGCATGTATGATAATGATTTGAGATGCATGTATGAATTCAATGATGAATATGATCTTGATTGCCATCACATCGCATGCCATGTTAAAATTGAACTATAATTGAAGATGTGAATTGAGATAAATGAGAAGGCCGTCGGAGGTGTGAGCCGACGATGCCTCGGGAGTGTTGGGATGCCTAGCTAGAAGGGTACGGCCGGTTGCCCGGTGGTCACGAATGGCCGGATACCAGAGGGCCTCGGGAGTACCGAGAGGTGTCGAGATGCCCGGAGAGTGGGGGAGCCGGAAGCTCGGCAGGTATTGTCCCGAGGGATACCTCGCGATGCCAGTTTGGGTGCGAGATGCCTGGCTAGAAGGGTACGGCCGGTTTACCGGTGGCCTTAAATGGCTGGATGCCGGAGGATCCTCGTGATGCCAATTGGGGTACAAGATGCCCGGAGAGTGGGGAGCCGGATGGTCGATTGTATCTTGGATACATGTGGGATGCAAACATTGGTCTCGGGAAAGAGAAATGTGGCAGTCCAAGATGAAATTGAAATCAAATTATGCATGATGATATATGCATGACATAATGATGATGATATATGCATGACATGATGATGGTACATGTGATATGATGATGATGTTACATGCATTGATGCATGGCAATGATGATGGTACATGTAAAGATGATGCCATATGCATAACATGATGATGTGATATGATGATGTGCATGGATGCATGATGGTGATGACTGATATGATGATGATGGTACATGATGGTAAAGATGATGACATGTGACATGATGATAATAAGTGTATGATATGATGGTGATGAAGGATGATGATGGCATGGATGCATTGCATGACATGTGATGCTTGATTGTGATGATTGTGTTGCATGGTATGATGTATTGAGTGGTTTATTCGTCCTTTACCTGCTGAGTGATTGTACTCACCTCTTCGGGGACCAACATTTCAGATTAGTAGGATGTTGCTCCTTGCTGTCACGTGGGGCATATTTTACGGCCTTCCTTCAGATGTAGAGGTCGAGTGCGTGGAGATTGACTATTCCACCGTCCCTGGTCTTACGTATATTCTAGTGCGCACTTTAGTGATGTACGACATGGGCCTGGCTGGGGGCCTTGTCATTCAGGAGTTTATATCTGTCCATGTTCGTCGAGACGGAGTGATGCGTGGGATGTTGCCGCCACCACCGCCTGATGCACCGGGATGGGTGTGAGGGCCCATGCGTGAGAAGTAGGAGCTGAAACTTTTTGGGATGGTAGCCGACGCTAGTTGATGGGGGATCTTGCACGATAGACATAGTGGGTCGAGTGTTTTCTTTTTGGGTTTATGGCCGAGTGTGGCTACATGTCCTAGCCTTTCTTTTGATGTACCAACCCAAGGAAACCCATCTTGGAAAAATATGTAAATAAAGTGTCGTGGCTTTATCTTTTCTTATGATGTTTAGTGGTGTGCAATTGTATCATGGTTGTTGGAGGGGGAGATGGCGATATTATATTTTGCTTCAGCTAATGAGTCACGCTGGGACCGTTTTCAAAAAAAAAATGTCTGGGACCGTTGTTGGAGGTGCCTGTGGCGACCTAAGGGGGTTTGGGGTGTCACAAGCCGATGGGTGCTTTCCCCTATATTCAGGCCATCTTTAGCTCTCCCAAAATTTCCAAAATTGCTCTTTTTCTTCGCATTCCAAGTCTGACCTTGACCAGGATAGGGTCTCTTACCCCTTCTCACATCACTAAACTTCAGTGGTCTCTTAAACTCTGATCGCTCTCTCACCAGCTCTTGCTCCACTAACTGTGCCCTTTCATAAATCTCATGATAATCTCTTATATTCAAAGGCATCAGTTTTTTCCAAAATCAGTTCTCAACCCTTTCAGAAACCTCTTAGCTTTCTCTTCTTGATCCTCAATTAGTCTAGGAGCATATCTAGACAGTTCAGAAAATCTTGTCTCATATTGATCCACTGTCAGCTCCTTTTGTTCTAACTGAACAAATTCTGAAATTTTCTTGTCCTTAGCATAGTTAGAAAAATGCTTTCTATTGAAGGCTCTGACAAACTCGTCCCAATTAACATCGCACTGGGTGGAAAGATTGTGTCCTCGAAGCTCTCCACCAAAACTTTGCTTTTCCCTCCAGTGGTACTGGCGCCAAAGTTATTTTCTCAGCATCATTGCAGTCCAACAACCGGAAAATTCATTCCATCCCATTAATCCAATGCTCCGCCTCCTTAGGACTTCCCATTCCACTGAACTTAGGTGGTTTCAACTTCAAAAATTGCTCCACTAGTCCTTGAGTACGGCGTTTTGCTCTTGGTTGCTGCTGCGCTTGTCTTTCCATCAAATTTCCTATATTGGCCAATGCTTGCAGGATATCTTCCATTCGGGGTTTAGCCCTTGCTGCAGAGGCTTCAACCCTCGACGGATGATGACTTCCATATCGTACCATGATTTTCCTGCAATTTCTACGCATTTGCCTTAGGAAATATCTGTGACTCAATGTCTCCATTAAAAACAACAGCAACTAAGGAAAAATAAGTAACATAACCATGTTACTGGTACCTAAAAGCACCTCATAATAACCACTGGGGATCTACGAGTGAATACCCATCACCCGTTATTCAAAGTTGCTAAACTATTCCAGTTAATATCCTATGGTGTGCATTGTCATCACGTTCCTCAATTTCCAAATGAGGCTCCTTATCACTCCAATCTATGACCATTGCTGTGATACCAAAAAGGGGGCTGTGGCACCCCCAAACAACTAAGGTCGCCATAGATACCTATCACTCCCTAATGGATACCAGTTACATCTCTTTGTTATAAAGGGGTTTAAAGAAGAACTGTAGTTCATGGGTTTTTTTTTTTTTTTTTTTTGAAAACGGTCCCAGCGCAGCTTATTAGCGGAAGCATAAACAAGTCTCACCATTTTCCCTCCAATAACCATAATGCAATGCACACCAACTATGCACCATAAGAAAAGATAAAGCCAAGCCACTTTTATTTATATTTTCATGATGGATTTCTCGGGTCGGTACAACCAAAAAGAAAAGCCAAGACTTTTAGCTAAACTTGGCCACAGCTCAAAAAGAGAGATCTTGACCCCCCTATATCGATCACGTATAATCCTCCATCTCTAAGTGTCGGCTATCCTAAAAAAGTGTCAGCTCCCATTCCTCACGCGGGCCATCACACCCACCCCGGTGCGTCGAGCGGTGACGGCGGCAACATCCCTCGCATCACTTCGTCTCGGCATATGTGGACTGACAAGAACTCCTGGATGATCGGGCCCCCAGCCAGGCCCACATCATACATCACCAGCACATGAACCCATATAAACGTCAGACCAGGGATGGTGACACAATCAAGCTTTATACAATCGACCTCCACGTCATATGGAAGGCCGTAAAAGGTACCCCGCGTGACCGGAGGGAGAGGCATCTTTCTAATCTGAAACGTTAGTCCCCAAAGGGGTGAGTACAGCCACTCAGCAGGTAAAAGATCCATTAAACTACTCCATGCATCAAACAGAACAATCATGACATCATAGTAGGGTACATATCATTCATGCATCCAAGCATAACTTACCTTGCAGTCATGCATACGTCATCATACCATATGTGCATATGCCATCATGCCCTCGTCATCAATCATTCATGCATATACCATCATGCCATAGGTGCATATACAATCATGCACTCATCATCAAGCATTCATGCATAACATATCATACAGCCATGCATACATGTCACCATACCATGCATGATTCAATTTCAACTTTTTCTCTTTCAATTAGATCACCACATTTTTCTTTCCCGGGACCAATAATTGCATCCCACATTTTATCGCTCGCACCCAACCTGGCATCGCGAGGAACCTCCGGCACCCACCTCCGGGCATCCGGCACCCCCACATTCCGGGCATCTCGTATCCCAACTGGCATCACGAGGTATCCCCTCGGCACACACCTTCGAGGCTTCCAGCACCCCTACATCCCGGGCATCTCGAAACTCCTGAGGACATCCGGCAACCCCACATTCCGGGCATCCTGACACTCCCAGGGCATTGTCGGCTCACACCTCCGACGATATCCTCATTTCCCATAATTCATATTCACATTTGTGTCTCAATATCAACATGGCACATGATGTAATGGCAACAAAGTCAATTCAGATTTTGATCTTATATGTAATGCCAAATATCATCACATGTGCAGCAAGATTCAATCACTTAAAAAGTATAATTCATGGGGCTCATACAAAACAGAATAGTCCATGCATTACCGCTTTTGAAATTCGCACAATCCAGCTTGCACAGTTTTAGAAAACGTTTTAATTAAATACCCAAATAACTTTCAAAAATTATGAAATTCAAACATGTAATATCCAAGACATAAAGGCAGATATTTCATGAATAACACTACACCAAAAGACCCTCATAAAATTAGGTATAGACCATGCATCACAGCACTACTATTCTAACAATTCAACTTGCACAGTTTTTGAAACATTTTTGGTTAAATAGGCAAATGAACTTAAAAAATTACAAAATTTGAATATGTTGTAGGGAAAACATAAAAAGAGATATTTCATGCAGAACACATTGCTGAAAGAACCTCATACAAAACGATATAGCCCACGCATTGCAACTGACCAAGTCCGAACACATCAGATTGCACGGTTTTAGAAACATTTCCAATTAAATACCCGAATGACCTTAAAAAATTATGAAATTTGACTATGTGATAGTCAAGACCCTAAGGTATATTTTTTATGAAGGCATAAAATTCATATTTGTCCTAGGTAATTAAATATAGGTGGTTAAAAATTCTGTTCTTAGTACCGAAATTTCCAGATCTAACTACCTCTGAAAAGCCACGATTTCACCTACCTATTCTTGTTGGTTTTCTCTAAATGTTTTATATGTTAAACCTCTGGATGTCCTTTACATCTTTTGTTAAGAAGTCGAAGTGAAATTGCAAACAAATGATTGCCTTACAGTCCATGCATTCATCAAAGGTAGTTACCGAAATCTCCAGATCCAGTCTTTCCAAAGAATAAATATTTCACCCACTTATACTTGTTTTTTTTGTCCCAAATTTGAGTATGTTATACTACAAGAAGTCCTTAACAACGTTCATTAAGAAGTCAAAGCCAAAATCCGAATCAAACATCACATGCAAGTCACTAGAACATCCAAGGTCGAGCTGTTTTCTCAAGAACAGTTTACTAGCCTAAAACACCACTCTTAAAACTTCAGTTTTTCACACCCTAGACATCCGAAATTTATCACCATTCACACACACTAGGCACAACAAGCAAGAGAAGATCAAGGATCCCACTTGCCTCTAGACCGAGCAAGCAGCGAGCGCAACGGCGACGGGACACGGCGGCGACGGACGGCGGATGCACGGCGGATGATCGACGAGCGGTCCTCCTCCTTCCTCTCTTCCTTTCTCCCTTTATTCCTTTCTTCCTTCTCTTTCTCTCCCTCTCTCTCTTTCTCGGACGAACTCCCTCTCTCTCTCTCTCTCTCTCTCTCTCTCTCTCTCTCTCTCTCTCTCTCTCTCTCTCTCTCTCTCTCGCTTAAACCGGCCATCATCTTCCTCTAATTTTCTTCCCCTCCATCATTAGCCATCATTAGATCATGCATGGAGGACACTTGGCCCTCTCCTTGGGACAAATGGGGGAAGCATGCAACCGGATCCCCCCTCCTTTGCACGTCGACAGCCCCTCATGGGCTTGGGCCAGCCATGGGCTGGGCAACTTCTCCCTCTCCTTGGGCTTCGTGGGCCGGTTGAGCAAAAAGGGGTGACGCTATGGGCTGGTTTGGCCTTTAAATGTCCAGCCCACCCTCATCCTAATAATCCACCTAATCCTTAATTATATAAACACCTAATTGAAATTTATAATTCACAAAACTTTGTGACCTAATTTAATAAATTCCAATCCATAATTCACATGGCCAAAGATAGAATTTTCCAATTAAATAATTACCCACCAAAAGCTCGGCCAAAATCTCAATGTAAGACATGAATTAGAGCACCTCTAAGGATTGACAAGAAATTCTAGGATGCCACATGAGAACCCCTCTACGAACCGTCTGTAATAACCTGCCAAACCTAGAAAACTTATGATCTCAGTCACCGTAGTAGGTCTTGGCCAATTGATCATAGTTTCAATCTTGCTTAGGTCGACAGAAATTCCTTTGCCTTAAATCACGTGGCTTAAGAATGCAACACGAGTTACCCAAAACTCGCACTTGCTAAACTTAGCATACAACTGATGAACTCTCAGTGTCTGCAACACTAATCTCAGATGACTCTCGTGCTCCTCTTCACTTTTTGAATACACAAGTATATCATCGATGAACAAGATCACAAATTGATCTGGATATTCCTTGAATACTTGGTTCATCAAATCCATGAAGGCAGCTGGAGCATTTGTCAACCCGAAAGCCATCACTGTCAACTCATAATGACCATACCGAGTACGAAATGCTAACTTATGAATGTCCTCCTTCCTAATTCTCAGATGATGATATCCCGTCCTTAAATCGATCTTCAAGAATATTGATGCTCCTTGCAATTGATTGAACAGGTCATCGATCCTCGGGAGTGGATACTTATTCTTGATTGTTACCTAATTGAGTTGGTGATGGTCGATGCAGAACCGCAATGAACCATCTTTCTTCTCAAGAAAAAGAACCGGTGCTCCCCAAGGTGATCCACTAGGACGAATAAATCCCTTAGCCAATAACTTTTGCATCCGCACTTTCAATTCCTTCAACTTAGATAACGCCATCCGGTAAGGAGCCTTAGAGATTGGCTTTATTCTAGGCGCTAGTTCGATCACGAACTCAATTTCTCTCTCTAGCGGCAATCCTGGCAATTCTTTCGGAAAGACATTTGGAAACTCTTGCACGACTGAAATATCTTCAATTTTCAATTCCTCAGCTGTCGTATCCACGACAGCTCCTATGTATCCTTGGCAACCCTCGTCTAACAAACGAGTTGCCTCAGATGATGAGATCAAGGTAATTGAGGGTCCTCCTTGATTCTTGACAAACTCGTAGTTTTCGCCCTCTACGAGTCAAACTTAATCGCTTTACGATAGCAATCCATCTTAGCTTGTTACTTGGTGAGCCAGTTCATGCCAATAATTAAATCAAAGTCATACATGGCTAGGACTAATAGATCTATCTTCCCCTCTCACTCACCAATCGCTAACTTGCAACCAGAACAACCCAAAGCAGCAATCACTTTATCCTTCAATTGTGTAGATATGCAAATTGCCAACTCCGACAATATAGGACTTAATCCTAACATCTTAACATACTGCTCGACAATAAAGTAATGGGTTGCTCCCAAGTTAAATAAAGCGTAAGCTGGATGGTCATTCAGCGAAACCATACCTGTCCAATCGGCGGCGACGGTGGTAACTGGGGTTGTCTTCATCGTCGCCTAGGACAATTTCTGGCTATGTGACCTTGCTGGCCACATTCAAAACACGCACCCAGCCTAGATTGGCATGGGGCTGACCCGTGTCGCCTTCCATAAAAGCAACATGCTTCACTCCTATTGGGTATTGACCTACTAAATCCACTCCTCTTGTTAGGCGGCACATGAGATCTACCTCTAGGCATGGGCCTCTTTCCCTGGTGGATTGCTTCTCGGTGGAAGTTAGACCTCGACCCAGACAAGGTGGGTTTTCATTATGATCTTTCTCGATCTTTTGGGCTCTCTCATAAATGTCATTGTAAGTTTTCAGATCCGAGAGACCAATATGCTTCTTAAGTCCGGCCTAAATCTGTCCTTAAATCTTCTCGCTTGGCTCGCTGAATTCTCAATCAGTTCAGGAGCATAATGCGAAAGTTCAGTGAACTTCGCCTCATATTGATCAACAATTAGGGAACCTTGGCGAAGACGTTGAAACTATGCCATCTTCACCTCTCTAGCAATCTCTGAGAAATACTTGTCATTAAAGGCCTCTAGCAAGGTGTTCCATTCTAAGACAACACCTTCCGGAAATATTATTCTCTAAGTAGTCCTCCACAAGTATTTGCAACTCCCTCCAGTTGGTAAGTTGCAAGGACTACTTTCTCGGTTTCATTGCACATCAATAGTGCAAAAGCTTTCTCCAATTTATGAATCCACGAAGCAGTAGCTTCGAGATCTCCTGTCCCGGTGAACTGAGGTGGGTTCAATTTTAAGAATTGTTCCACCAGCTTATGAATGGGTCTTTCAGCGACCACAATTCCTGGTAAACCTTCAACGGCTACAGCAGTAGGTGCAATAGTAGGTGCAGCAGCAGAGGCAACTTCAGTAGCAGCGACAACAGCAGTTGTAGCAGTGGCTTGAGCAGCGGTTTCAATAGTGGTGGCTTGATTCTGAGCTTGCTGATCCATTATGTTGCCCATAACTTCTAACACTCGCATAATCCCTTCTATCCTGGGATCACCAAAGGCTTCTACCCCAGCACCAATAGGAGGTGGTGCTACTCCACTAGCACTAGCCTGTGCCTATGCCCTACCTCTGCCTCGGGTACCGATCCTAGGCGGTGTTCTAACCCGGACCGAAGGTCTAACAACTCGCTTACTCGAAGTTCTCTGCTCAGGCTCACTCATGGTTCAACTTTATCTACTGAAACCTGTCTTCCAAATCCACCCTGGATTAGAAGATGAGCGATACAAACAACAAGCAATTCTATAAATAGCAATTACCGACATGCACCAAACATGAATTTAAAGGTCTTTCCTACTACTATCCCATGGTCCATCGCACCTTATCACTCCAATCCCTAACCTTGGGCTCTGATACCACTAAATGAAGATGTCACGTCCCTGTGGCACCCCTCGACACGGCCCCTGATTTGCTAGGGTCGCCACAACCTACTCACCTATCACTTGTCCTAATAACATTCCACTCTGATACGATTTCAATTACAACGGGTCCATAAAACCTAGGGGTCTACATTTTTTTTTATCAGTCCTAGTGCAGTTCATGTAACGGAAGCATAATCAAAATTCCCTAATCCATCTCCAACAACAAAAATGCAATGCACACCAACTATTCACCATATAAAACAATAAAGCCAAGTCACTTTTATTTATATAAACTTGATGGACATCTCGGGTCGGTATAGCAAAAAGGCCAAAACTTTTAACTATGCTTCGCTAACTCAAAAGAACACGGCCCTATATTTGACATATACACCCATCCATCATCTAGTGCCAGCTAACCAAAAAGTATCATCCTCCACCAGCCGTACGCTCGATCACACCCAACCTGGTGCGTCAGTCGGAGGCGGCAACATCATCCTTAGCATCACTCCATCACGCCGGACATGAATAGACAAAAACTCCTGGATAACCGGGCCATTAGCAAGACCCACATCGTACATCACTAAGACACGGACACAGACAAACACCAGACCAGGTACACTAACACAGGAATGCTCCGTGCACTCCATCTCAACATCAGATGGCAATCCATAATAAGTACCACGTGCGACTGGTGGCAAAGGCATCTTTCAATATGAAATGTTAGTCCCCAAAGGGGTGAGTACAACCACTCAGTAGGAAAGATCCACCAAACTACACAATGCAACAAGCAAGACAATCAAGATATCATGAGTAAAGCACATATCATTCATGCTATCAAGCATACATCACCATGCAGTCGTGCATATATTACCATGCAGTCATGCATATCTTGCCATGCCATCGTGCATATACCACCATGTAGTCATGCATATCTCACCATGCCATCGTGCATATATCACCATGATCCATATCATCCATGCTATCAAGCATATATCATCATGATTCATATCATCCATGCTATCAAGCATACATCACCATGAGATCCATTCACGCCTTCATGATCGCAATCTCAATATCGAATAGCATCAATTTACTTTCATAAGCAAATCATGCATCATGCCATATGCATACACCCATGCACATGATTCAATTTCAATTCTTATCTTTCATAAGGATCTCATCATTTTTTATCCAGGGACCAATGTTTGCATCCCACAATTTATCGCTCGCATCCAACCTGGTATCGCGAGGGCCTCCGGCACAAACCTTCGGGCATCCGGTACACACACTCCGGGCATCTCGTATCCCAACTAGAATCACGAGGAATCCCCCCGGCACACACCTCCAGGGCTTCCACACTCCGGGCATCCCAACACTCTCAGGGCATCGTCGGCTCACACCTCTGATGGTCTCGTTATTATCACAATATATAATCTCATATATGTCTCATTTTCATCATGCCATTTGATGCAACAATATGAAAGATCTAAACCATCTTTTGATGTCACATGATATGCCAAATATCACCATATATGCAGCATATACAACCACTCAAGGCATCATATTTCAGGGCAGTCCATTTATTCTTGAAAATACAGTAAATTTCGGATAAAACAGAATGCACTTCTTTAATAAAAATTCTGGAAACATTAGTAAAAAATCTCAATAAATTCTAAAAATTTAACACAATGTAAAAAAATCCAGGGAAAGATATTTCATGAAGGACACTATGTCAAGAAAGTTTCACATCAATCACATAAATCCATACATCACAGCAAAAGAAATTCCAGTACCACTTTTCACATTTTCGAAAATAATTTCGATTAAACCCTAAATGAACTCCAAAAATTCTGAGATTTTAATATATTATAAAAGAGACATAGAGGTAAAATTCTCATGAAGAAATAGAAATTTAATTCCTTCTGGATTAAAAGCTATAATTTTTGTAACTGTTCCTATCTCTCGGTTCACTGTCCAGATTTATCATTTTTGTGACACCCCGAACCCTTCGCAGGTCGTCACCAGCGCCAATGTTACACCTTATTACCTTTCTCCTTTGAAGAAGCGTCCTAATTCATAGACACATTTTTTTTTAAAAAACAAAACGGTGCCAGCGACTCATTAGCGGAAGCAATTTAAAACATCACCATCTCTCCCTACCAACCATGATACAAATACACACCACTAATCACCATAATTTTTATAAACAAGCCACGACACTTTATTTACATATATTTTCAAGATGGGACTTCTTTTGGGTCGATACAACAAAAAGGAAAAGCTACGACTCAGCTACGTCCAGCCTAAAACCTCAAAAAGAACCCTCGACCCTCTACATTTCATGTGCAACAATTCCCCATCATCAGTGTCGACTAACTATCCCCAAAAAGGATCCAGCTCCTACTCGTCGCGCACGGGTCTCACACCCAACCCGGTGCATCAGGCGGTGGCGGCGGCAACATCCCTCGCATCCCTCCATCCCGACGAACATGTACGGATATGAACTCCTGAATGACAGGGCCCTCAGCCAAGCCCACGTCGTACATCACTAGACAGCGTACTTGAATAAAAGTCAGTCCAGGAACAGAGGGACAGTCTATCTCAGCACACTCGACCTCTACATAGGATGGTAGACCGTAAAATACTCCTTGCGTGACGGCAGGAAGAGGCATACTGCTAATCTAAAATGTGGGTCCCCAAAGGGGTGAGTACAACCACTCAGCAGATAGGGAAATCCAATAACAACTCAATACATCATGTAATCATACATGCATTGCAGGCGTTACTTACCTTGAAGCCATGCGCATACTATCATGCATCATCATATCAATTTATAACACATGCATGTGTATCATCATCGTATCATACATGTCATCATCATCATGACATCATCACATTACACATGTCATCATCATCATGGCATCATTACATCATACATGTCATCATCATCATGACATCATCACATTACACATGTCATCGTGCCATATCATATATCATCATCATCATCATCATCATGCATATCATCATGCATATCATATCATGGGTGATCATCATTATTTCACATCACATATCATCATCATCATCATCATGCATATCATAACATGGGTGATCATGATTATTTCACATCACATATCATCATCATCATCATGCATATCATATCATGCATATCATGCCATGATTTAATTTCCACTTTTAGTTTTCAATTTGATCACCACATCACCCGTTCCTCAAATCATCAATTTCATCATCCCCTCGGGCAAAGACCTCCGAGGTTCCCCAGCATTCAGCCTCCCAGGCCACCGGGCATCCGGCCCCCCACATTCCGGGCATCTCGCATCTCAACTAGCATCACGAGGCATTCCCTTCGGGCAGAAACCTGCGATGGGGCTTCCCGGCATTTACACTCCCCGGTCGGGCATCCCGCACCCCAATCCTGGCATCGCGAGGCATTCCCTTCGGGCAAATACCTCCGATAGGGCTTCCGGCCCCCCACATTCCGGGCATCCTGAATCTCCCAGGGAAATCCGGCAATGCATCTCTATACATTCCGGCCTCATCCTCCACCACAACCACTTCCTCACTTATCATTATCCACATTTAACATTATTTTGATCTCAATTTAACATGGCATATGGCGTGACATCAAACAAGCCATACTTGGCATAGAATTCACACATGCATCACAATTCAATGTCATACATACACCAATATCTTATCATACATGCAAAAATGTATAATTATTTATTAATAAATTCAATGGAATTTATGGCCAATAAAATAATCCATTTTGATTTATTATTATTATTTATTTAATTTTTTTTAATAAATAAATATTAAATTCAATATCTATAAATTCCCAAAATTAAAAAAAAATTCAAGCAATCATTAAACAAACCAATAGGATGACAATTTCATGCAAAATTCATGGCCAAATTGAATTTCACACAATTTCACAATTTCCACAAAACAGCACATAATATTCGAATAAAACCAGAATCCACAGTTTCCGAAGAAATTCGATTAAAATATCCATACAGTCTCCAAAAATTAAAAATTTTACAGAGTGATAGCCAAGATATTTCCTACAACTTCCATGAAGAACTCCAAGCCAGATTATGTTTAGATTATTTTATACAACCTCACGAAGCTTCTGGATCCATTACCGCATCGTCCAGTGTACACATCTCCGAAATATTGAGATTTCACCTACCTTTTCTCTTTCGTTTCCTCTGAAATTTAGATATGTTATACATCAAGGTGTCCTCTACAAGTTTCATGAAGATATCTAGGTCAAATAACCATATTATAGTCATCATCTATGTCCATGAAGTCTCGGGTATCTCGGAATACATCACCAGAATCATTGTCTTCAAGATCTAGTCGATTTACTAGGCTATAATTGTTAATTTCACTTCAAATTTGACTATGTTGTAGTTTAAGATGTCTCCTACAACTTTCATGAAGAAATCGAAGTGAGATTCTCAACAAAAACCAACATGCAACCACGAATCCAGCAAGAGGTCAGTAAAAACTCTCCAGATCTGAGGTCTCCGTAGGATGAGACTTTAACCCCTCAAATCTCCATCATTTTCCACGAAATTTCATTATGTTGTAGTTAAAGATGTTAGATACAACTCTCATGAAGAAATCGAAGCCAAAATCGGACACTAAGCACACATGCAAGCTCAAACAAGTTTCTGACTCACACGGTCCGAACAATAACAGTCACACCATTCACACACAACTCATCCATGCTTCGGTTTTTCTCATCTAACACCCAAAAACTCAACATGCAAACGACATACAAGCATGTAAGAGAAGCTAGAGGACTCCTACTTGCCTCTAGAACGGACGGTCGACGGCGTAGGGCGGCGAACACGTCGGCACACGGCGGATGGACGGCGGTTCCCTCCTCCTTTCTCTCTCGGCCGCTCCTCCCTCTCGCACGATCTCTCTCTCTCTCTCTCTCTCTCTCTCTCTCTCTCTCTCTCTCTCTCTCTCTCTCTCTCTCTCTCTCGCACAACTCTCTCTCTCTCTCTCTCTCTCCTTGGGCGAGCAAATGGCCGGCCACCCTCTCTCTCTTCCTTCTTATACCCCCAAATCCTCATGATTGATAATCATTACTTGCCTTCATACTAGCCAATGCATGGCTTTCTCCTTTATGCCACTTGTCCAATTACATGCATCATGGGCCTTGGAGTTGGGCTTCTTGGGCTTGGGCCATCCGGCCACTCTTGGCCCTCCCCCTTGCTCGACGGCAGCCCACTTGTGGGCTTCAATGGGCCGGCCAACTTGGCCCATTAAAGTTCCACTCTTGGGCTTAAGGCCCAATCGAATTTTTACCCTATTTTTCCTTTTTTTTTTTTTTTGAAATTCTTCTATAAATATTTTTAAATTTCAATTTTCATCTTGGCCAAAGTCTTGGGCCATCTTGTTTATTGAAATTTAATTTATAAAGTACGTGGCCAAGCATAAATTATTAATCTATCAAATTTAAATTTTCACGATCATATGCACAAGTCATCTAATTAAAAGACTAATGGCTAAAGCATAAGCCATGGAAATTTTTATCACCTAATTAGGAACTTTAACACACCTTATGGCTTGACTTTGAATTTTGGGATGCCACAATTTTCAAAGAAAATTGTTTTCCCCAATTATTACTGGTCCGTTTATCCTCAAATTTTAGTATGTTGCTCCCCAAGATGTTGTCTACAACTCTCATCAAGAACACGAGATCAAATTCGTACTAGATAATTGCACGAAATTCACAGAATCACAATAGATCATCATAATAGTTTCCAGATCTAGCTTCATCAAGGAAAAATGGTTTCACCGACCTATACTTGTCTGTTTCCTTTCAAATTTCAATATTTTATTCTCCAAGAAGTCCTTTACAACTTTCATCAAGAAGTTGAAGTCAGATTCCAACTATAACATCGCATGCAACTCACGAAATCATCAAAGGTCGGACTGTTTTTCCAAAAACAGAATACTAGGCTAGAACACAACTCCTATAACTTCGAAATTTCACACTTCATCCACATCCAAAATTCACCATTCATCACACACAAAACACAGCAAGCAAGGGATAGATCAATGGACTCTACTTGCCTCTAATCCAAGCAAAACACAGCAAATACACAGTGGGCTCAACGGCGGGACACGGCGGCTCGACGGCGGCGACGAAACTCCTCCTTCTTCCTTTCTCTCTTCCGGTCTCACACGCCCGCTTTCTCTCTTCCTTTATCGATTTCTCTCTCTCTCTCTCTCTCTCGGTTCAATCCCTTGAGTAATCCGCCCCCTTCTCTCCTCTCTAATTTCTTCCTTTCAATGATTAGCAATCATTAGCCTTGCATTCATTGACACTTGGCTTTCTTCATGGGACAAATGGAGAGACATGCAAACCGGTTTCTCCCCCTTCCTCCTTGGTCGACGGCAGCTCGTTTCCTTTGGGCTTCATGGGCCAGTCGAATGGTGGGGTTGTGGGCTGGGTTTTTGGGCCGGCTTGGCCTAAGAATTTCGGCCCACTCTCCTTTAAAAATCTAACCTAAACCCCCACTCATCAAAATACCTAATTGAAATTTATATAACCATAAAACTTGCAACATGAATTAATAAATTCCGACTTATAAAACACATGGCTAAGAATAGAATTTTCCCCATCAAATAATCGTCCAATAGAATGTTTGGCCTTAATTTATTGTGATCCATTGGTCTAAAGGCCATACATAATCCTATGGCACTTCCATCCCCTTTCCATAGGTCTTAATGTATCTGGAGGTTGCCATGAAATTTTTAGGATGCCACAGTCCCGATCCTCGAGCACGCGCCCATCCTGAACTTGATCGATTAATTAGCGATGTCCCAGGAAGTCACCGACCCATTTATTTATATACGCATGTGGAAGCAATTAAAATCCCTATATAATAAAACAATAGGATAGAAAAGTAGGCCATATTTTTCACAACTAAAAAACCACAACCACACTTTTATACAAGCAAATCTCATTGTATATTTTATAATACTATTCACAAAAGTTTGGTCTAACACATATCAGTTCACAACCCAGGGTTTACAAAACAGGGTGAGATCTCAGTCCTCATCCAAGTTCTACTTGGGATCATCCTCTGAATCCTCCTTAGACTCCTCCCTAGGGTCTTCTTTTGCAGGCTCCCCCTCAAGTTCCTCCTTCGGTTCCTCCTCCTGCCCAACAATCTCTCCTTCCTCTTTGATCCCGGTGGAGTCCACAACCGAGTACACAAGAGTATCAAGGTCACTCTTAAGCTTAGGGTCCTTGGCATCAACCACTGCTCCCTCCTTGGGATCTACCGTCCCTTCTCCGAATGCTGCCTCTAAGACGAACAGAGGCACTCCGCCTTCCGGTACGGGACCCTCTCTTCGCCCATCATGGTAGTAATGATACCACGACCTATACTCATGGGGCACTAGGCTGTCTCTACTTACATCAACCCAGATAGTCGATTTCACCAATACATACTCTAAACCTTCTAAGTGGGGGTGTATCAGGAAGTAAAGTCCTATCTCAGTGATCTCTTCAGGGATACCAAATTGTTCGGGAGGAGGTACTGGAGGTGGAGGTGTTGACATCCACGGGCCTGAAAATTTTATACCACAACAGGGTGAGATTACGCCTCAGCAAGTTCTACCCCCTAAGACTCGATTAGGAAGCCAATATGCTCCAAAGGCTGTCTAAGCACAACAAGAGTCAGGGGACTTACCTTGACCTTTGTTTCCTTCCTGCAAGTCAATATACTTCAAATCTACACAAACCACATCAATTAAACCAATCAGATCAAACTATCGATCAATCGACCTAGTTGATTACATGTCAATCAGACAATTTCCCGGTCATTCTCCTTTCATATTGTTCATTTTTCCAAGACCATATACCTAGTCATCGAGCCACGTGCATTCTCCAAGGTGACATACTTTGTCATCGAGCCACGTGCATTCTCAAAGGTGACATATATAATCACTAAGCCCAGTGCATTCTCCGAGGTGACGAACTTAACCACCGAGCCACGTGCATTCTCTGAGGTGATATACCAAATCACCGAGTCACGTGCATTCTCTGAGATGGCGTACTAATCACTGAGCCACGTGCTGTTCAAAGGTGATGTATTTAATCAACGAGTCACATGCATTCTCCAATGTGATATATCTAATCACTGAGCCACATGTTACAATATTCTTTATAACTTTTATCGTACTCGGATAAAATAACCGCGTATAGGTACACGGTCGGTCTTAGCCAAAAGTATAGTTATTTCACTTTCACAATTCTCGCCATTTTATATAGCGCACCAAAACATTTTTGGCGTTGTAGACCGACACCCGGTAATTTTCCACTCAATTATCAATTTTTATCAAATTTCTGAAATAAATACCCACAACCACTAAATTCACTCAATTTTCACAATCGAACACTGAATTAAATAAACAGAGAGTACCACTGCAATCAGCACGAAATTCCGGTAACCGGCTATCCCGGTTTAATTTCCGGAAACTAAATAAATAAATAATTAATTATGAAAAAATATAATATCAAAAAATCCAATTTAGGCTTGTAATACCTAATTGGACACCAACAATGAACCGGAAAATTTCTGAGGTTTGTTCAATAAATACTAGAATCTATTTCCATGCTAATTACACTAACCATTTGTCTGACGTGCATTGAAACTAACTAATATTCACTAATCTAGTATAATATAACCACCTAACCATACTTAACTTAAACTAATCAGCCCCTAAACATCATTGACCTACTAAGCGAGGTTTAGTGAGTTAAACTCAATAATTTAACAACCTAGACTTAGAACCAGGGAAGACGGAGTCAATTGATGGAATCAATTACATCTGATTATACATTAGTGTTGCTGTTTTATTTCTTGCACTAAAGTTTCAGCCTTCTTGTTTAGTGGTAGATATATTTATATTGAGATTATCGTCATGAGTGATACTAAGGCTCCTACAGATAATGTCAATGATCAAATTACCACTATTAAATTAAATGGATCCTCTAATTACTTGTTATGGGCCCAAGCTGTGAATGTCTATATTAATGCCAAAGGGAAACTTTATTATCTCACCACAGACCCCCCGTTGAAAATTCTAGAGAATGTAGTGATTGGATGAGAGAGAATGATACACTGATTCTTGAATCCGCTAATCAATAAGTGTTGTAATCCATGTTCACAAACTGAACCTGATGAATCTGATATCTTCTGATCTCATATGTATCAAGACTTGAAGAGAAAACAAATAAAAATTACAGCTTTAGGTGGCTGCCCACCAGAGAAGAAGTAGGGTTACTAGGGGACTCTCAAACCAGCAATAGGATCAAGTAATCAGGTAGTTAAACCTGGCTCTGATACCATGTCACAAAGCTAATTAGAGACCCGCAGCAAATAGTAAGAGAGAAAGAAGAAGAGAGAAGGAATAGAGAAGAGGAGAAGGAGGAGAATGTAAAAGAAAGAAACAAAGAGGGGGCTGTAGATTTATGTAGTAAAAGAAACCCTACACCCATTGTATTTATATTAAATATAAATTGTATATGACCATGATACCCTTATGTAAGTAAAAAAGAAATAAAATTCTAAAAATAAAAGAATAACTCAATTAAAGTAACTTAATAATTAGCACGGTCGAGCAGTCGATTTTTTATCAAATTCTCAAGTTTGTCGCGTTTATATCCCTTAACGACTTCACTTGATAGATTAGTTATCTCGTAAGTGGCCAACTCAGAGAAAAAGACTATAGGCACGTCGATGAAAAGCTCATTTCATTTAATCGAAACAGGGTCGAAATTCAGGATGTCACACAAGATCATCATGAGGATAAGTGCTATCTTACCATTCTAAAATCTTCAATACCAAAGAGGAGTATTGAAGAGAAATGGGAAGAGAATTAACTTTGCATGAGTTATAACACAAACATGATTTTATTACAGAAGGCTCCTTGTTCTCTTCTCTTAATACAACCGATGCCTTATATAGGGATAAGGATAAGAAAATACAAAGGAGCTTTCACCACTCGCGACTCAAACATCATACATAAAGCAAACTGCGTTAGCAGCACAATCCATAAACCAACAAACCAGTTCCAACAGCCACACAAAAACAACAGTCGATCAAGCCAAGTAAAAAAATACATCAAGATAAGTAACAAAAACATTTGGATGAGGAAAGGGTAATGGTAGAGAAAGAAGGGTCCAGGTTGGCTCAGAGACGATCACAGCATTTCAACGTGTGCAGCTTGTGTTCAATTCTGCGCCATTTTTATTTGTGGTGGATCAACACTCTTCTTCAATTCTTCAACACTCTTCCTCAATTCTTCAACATCCTTCATCAGATTTTCCAGTACAAATCCCATCTCAGTAACAAGTGATTCTGGTGTTTGCTCTGGTTCTTCTTTTCCCTTTTCCTTTCCATCCTTACAAATGAAGATATTTTCATCAGATACTACCTAAAGCATATTCTGTCAATAGCTAACTCATAATTATTTCCCATGCAGGACCTCACCAATACTGCAGAGAGGTAATACTGTGGCAAAGGATCGAACAGATTTTGAGGTTTAACAATACACTTTTGAAGCACATACATTATCCGTTTAACATTATGATCTATTAAGTATGCAATTGCGGTCACGAAGAAGTTCAACCTAGGACAGCTTGCTAAACCTCCATGTTTATTCTTTTGACCGATGAGTCGACTAGGAAGTATGTCAAAAGGGCGATCAAAAGCAGAAAAGGAACAGCAAAAAAGCATTTTCAGATTTTTTGAAAGTAACTACCTGACCAGCATTTCCGTCCACTTCGACCTTCCCATCTTTAACCGTGAGGAACAGGTTAGGATTATCATACAGGATTTTGCAAGGTTGCCACACTGAATTTTTATACTTGTCGAGAGAGAAATTTCTTAGAAATCTGTTGAGACTAGTATTTTCTTTCCCAGCAAGAAAAAGGATACGTATCTCAGTGGTGTGGTTCACATTTCCACGGTCATAGAGGCTACAGTTCACTAACTCAATTTTTTTCGGCTGGATTCTCATTGCCAGATCTTCCCTGATTGTGCCACTCGATAGAGATTGCTCATGACGATGACAAGAGATTGGGATCAGAAATATGGGCTGATTAGACTCGTTGTGGATTAGAGTTGTATACGACGCCAACCCTGTTTCAATCACAAGCAAAATATTTGTCAATAATCCTTCTCTTAGATTCTGTCTAGCTGTGAAGTTTGTTGATGGTGTCCACCAAACAAGTATCATTTATCACTTATTGCCTCCTCTTATTTTAATTAAATGCATGAGACTTATTCCAACGGAGCGAGACATTAATGAACAAATTCCCAGAATAGCAGACCAACAAGCGAAGATAATGCATACGAAAATCCCAACTTCTCAGTACCACAGCAGATACTAGAATCTCGTCTCATGCAAGTTGTTTGTAATGTCTAGTTGGCACCTACTTCATGTGAAATCATCGTGACAGAATGGTGTCCATGCACAATTTCTCTGTAGTTAGAGCTTATTGAGTCCTATAAATTCCGTTGTCATTCATTGAAATGGTGGACAACGTGAACTCAATATTGTCAAAAAGACAGGAATTTCCTCATGTACAGTCGTTATCTCGAAATCACATTCCCTTACCTAATTTTTCTACGCAACCGTGGACGAGAGCCTTCAGCATCGTCACTGGACTAGCAGTGGCTTTTTGCTTCCGTGCTTCTTCCGTCATGGTGGTGGGCGTGCAGAAAAAGAGGATATAGGGATTGTAGGAGGAGAGAAGTCGAATGTTGTGATGTTGCAGGCTTGAAGCGAAATCCATCTTTTTATAGAATCATGGACGGGGCAGCAAGCGAAGGAGAAAATATTGGGTACACAGAGGGAGGTCAACTCAGCAAATAGGAAGTCCATTCATTGGGCGACACCCGTTACCTCAGGCCCACCTCGCATTAAGTGTCCTCACTGCTCTCTCTCTCTCCATTACTTTTTCATCCTCTCCTCTCTTTCTCTCTCGTCTTTTTACCTCATCTTCTCCGTTGCTTTTTCCCCGTCACCTCGGGCTCATTATTTTTGAAGTGCCATATTACTTCTAAGTTACTGATCTTTCAATAGCTAGTAATATTGTACCAAGACTTATGGAAGGACAGAGTGACACAAGGCCTCCATACTTCAATAGAAAAGACTACAACATCGGGAAAAACAAAATGAAAGCATTAATTAGATCCAAGGATCCATTGGAATGGGATGTAGTTCTGAGAAGAATAAGGCTTGAAGCCTCATCATCCAAAAAGGAGGGAGATAGCAAAAAGCCGAAAATCGATGCTTTGTTTGATGTAGATATAACTAAAAGAGAAGCATTGGATGCTAAGGTAGTTTACTTATCATATTGTGCTTTATCTCCCATAAAATATAACCGCATTTCTTCATGTGAAACAGCGAAGGAAATCTGGGACAGGTTACATGTTACATATGAAGGAATTGATCGAGTCAAAAAGACAAAGATAAACATTCTTCTTGGACAATATGAATGCTTCAAAATCAAGCTAGACGAAATTGTAACTAACATGTTTAGTAGATTTAGTGATATTGTCAATGGCTTGGTGTGACATCCTGAAATTTTGACCACGTCTCTACAATATGAAATGGACATTTCGTCGACGCGCCTATGGTCATTTTTCTCTAAGTTGGCCACTCACGAGTTAACTAATCTATTAAATGAAGCCGTTAAGGGATATAAACGCAGCAGACTTAAGAATTCGATCGGAAATCAAAAGCTCGACCGTAATAATCAGCAAGGGTCAATACGACACCGTTATAATCGATTAGTGATCGGATATAGGTCGATTCGACGGAAACACGTAATTGAACTGCAGGTGATTCCGCATGATTGGGGAATTCGCGTCCAATGGCACTAACCCAATTTTATATCGATTTTGTACTCAGGAGACGTAATTGAAACAATGTGATTTTTACGACAATTGAGAGTCGTCTATGAGTTGAAGATGCATAAACGTGGATTGAAAATTATCAACCACAGGTCAAACGCACTAAAATCTCTAAAAGCTACCCAATAGGTTAAGTTATACTAAAACTGCGTTCGGTCAATTTTAATCACGAAATTGAATTCAAGTTTCGGGAATCGGATGTTCGAGCGTGTCACGATTTATTTTTAGGATGTCGTCTCATCTTTCGGAGAAATTTCGTCGAGCCCAAAATTTTGTGGAAAAATCAATTTCGGACAAATTGTAATCAAGGAAATTCAGATGGGCAACTTTAATAGGATTTTTGGCCACCAAAAGGATTTGTTTGTGAAGATTTTGAAGGAAATTAGCCATTGGAGGGCCAATTGACAAAGTGGGCTCAAGACTTTAGGGAAATTTTCATCATTAGTTAGATATTTCCCTTGGCTCCTAATTGGCCAAAGCCTTAACCTTCTTGGCCTCTCTCTCTCCCTCTAAATCTCTCTCTCCCCATGCACATGAAACCCCCCTGCTCGGTTGAATCCTCCTCTGCATCTTCTTCATTTCTTCATCTCCATTTCCAGTGCAAGTCCAGCCACACCCTCACAACTCCAGCTAACCATCTCTACCGCTACCACCAGCTCGACACCGACCAGCAGCGACTGCCAACACCATCGCCTATCCAGCTCGCCGAACCGCCCGTTTGTCTAGCTCGCCAGCCCCGTTGTTCGCCTCACCACCTCACGCGGCCACCTCTAGCTCGCCACCACCTCCAACTCCAGCAATCGAACCACCTAGCCATTTGGCACCAGCCCCTTACTTGTCCAGTCGCTCGTCCCTGTGCCCGCCAGCCCTTGTCCGACTGCCTAGCTTGCCCGTCCAGCCCCTTCACTGAGCCGAATCTCAGCCCTTGGCTGAGACCTACTAGGTTGATTTCAACCCCAGTTGGTCATCGGTTGGAGACGCAGTTGCCTCGAGTCTTGGTCACCATCACGCCACCGTCGCCGTGAACCAGCCGCTATTAAATTCCGATGAGTTAGCTCCTTAATCCCGGATTAGATAGTTAATTGCACTTAGTGGTTAGTTTAGTGTTAATTATGATTAGTCTTAATCCTAGTTAGTGTAACTAGTTAGTTAGGATGGTTAGTTAGTTAGGTTAGTTTGGTTGGTTATGCTACCCTAGGGTTAGGTTAGTTTGTTAACCAGGTTAGTTAGTTAACTTGGGTTAGTTTAGTTAACCATGGTTAGTTTAATTAAATTAGTTAGTTTAATTAAATTAGCTTAATTAATATAATTGCAATTTATTTAATTAATTATAATTAGCGTAAATTGTGACGGATTAGCCGTTTAGTGAAATTTTACGCCGATTCTCATGATCGAATTTATATGTGAAATTGATTGCTTATTTTTACAATTGAGTGCTTGGTTGTCGTTATGGATTGTTATTGCAAAATTTGATTTTTATGGTATTTAAATAGAAAAATACCGAGTGTCGATTTTTGACGCCAAAATATTTTATGTACTATATAAAATCATGAAATTTTAAAATGGGAGCGTACCACATTTAATGATCCGATTTAAATACATGACCACACACGATTATTTTACTAGGAATTTCTAATACAAAGAAAATGGGCCAAGTTCATTATTTAAATACAAGGTCTTTGGGTGCAAAGCACAGTGTTCTTGGCCAAGTATGGATGTGCATGTGGCCATTATTGGAACCCATCACCCGATGAGAGTCAGGGAGGCGATGCCTGATTAAGTTCGGATGCCCCATGTCAATAGATGCCAATCGCAGTGGAGGCTGGGCCGATGCTCCTGTGTGGAATGCCGTCTAGATGTAGACATTGTCGTGCCGATGGAGCGGGACAACGCCCGATTATGCCGGATGACCGTTGACTGTTGAGTTGGCCGTGGCCAATGGGTCGTAATAAGTGGGACACGCTTGAGTGGTTGTGATAGCTGCACCTGATTATGAGGCAAAATTGTGTGGCACGGAATGAGACGTGTTATAATGATTTTACCTTATAATCAAGACCCATGTGATTAGTTGAGAATGAAATGATGTGTTCCAGTTATTAAATTACACTTGCTGCATTTAAAAGTGCATATGTGATGAACTAATATGTAGGGACGTGCCGAGGCGAGGTAAGTTGTGTGTGACACCTGTTTAGGCTACCTCTATGTGAATTTGCGTCCTAATCGGGGTTTAGGGTTTTGACTTATTGAGATTTTATCTCACCTCGTCGTGGCTTAATATTTTTAGGTCCTTAGTATGAAGTGCTGGCGTGACGTTCGTTTTAGGTGAGTCTACCTTTTTCCCAATTCTCAGGACCACCTGGACCCGTGAGCTACTGGTAACCACTATTGGGTCGATGAGGGCCTACCTCACTTGGTGCCTCATCGCTTCAAAGTGTGGTTTATTAATGAGCCTAATGGGGTCCAGGAGGGTCCTTTGCAGGGTTTTGACGGGCCTACCATTAAAACTGAGGATGGGGAGGTAGCTCATCCTATAGACATCAACATCCCGGATGGTGTCGTGGAGGATCCCGCACCCAAGGCGGAAGGGTCCGGAGCATAGGTGGCCTAGTAGTTGCTTTTGAGTCGGACTTATGTTTATAGACCTGTAAGACTAACTTGGCATGTATATAAAGTGTGGTTTGTGAAAAGGCATTAGTATGTTTTACTATCCTTGTGTTTGATGGTTGTCCGGGTGTTTGTTTATTTCGCTTCCGCATGTGCTTAATTGAAAGATAAAAAGAAAGGCTCGGCGATGCGTCCTAGGAATATCACATTTTTAATCGACCACCGAGAGATGTATGCGTGCCTGGGTTTGGGGCATGACACTTGGCACATCAGGGACAACTA
Source organism: Eucalyptus grandis (assembly GCF_016545825.1). Lineage (NCBI taxonomy): Eukaryota > Viridiplantae > Streptophyta > Magnoliopsida > Myrtales > Myrtaceae > Eucalyptus > Eucalyptus grandis. The sequence continues at coordinate 54,852,412 of NC_052614.1, forward strand.
GTGTTAGATCCTATGAAAGTAAACAAAATTCTTCATGAGTTATCCAAGGAATGGAAGCATGCCAAGACATCCATTTGTGAAACTTAAAGGATCTCACCATTATCCATAGATGAACTTGTGGGAACACTTCAATCATATAAATGGAACGTTAGAATGAAGAAGGAGATTCAAGAGGTAACAAAATGATTGCCATAAAATCTAACTTTGATTTTGGTGTCTCATATTATGAAGATGATGAAGAAATGGCTCTCATGGTGAAGAAATTCCACAAGATGGCTAGGAAAGGAAGAAAGTTTAAAGGAAAAAGATATTTCTGGTCATCTGATCAAAAGAAAAATTTCAACAAAAGAGAAGACAATAAGGATGAAATCTGTTTCAAGTGCAAGGAGCGGGGACATATCAAGCCAACTGTTCTCTGTTGAAAAGTAAGAAAGCATTGAAGCAAAAACCTAGAGTGACATGGAATGTGAAGAAAGCAATAAAGAATATGCCAACATTTGTCTAATGGCAAACTTGGGGTCATAAGATGAAATCGAGGTAAGTAATTTTGATATTCCTAAAGAAGTTTCAAATTATATATATGAATTATGTTTTGATTATAAAGCCGCACTTAGCAAGATTTCCGAATTGAAGAAGGGAAATTCAAAACTAAAATAATAGGATTGTCTTCAAAGAAAAAATCAAATCTCTTAAGAAAAATCTTTCCAAAACCCAAAAAGAATCAAGGTTTAATTTTTTTTTTAAAGATTTCAGATGTGACTAAAATATTTTTCATCAGTTCGAAAACCTTAGAAACATGTACTTTCCATCTAAATTCCTTATTACAAAAAATCTAGTCTTTGTTGTAAGAACGAAAATGATCTTCTTAACAATTTTCCAAAATAAAAAGACAGAGAAAGAGAAAGACCTTAGAAAATTGTTCACAAATATCATTTTCAAAAACAATTTGTAAAATTTGTTGATCGAAATTTCCTTAAGTGTTCAATCTATGGGAATCCGAATCATTTTGAAATTGATTGCCCAAAAGGTTTGAAATCAATTCGAAGAAACTTTCTGAGTATGGTTGAGCCCTCTAATCGAAACGGACCCAAATAAATATGGGTACCAAAGAAAACTTGCATTTGTCTTGATAATTGTAGGTACCAAAGAAAAAAGGGGAATAAATGGTACTTAGATAGTTGATGCTCAAGACACATGACAAGAGATCCAACCAAATTTATTGAGATCTCAAAATATAATGGCGAAAGCGTATCTTTTGGTGGGAACCACAAAGGAAGGATCATTGGCAAGGGAATAGTTAGGATCAGAAATTTCATGATAAATGATGTGTCTCTAGTCAAAGGACTCAATTATGACCTTATTAACATCAATAGGCTATGTGATGATGTATTCAATTTGTTTTCAAGAAGACAAGTGCTCAAGAACAATTGAGATGATAAGCAGTCTTTTACTAGAAGAAGGCATAAAAACATATATCTGTTAGATATTAAATCTGATGATATACATTGCCTTGTATCCATCAAGGACGAGTCAGAGCTTTGGCATATAAAGCATGGCTACAAAAGCATTAAACAAATTTCGAAGCTATCTTCAAAGAAACTCGTATGGATCTACCATATATTAGATTTGAAAAGTCTAAGATATGATCAGTATGTACCTTTGGAAAATAGGTAAAAAGTTCGTTTTAGCCTATTAACTATGTCAGTACTAATCGTGCCTTGCAGCTCCTCTACATGGACATTTTTGGACCAACAAGAACTCAAAGTCTGGGCAGAAAAAAGGTATTGTTTAGTCATAGTTGATGACTACACTAGGTATACTTGGGCATTTTTTCTTGCACATAAACACGAAGCATTATTATAATTTTCAAAATTTGCAAAAAGAATTAAAAATGAGAAAAGCTACATAAATTCTTGCATCAAAAAAGATTATAGGGGCAAATTTAAAAATCAAAGCTTTTCAGATTTTTGTGATGAAAATGGTTTCAAGCAACAATTTTCAACTCCTTACATACTCGAGAAAAATGGCATCGTAGAGAGGAAAAATCATTCTTTGCATCTGATTTTTGGGAGAAGATATTTCCACTGCATGTTACATCATTAACCACCTTTTTCTCAAACCTTCACTAGAGATAACCCCCCATGAACTTTTTAAAGGTAGGAAACCAAACATTTCATACTTTCGAGTATTCAGTTGTAAATGTTTATTCTTAAGAATGCTAACGATCGACCTTGTAAGTTTGATGAAAAGTTAGATGAAGGAATCTTCTTAGGGTATTTAACCACCAATAAGGCCTTTAGAGTTTACAACAAAAACTCTCGCATGGTGGAAGAATTATTCAATGTGAAGTTTGATGAAAGTAACCAAATTCCTTTAGAGGATTCTCATTGTCCTCAATAACAAGAACAAGTTCAATAGCCAAAAGAAGCTTTGAATATACTAGAATGAAAGGAAACAAGCTAAATGATTTGATGAGCTCAAGAAGCAAGCTGAAAAAAAAAAAAAAAAAAAACTTAAAATTTGATGATAAGTTCACCAAAAATTGGAAGCACAAATCCAACCAGTCAAAGGATCTCATCATTGGGGACATTAATGATAAGATCAAAACCATGTTAACATTTAAAGATGCAGTCAGCACTTTAGCACTCATTTCAGAAGTCGAGTAAAAAAAATTGAAGAAGCCCTAAGGCCTTTCAAACGAAAGCTGGGTAGGAGCTATCTAGGGGAGCTTCATCAATTCAAATTAAATGAAAAGTGGGAATTGGTGCTAAGGCCGAAGTATCATCCAATAATTGGAACAAAGTGGGTTTTTAGAAATAAATTGGATGACAAAGGCAGAGTTACAAGGAACAAAGCTAGGCTTGTGCCCAAAGAATACTCATAGGAAGAAGGAATTGACTATGATAATACATACACACCAGTAGCAAGGTTAGAAGCTATTGGACTTTTACTTGCTTAAGCCTTTTTCTATGATTTCAGACTTTTCCAGATGAATGTAAAGAGTGCATTCCTAAATGAGTATATCAAAGAAAAGGTGTTTGTAGAACAACCTTTAGGATTTGAAGAATTGAGAAAGTCTAATCACGTCTACAAATTAAAGAAAGCATTATATGGTTCGAAACAAGCTCCCAGAGATTTGTATGAAAGGCTTAGAAACTTTCTTATTCAAAATGGCTTCGACAACGGTAATATGGATACTACGCTCTTCACAAGAAGGGAAAGTAAGGATATCTTGTCAATTCAAATCTATATTGATGATATAATCTTTGGATCATTTAACGAAAATCTTTGCAAGAAATTTTCAAGATAAATGCAGGATGAGTTTGAAATGAGCATGATGGGTGAACTGACATTCTTCCATGGGTTACAAATCAAGCAAGAGAAAATTTTTACTTTCATTTTCAAGAGAAGTATGGAAAAGAACTCGTGAAGTTCAGGATGGAGAATTTAGAGAAAACATAAACTCCAATGTCTCACTTCTTCAAGCTCGAAAAAGATGAGAAGGGCAAAAAGGTTGATTAAAAAATTGTATAGAAGTATGATTGGTTCTTTATTGTGTCTTATAGCTTCAAGACCTGATATAATCCTTAGTGCTTGCATGTGTGCGAGATTTCAAGCTCCTCTCAAGGAATCACACTTGTCAGCTGTGAAAAGGATTATGAAATATGTTAACACTTAGCCCTCTGTTGGACTTTGGTATAAAAAAATATCAGAATTTACTTTGTCTAGATATTCTATTGTAGACTATGCAGGATGTAAAATAGATAGGAAAAGCACCTCTAGAACTTGTCAAACGCTAGGAGGCATTTTTTTTTTTTTTTTTGGTAAAGGTAATTGTATTAAACTTTAACCAATATATACAAGCGAACGGCACCAAAACAAACACTCAAAATGAAACAGAGGCATAATGAGTGTAAGGGTACCGAAAGAAGGAAAACGGAAAGCCAACAAGGCACAACAAGCTACACGGCAAAGCCAGCACAACAAAGGTAGCAACGAAGGACCACCTAACAAAAGAAGGCAACCAGCCTACCAAACATCGGCTACCAATGCCCAAAAACCCCAAGCAAAATGACGCCACCCTCCACGAGTAGCACCCAGCAAAATGTTCCACAATAGAAGCGAAGCAAAACCTCCACAGCGAAACTCAGCACCATGAACTAGCCAGTAGCAAAATAGCGTCCACAAGTAGGAACACTAAGGATGAGCTAGATCAGATGAGAAAATGCAAGGATCTATCCCAAGTTATGTTAAAGTCTCGTGTTCCTCGAGTTGTCCTCAACATTTGTGAAAGTTAAGGCCTTATTCTTAACAACCTTAATGAGGTTGTTTTTCACAGTTGGAACCGCTAGGGTATGGTCTCTAAACAGAATCTCGTTCCTATACTTCCAAATAAGGTGGCAAAGAGCACTAAATGAAAAGCGGGCGATGGAGCAATAGAAATCCATACTGAAAAGGAATTTCATAGCCCAACAAAGATTCTCTAACCATGTCTTGTTACTCCAAGGGAAGTTGCATCTAACAACCCAAAAGAATGCAAAACTAGCTATGACACAACAACCAAAAAACAAGTGATCGATGGAATCCGGCGTCAATTTGCTGAAGGCACACAACGCATCCCCAATCCTACCATGAGATAAAAGAAAGGCTTGAGTGGGAAGACGGTTCTTGGTGATAAGCCAAAGATTGAACTGATATCTTGGAGAGATGACATTGTTCTAGATCAAGAAGCCCAATCAACCCGAGCTTTCTTCATTCTGATAGCATGCCGCGTCAAAGCAACAGAGAATAAATCGGAAGAGCTTCCCAGCCAAGTAAAGTGATTCGGTATCTAAGAAAGAATAGGAACGGGCTACTCCCAAGACTCAAACATTGTTCTCATGGTCTGACTAGACGGTGAAAAAAGATCAACCATTGTAGCGTGCTTAGGTAAACCGAACCAGCAAATCAAAGAGTTCGAGAATAAAAGGTCCAGGGGGCCTCTCGGGTGCTAGTGGTCAAACTAGAAGGAAACCGAAAGGCCATCCCCTACCTTCCAGAGGAATGAAAGTCGGAACTTGGTCTTGAGATGAAGGATTATCTTCGAAGCCCAAGAGCAAACAGTGAGTTTCCTTACCACCCAAAAACTCTTCAAATGGATCCATTTACACCACAAGGATTCCTTGTCTATAAATAGGATCCAGATATGCTTCAACATCACTGCCTTATTACAATCCCTCAGTCTACGAATGTCGAGCCCTCCTTCCTCATTTGGAAGGCAAACGTCGTCCCAAGAAACCTTGGCACCACCCTTCCCTAGGCCCGAGCCTTCCAGAGAAACTATCTCGAGATCTGCTTAATGCAATCCAACACTACAATAGGTATAATAAATACACTCGCTTAGTAAGCTTGGATTGCATGAAGTATTGACTTTGTAAGCTGAAGATGGCCAGCAAAGGAGAGAAAGTGCTGAGTCCAAGACTAGACTCTGGTCGTTATGCAATCAACTAGGGACACACAGTCCACCTTGCCGAGCCGAGAGGAAATGATAGGAATTCCCAGATAACGCACCGACAATTTCCCTTCAAGGAATCCAAAGGCAAGAAGAATCTCAGTCCGCAAGCCTGCCGACCCTCAACCAAGAAAGATCTCACTTTTATTGGAGTTTGGCTTGAGCCCATTACAAGCAGAGAAGGTATCTAGACCATCCTTCAAGAGAGAGATCGAGGCCAAATTAGCTCTGCATAAGAGGAAGACGTCGTCCGCAAAGAACAGGTGAGAAAGACTCAAAGCCCTGCACCTCCAGAAGAACTTGAATCCCAATTGCCTGGCACGAGCACTAAGGATCTCGGAGAAGACCTTCATAACCAAAGTGAAAAGATAGGGAGAAATGGGATCCCCCTGACGAAGGCCTCGGCTGCTAGGAAAAAACCCATGAAGTTCCCCGTTCAAAGAAATAGAGAACTTAGGAGTGCGTACACATACCATGATAATCCGAACTAGGTGTTCCGGGAATCCAAATGCACAAAGAACAAGCTCAAGAAAGTCCTAGTCCACCGTGTCATAAGCTTTCCAGAAATCCACCTTGACAACACACTTGGGCTCGTATGGATCAAGATGGAATCCGACAAACAACTCCTGGACAAGAAGAATATTGTCTCTGATTTGCCGATCTTTGACGAAAGCATTTTGATAAAGGCTGATAATATCGCCAAGGACTGTAGCTGTGACGTCCCAGTAGCGTCACGTACTAAGCGCAAGCGGAAATTGCATAAATTATCATCTTATAGGACTTATAAATTTCTAACCACCTAATTAGCCTAATTAACTAACTAAATCACTAATTAATCTAAACTAACCACCTAAGCCATACTTAAGCTTACCTAATCATCCCTTAAACATCATTAACCTCCTAAGCAAGGTTTGGTGAGTTAACTCACTGGATTAGCGAGTCGGTGACTTCACGGCGACGGTGGCACGACGGTGAGCAAAACTTGGGCTCATGGTGACACCAAGGAAGGTCCGAAAGGGCCCAAAAAAGGCCCACGAAGGCTCAACCCGAAGTTGAAGCTTCGATTTTGCAAGGCTACTAAAACGGCCTAATTGGGACTCGATTGGTGAGGAAAGGGGCACGGCGAGCGGCTAGGCGGTGACGACGGGTCCAGGCGGGATTGGGGACTGCTGCACAGCAATAGAGGAGCTCAGGCGGAGCTGGACGGCAGCAAGGCAAGCTCAACATTTGGATGACAGCGTGTGTCACCCCTCGACGGCCCCCGATCCGTTAAGGTTGCCACAGTTCGCTTACCTTTCGCTTTCCCTAATAACATATCACTCAGATACCATTTCAATTGCAGCGGGTCCATACAACCATGGGGGTTTACATATTTTATTATCGGTCCCTTGCGCAGTTCATATGGCGGAAGCGTATCCAACAACTCCCTTCCCTATATTCAGAAAACGATGCACACCAACTAAACATCTTATATAAGTTAAAGCCGTACACTTTTATTTACTTAAACCAGATGGACATTATTCATCGATACATCAAAATGCCATGGTTTTCTATACATGGCTATACTTCAAAAGATGACCGACATCTCCTCCAACAGTTATATACTTAAAGTCCATCGATCAGTGTCAGCGTCCAAAAGTTCTTTCCTTTGATATCCTCCTCCTCGCGGTCATATCCAACCACTTGATCCATCTATCGGTGGAAGTGGCAGCAGAGGTATCTTATCTAGTCTGAAATGTTATTCCCCAAAATGGGTGAGTACAACCACTCAGCAGTAAAGATTCACCAAACTACTCATTGCGTCACACAGAATAATCAAGGCATCATAACAAAGCACATATCATTCATGCATTCAAACATAACTTACCTTGTAGCCATGCATATGTCATCATACCATATGTGCATATACCATCATACACTCATCATCAAGCATTCATGCATACATCACCATGCCATATGTGCATATACCACCATGCACCCATCATCAAGCATTCATGCATATCCATGCCATATGTGCATATACCACCATGATTCATATCATCCATGCTATCAAGCATACATCACCATGAGATCCATTCATGCCTTCATGATCGCATTTTCAATATCAAATAGCATCAATTTACTTTCATAAGCCAATCATGCATCATGCCATATGCATACACCCATGCGCATGATTCATTTTCAATTCTTATCTTTCACAAGGATCTCATCAGTTTTTCCTTCTAGGGACCAATGTTTGCATCCCACAATTTATCGCTTGCACCGAACCTGGCATCGCGAGGAACTTCCAGGCATGTATTCAAAATACAACCGGGCATCCGGCACACACCTCCGGGCATCTCGCATCCCAACTAGCATCACGAGGTATCCCCCCGGCACACACCTCCAGGGCTTCCGGAATTACGTACCGACATACCACCAGGCACTCCCCATGGAATTATGTACCCTATACCACCGGGCATCTCGAAACTCCCGAGGACCCTCCGGGCATGCATCATGATACAACCAGGCATCCAGCACAAACCTCCGGGCATGTATCATGACACAACCGGGCATCCGACACCCCCACATTCCGGGCATCCCGACACTCCCGGGGCATCGTCGGCTCACACCTCCGACGGCCTTCTCATCACCACGATGCATATTTCCATACATCTCATTTTCAATTCCACATTTGATGCAACAATGCCAATGATTTGACAGCAGCCCTTTTTAAAATCATATAATATGCCTTGGGAGAAGTATCATTTGATGCAATGGTTTTGAAAACTTCATTGAATTCATGAAAATCCATCAATCCTTTGATGTCGTATGAAATGTATGAATGTCATCATGTCATTGCACGAGTAATAATCCAGGATATCATGATTTACATAATAAATTCAATAAACAGTAAATAAAACAATTTCCAGCTTAAACAGAATGCGTGCTATTCATGAAAAATTCTAGAAAATTAGCAAATGATGGAAATAAATTCTGAAAATTTACCACAATGTATATAAGATCTAAGAAAACACATTTCATGAAGAACACCATATCAAACAAGGCTTCACAGAATACATACAGGTCCATGCATCACCGAAAAAGGGTTTTAACATCATCCATGTACAGTTTTGAAAACAATTTCGATTAAACCCTTAAATGAACTCAGAAAATTCTGAAATTTGGACACGTTGTACTTAAGACCTAGAGGTACAAGTTTCATGAATAAATAGTTGTACAATTCGTTCTGGATTAAAATATAAAGTCGATTTTCTTTTCCTATTCCCAGTATCGTTCTCCAGATCTACCCGTATTGAAGAAAAATCGTTTCCTTGGTCATTACTGGTCCATTTACTCTGAAATTTTCAGTATGTTGGTAACCCGGTCACGAAGTCCATTGTGACATGCTCCAATTTCCATTATGGGATTTCGAGAGGTTGTAAAAGTCCTCCCGGCTTGCAATGCTTAGCTTTTACCTGCTAACATGTCAAACAGTTGGTGACATGCTTGGCTATATCTGCCTTCATACCAGACCACCAATAGTGTTGATGTAGATTTTGATACATCTTGGTACTTCCACAATGAATGCTGTAACTGCTATGATGTACTTCAGATAAAATATCTTCTTATAACATGTCACTCTGATACCATTTCAATTGCAGCGGGTCCATACAACTTGGGGGTTTACATTTTTTTTTTATTGGTCCCTTGCGCAATTCATATAGCGGAAGCACATCCATCAACTCCCTTCCCTATAATAAAAAAAAAAATGAGGCACACCAACTAAACATCTTAAGTAAAAGCCATACACTTTTATTCACTTAAACCATATGGACATCGTTAAATCGGTACATCAAAATGCCGTAGTCTTCTATACTCGGCTATACTTCAAAAGATGACCGACATCTCCTCCCACAATCGTATGCTTAAGGTCCATCAACCAATGTCGGCGTCCAAAGGTTTCCCTCCTTTGCTATCCTCCTTCTCGCGGTCATATCCAACCGCTCAATCCATCTACTAATCTGAAATGTTGGTCCCCGAAGGGGTGAGTACAACCACTCAGCAGGTAAATGACCAATAAACCAACTCAATGCATCATACCACACAATCATCACAATCATAGCATCACATGTCATTAAGACATCCATGCACAACTTACCTTGGTATCATGCACATGTCATCATACCTCATGTACCATCATCATCATATAGTCATCACCATCCTATCATACACTTACCATCATCATGTCACATATGGCATCATCTTTACCATGCATCCATGCACTCATCATCATCATATCACACGTGCCATCATCATTACCATGCATCCATGCACTCATCATCATCATATCACATGTACCATCATCATGTCATACACATATCATCATGCCATATGTGATCATCATCATGTCATACACATATCCTCATGCCATTTGTGATCATCATCATGTCATACACATATCATCATGCCATATGTGATCATCATCATGTCATACACATATCCTCATGCCATTTGTGATCATCATCATGTCAACACATATCGTCATGCCATAGGTGATCATCATCATGTCATACACACGTAATCATGCCATACACATATCATCATGCCATTTGTGATCATCATCATGTCATACACATATCATCATGCCATTTGTGATCATCATCATGTCAACACATATCGTCATGCCATAGGTGATCATCATCTTGTCATGTATGCCATCATGCCATAGGTGCACATACATCCATGCACTCACCATCATCCATGCTATCAAGCATACATCACCATGAGATCCATTCATACCTTCATGATTGCATGTTCAATATCAAATAGCATCAATTTATTTTCATAATCAGATCATGCATCATGCCATATGCATACAGCCATGCACATGATTCATTTTCAATTCTTATCTTTTACAAGGATCTCATCAAGCAATGTTTGCATCCCACAATTTATCGCTCGCATCCCACCAAGCATTGTGAGGAACCTCTGGGCATGTATCCAAGATACAACCGGGCATCCAACACCCCCACATTCAGGGCATCTCGTATCCCAACTGGTATCACGAGGAACCTTCGAGCATGTATCCAAGATACAACCGGGCATCCGGCACCCCCACATTCCGGGCATCTCGTATCCCACCTGGCATCACGAGGAATCTCCGAGGCTCGCCATGAAAATGGTTACCCCTACCCTCCGGGCATGCATCATAATAGAACCCCTCACCCTCCGGGTATGTATCATAATATAACCAGGCATCCCGACACTCCCGGGGAAAACCTCTGGGCATGTATTCATAATACAACCAGGCATCCAAAGGGCATCGACTCATTCGAACCTCTGGGCATCCCGACTCCCGGGGCATTGTCGGCTCACACCTCCGACGGTATCATCATCATCATAATTTATATTCACATTCACGGTTCAATTTCAACATGGCATATAATGTGATGGAAAACAAGATAATTTTCATAATTTTGTTCATAAATGCATGTCCAATCATCATCATACATGCAGCAAGATACAATCACTTATAATAACACAATCCATGGGGTCCATGCAACATAGGATAATCCATACATCATGACCTAATTGAAATTTACCAAATTCCAGCTTGTACAATTTCGGGGAACATTTAAATTAAATATCCATATGATCTTCAAAAATCATAAAAATCAGAGTATGTGATAGACAAGACATAATGGTAGCAATTTCATGAAGAACACGTGCCCAAAAGAGTTTCACACAATAAGATATGGCTCACACAATACAACATGCAAAATTCGGATAAAGTCAGATTGTGTAATTCTTGAAATATTTCGATTAAAATATCCGAATGACCTCCAAAAATTATGAAATTTTACTAGGTTATAGTCAAGACACTAGCGTACGTTTTTCATGAAGACATCTAGGCCAGATTCGTTCCAGATAATTTTCTATAGTCATCCAAAGCTTCTGATTCTAACACCGAAAACTTCCAGTATAGCTATCTCCGAAATGTCAAGTTTTCACCCACTTATTCTTCTTCGTTTTCTCTGAAATTTGGATATTTTTTACTTCAAGAGGTCCCCTACAACTTTCATCAAGGAATATAAGTGAAATTTCCAAATAATAGTCATCATATGGGTCCAAGAAGTCTCGGGTGTCCAGTACCGTGTTTCCAGATTTACCGTCTTCAAGAGTAAGTCGATTCACTAAGCTATACTTGCTCATTTTACCTCAAATTTGAGTATGTTAGTCTTTAGGATGTTCCCTACAAGTTTTATGAATAAGTCGAAGAGAGAGTCTTGGTAAAAATCGACATGCAACCCACAAAACTACCAAAAGGTCAGTGAAGCAGTTCCAGATCTAGTGTCTTCGTAGGAAGAGGGTTTTACCCCTTAAATCTCCACCATTTTGTCCCAAATTTTATTATGTTGTAGTTTAAAATGTTGGCTACAACGTTTATGAAGGAATCAAAGTCAAAATCCAACTCGAAACATGCATGCAAGCCTTCACAAGATTCTGGGTCAGGCAATATACACGAAAACAGCAAGCTATTTCAAGAACAACACACTCTAGCTTCGGTTTTGCCTACCCTTAACATCCGAGATCTACCACCAAACAATCACACATGCAAGACACACATGCAAGAGCAGAATATAGATCCCAACTTGCCTCTAAAATCAAGCAAACGAGGCACACCGGCTCCTTCTCTCGGCGACCCTCTCTCTCTCGCAACTCTCTCTCTCTCTCACTCTCTTGGACGACAGCCCCTCCATCAGCCGGCCTCTCTCCCTTTTGTTCTTTGGTTACCAAATAAATCTCTATTTTTGCATGTAAGGGACAAGTGGAAGATGCATGGACAAGTGGTGAGTAGCCTTTTGCATGTTTGAGACACATGGAGAATCCCCCATGCCACTTGTCAATCTCCATGCAAGAGTGATGGCCCTCAATGGGCCGGGCTTGGGCCTTCATGGGCTGGTCGAATAGGGGGCTGGTGTGGGCCTGGTTGGATGGGCTTTGGGCCTAAAAATCAGCCCACCCCCTCCTATTCCTATTCCATTTAATCCCCAATTAAATAAACACCTAATTTCAACTTATAAGCCCACAAAACTCTATAATTTAAATCAATAAAATTCTACTTATAAAGTGCACCACCAAGAATAAGATTTTCTATATCAATTTGCACTTTAATAATTCCTTGGGTCACTTGAAAATACATCTCCATCCAATCAATCATCCTTTACAAAGCTCGGCCTTAAATTAATTGAAATTCGTTGACTCAATGGCTAATACAAAACCAAAAAGACACTCCCATTACCTAATCATGGTTCATGGTATATCCAGGGGTTGTCATGAATTTTGGGATGCCACATCTCGTGTCTCCGTTGTTTGCCAACTCCTTGCGTAAGTCGGCCTTTACATAGTGCATCAATTAGCCACCCAACTCAATTCACAATTGGTACGAGTTGGAACATAAGTTCCATAAGCAATTTTATCAAGCTGAGTTGGAGGTAACTGTGGCCGATCTAGCTTACTCAATTACAAGGTGAATCAGTGGAGAAATACATTGCGAGGTTGAGGAAGATGCAAAAGAGGTGTAAAACCAATCTGACTGCTAGAGTATGCGTCATAATTGCCCTAAAGGGGCTGAATTTCAATCTGCGAGAGAAATTGGAAGGGTAAGACTTTTATGACATATTCCTTTTGGCATCAAGGGTTTAATATGGTATTGATAACAGTAACTGTTTTTCCAATTTTTCGGTCCCCAATTATAAGTTCTCGTTGACCACGGCCTATAGGAACTAGGCTATCTACCGCTTTTAAGCTTATTTGCGTAAGCTCGTGCACAGATTTATGTTCAATAATGCCACGGGCTTACACTTCGACACGCCTTCAATCGTGATCGCTTAGAGCCCCTCTTCCATCATAGGTACTCCCAAGGTGTCAACAACACGGCCTAAGATAGCCTTCCCCGCAGGAACATCCACAAATAGATCTAGTGCGCTTGACAAGATCTCCTTCTTTAATAGCGATATCACTACCACCCTTAGCGGGCTAGAGTTAAACCACCTGCAGGAAGGAAATCGAGGCAAAGGTAAGTCCTCTGACTTGTGCTTGTGCTTAGGCAGCCTTAGGAGCGTATGCAATGATTGCATAAACAAATCAAACAAATTTCGACCACTTGACAAACTCGCAAAAATGTCATCACACTCGGATGATATCATTTGTTGTCAAATTCTCTTGACAGAAAAGTCCTTGTCGAAATGACCTTGACTTATGAGAAATGTTTGTTAAGTATGCCAAGTGAGGACCGTTAGTCAGAAAGGGCTTCTCACATATCCTCAAGAAAAAGGGCTATTTGATCCCATCTTTTCATGTAGGAAATAAACTGATCACTCAATCTCACTTTTCCAATGTACAAGGCTTTGAATCATTCGCAATAAGTACACATTGACCAATCTAAAAGGTCTTTTAGGAGGATCATAGTGTAGGTTTGGTAATGGTTTTAGCAATGGATAAACATCATGTGGCACCCTAAAACGGCCCCCGATCTGCAAAGGTCACCACAGTTCACTTACCTTTCACTTGCCCTAATAATATGTCACTCTGATACCATAGAATTATAGTGGGTCCATATGTCTTGGGGGTTTATATCATTTAAATAGGTCCCAGCACAGTTCATATAGCGGAAGCATATTCCAAACCTCCCTATCCCATACTCAAACAAAATAATGCAATGCACACCAACTACACATTTTATATATAAGTTAGAGTCGAACCACTTTTATTTACATAACTTGATGGACATCATGAGTGGGTACATCAAAAGGCCAAGGCTTTTCTAAAGCTCGGTTATAACCAAAAGTACCTGACTCCACAACAATCATGTACATTGGTCCATCATCCAGTGTTGGCCATCCAAAAAGAAGCTTCATCCTCCCTCCATCACGCTTAGTCACACCCAACCTGGTCCATCAGCTGGCAGCAACGGCATCATCCCGAGCATAACCCCGTCGTGGCAGACATGCATGGACAAGAACTCTTGAATGACAGGGTTAACGGGTGATCCAACGTCGTACAAAACCAAAACCTGCACACAAACAAAAACAATACCCCGTAGCTCGGGGTGATGATGCTCCGTACACTCAACCTTGACGTCGGTCGGTATGCCATAGAAAGTACCGAGGGTGACTGGCGACAGAGACATAACTCCTAGTCTGAAATGTTAGTCCCTAAAAAGGGATGAGTACAACCACTCAGCAGTAAAAGATCCATCAAACTACACAATGCAACAAGCAAGACAACTAAGATTTCATGTGAAATGCACATATCATCCATGCAATCATGCATATATTTCCTTGAGATCCATTCAATGCCTTAATGACCACATTTTCAATGCCAAACAGTACCAACTCAAATACATAAACATTGTATGTCCCATGCCATATGCACACACATGCGCATGATTCATTTCCCATTTTGATTTTCAAAAGAATCTCATTTTTCCCAGGGACCAATGTTTGCATCCCTCATAACTCTCGCACCCAACCTGGCATCGCGAGACCTCCGGCACACACCTCCAGGCATCTCGCACCCCAATAGGCATCACGAGGCCTCCGGCACACACCTCCGGGCATCTCGAAACTCCTGAGGACATCCGGCACACACCTCCGAGCATCTCAACACTCCCGGGGCATCGTCGACTTAGCTGTCCGACGGTATCATCAACATCACAGTGTGTGTGTATATATATATATATATGTATATATATATATATATATATATATATATATGTCTCACTTTCAAATTAGCATTTGGTGCAACAATGTCAAACGTTTCAATCAACTTTTGATGTCATATGATATGTTAAATGTCACCACATATGATGTATAAATAACAACCCAAGATACCACATCTCATAGAGTAATTCATTTGTTCTTGAAAATAAAGCAATTTTCGGATAAAACAAAATGCACTCCTTTAATCAAAATTTTGAAAAAAATTAGTAAACGATCTTAATAAATTCTGAAAATTTAACATGTTATAAATGAGACCTAGGGAGAAAGGTTTTATGATGAACACCATGTCAAGAAAACGTCATACGAGTTGCTATGGTCCATGCATCACAGCCATAAAACTTCAAATGTCACTTATTGCACAGTTTTAATAATAAAGTATTATTCCTAAATCAACTCAGAAAATTATGAAATTTTGATATGTTATAGATAAAACCTAGAGGTAAAATTTTTGTGGAGAACTCTAAGTCAGATTCGTAATATATCAAGATCTATAATCACTATAACTCTCCCTAAACCTCGGTAACAGTTTCCAGATCTAACACTTTCAAAGAAAATTCGTTTCACCAACCAATACTTGTTTTTTTCTTCCCAAATTTTAGTATGTTATTCCTCAAGATGTTATCTATCACTTTCATCAAGGACACAAAGTCAAATTTCGGCTACATAATTCCAGAAAATTCACGGAAACACCAAAGGTCAAGCTGTTTTTCCATGAAACAGTTTGCTAGCCTAAAGAACTACTCCTATACTTTCAAAAATTCCAACATCCAGCATATCCAAAATCTATTACACTTCACACAAAACCACAGAAGCATCATGTATATCAATGGACTTTACTTGCCTTAAGTTCACGCAACCACAGCAAGCAAACGGCGACTTGAGGGCTTCGGGCGTGGCTTGATCGACGGCGAAGCTAGGCGACGTCGACGGTGGCGGCAGGCGCACGCACGGTGGGGTTGGTCTCCTTCTTCCCGTCACCGAAGCACCCTCACCCCTCTCTCTTTCTCTCGGTCACTCTCCCTTTTTCTCTCAATCTCTCTCTCTCTCTCGATCACTCTCTCGGTCACTCCGCCCCCTTCAGAACATAGTCTCTTTCTTGTATCCGCATTCTCCTAGAAACTCATCAATAAACATCATGGCAGTACAACCCTACTTCAACTGATTGTAGAGTTTAAAGATAAACTGGGGTTTTTACGCTCTTACAGGTTCGACATCTTCCAAGATCTCCTCTTCCACTGGTTGGCACGGAGGATTTTGAGTGGCAGGCTGTGGAGATTGCCGAGAACGTTGCTGTTGTTGTTGCTGAGGAGAATCTTCTTCCTCGGTAAACTCAAAATGCATAAGACCCTTTGGCATGTGCTGTGGTCCATTGTTTGTGATCCGAGATAACTTCCTCTGGAAAGACATCTTCACAGTTGAGGAGGATTTCTCGAACACGTTCGGTTGAAAAATGTGAAAACTTGTAGAGCAAACTTGAGGGTAAAAGTGACAGAGTAGCAATTCCGTATTCTAGGGTTTGAGAAATTGTAAATGGAGAATCAGGACTTCGACGGTATTTAAAGCAAGTGAAATGGGGTATACGAACCGTCACAAAGGAAAAGATAAAACTGCCTTTTCGAAAATAAAAACTGCCAAAATTTCAAAAATTCAAAAACAATAACTTCCAAAAAATAAAATAAGCAAACGACAATTTGAATAAACATACATTTCATTCCAAAAATAAAATACCTAGATTCGAGATTTTCTTTTACTAAAGTAGAGTCTGGAAACTCTGAGTCTGATCAACTTCAGACTTTAACCGGTAGGAGGTAAAATATTCAATTTGGTGCTGAATAGACTCAAATAGATTTTTCTCTATAGGCTTTGTAAATATATCTGCCAAGTGATTCTTTGAGTCAATGAACTGAATCAAAATCTCCCCATTTTGAACATGGTCTCTTATGAAATGGTGTCTGAATATACAATGAGAGTAAAGTCTCATTCTTTGGGATACCACAGACCTAGCTTTGGAGTAGTTGCCACGTATTTGATGATGCGTTTTGCAGCAATTAAATGAGATTCTTTGGGATCTTATTGGAATCTAGTATAGATGCGAACACCAAACAAAATGTTAGGTCTAGATGCAGTAAGGTAAAAAAGCGACCCAATAATTCTCCTGTAAAGCTTCTAGTATACATTCTTTCATCCTTCATCTTTATCTAGCTTCGAAGAACTTGACATTAGTGTCTTTGTCTTTCTGCAGTTCTCCAATTTGAATTTCTTAATGAGATCTTTTGCATACTTCTCTTGGTGAATGAAGATACCTTTCTCCGATTGTCTAACCTGCAATCCTACAAAGAACGTTAACTCACCCATCATGCTCATTTCGAATTCATCATGCATACATCTAGAGAATTTCTTGTATAGATTTTCATTAGTAGATCCAAAAATGATATCATCAACATAGATTTGAACTAGCAGAAAGTCTTTACCCTCTCTTTTTATGAACAAAGTAGTATCTAACTTTCCTTTAACACAACCATTTTGGGTTAGGAATTTACTTAACCTTTCATACCAGGCTCGAGGTGCTTGCTTCAATCCATATAGGGCCTTTTTCAGTCTATAGACTGAGTCTGGCTTTCTTAGATCTTCAAATCCAGGTGGTTGTTCCACATATACTTATTCTTGGATAAATCCATTGAGGAAGGCACTCTTCACATCCATCTGGAATAACATGAAATTTTTATAGCAAGCAAAAGCAAGTAATAGTCTAATTGCTTCTAACCTCGCTACTAGTGCATATGTCTCGTCATAGTCTATTCATTCTTCTTGTGTATATTCTTTGGCCACGAGTCTTGCTTTTTTCCTAGTCACTTTTCCTTGCTCATCCATCTTGTTGCTGAAAACCCATTTAGTTCCAATAATAGACTTACCTTTAGGTTTAGGAATTAGCTCCCAAGCATCGTTAATGCTGAACTGTCTAAGCTCTTCTTGCATAGCTTCGATCCAGCTTTTATCAAGTAGAGCTTCTTCTACATTTTTGGGTTCTATTTCATAAACAAGCTTTTATCCAGATTTTCAAACTTTTATTTTCCAAGAAGTTTCCTGTTGCCTCAGTTTAGAATTCTCCCTCTTTAGCTTGGAAATTCTTTCAAGAGATGTTTTGAGATTGAGACTGAGTTCATCTATATACTTCGAGACTTTAACAGGGATCTTTAGATTGCTAACCTCAATTTCTTTGCCTGAGTCCAAGTTAGAATTTGTTTCAAAGTTTGAGTCTGATTCTGAATTCGCCATCAAACATATGTTAGCATATTCTTCATCACTTTCCTTGCATTCGGTATCGCTCAATGTTTTTGCTTTAAGAGTCTTTTTATATTTCTCAATTCTTCCATTATTTTTCTTCAACAAAGGACAGTTAGGTCTGATGTGCCCATTTTTTATGCATTCGAAACAGACATAAATCCAAAAAATTCTCAGTGTCTTATCACGATACAAGATGAAGCAAATCTCTCGCATCAAAAGCTTGGTCATGTAAATGTGAAACAGATTGCCAAAATTTCTTCTAAGAAGCTGGTTTGAGGGCTTCCTAATTTGGCTTATAAAAAAGTTTCAATTGTGCCACTCCCTGTATCTTGGGAAAACAGGTCTGAAGTTCCTTTAAACTAGCAAAATCATGTTTCTACCAGTCGTGTTTTGCAGCTTCTTCATATAAATCTTTTTGGACCAATAAGAACTCAGACTATTGGTGGAAAGAAATACTGTCTAGTAATTGTTGATGATTATTCACGTTTCTCTTAGGTATTATTTTTGGCAAATAAGTTTGAAACTTTCTCTTATTTTTCAAAGTTTGCCAAAAAAGTTTAGAACAAAAACTTATATGATATCTCAAGCATAAGAACAGATCATGGAGTTGAATTTGGTTTTCAACATGTTTTCTCTTCTCCATATACTCCAAAACAAAATGGAGTTGTGGAAAAGAAAAATAGATCTTTACAGGAAATGGCCATAACTCTATTAATAGAAAGCAAAATATCTTCTCGATTTTGGGCGTATGGTCTCTACGCCTGTTATATAATCAATGGGGTATTTTTAAGGCCTATCCTAGAGAAGACTCTCTATGAAGTATAAAAAAGGAAGAAGCTTAACATCTCTTACTTTCATGTTTTTGGCTGTAAGTGCTTTATCTTGAAGAATGCAAATGATCGATCTGGAAAGTTTGAAGAAAAATCAGATGAATGAATTTTTCTTGGCTATTCAATGTCAAGTAAAGCTTACATGGTCTTTAACAAAAAGACTCAAACTATAGAAGAATCAATGAACGTCAGATTTCAGGAAAATATGCAGAGTCAACAAGATCAAGTTCAACTTGAAGAATCTGAACCAGTTCTAGACTCAGTAAGGTCTAATTCCTCCGGAGAACTTCAATCTTCTGGAGAACAGCAACAAGCAGAACTAGAAGAATCAAAGGAAACAGATGATCAATATAATGACAAATCAATTAGCAACTGGAAGCAAAAATCAAATCATCCCAAAGAACTCATCATTAGCAAATTAGATGAAGAAATCCGCACCTAATTCAAAGGAAAAGAAGATTCCAGTGCATTAGCACTTATTTCAGAAATAGAACTAAAATGAGTAGAAGAAGCATTGTTTGACAAAAGTTGGACAGAAGCTATGCAGGAAGAACGTAGACAATTCAGTATTAATGATATGTGGGAACTGATTCATAAACCCAAAGGCAAATCTATGATTGGAATAAAGTGAGTTTTCAGAAACAAGATGGATGAAAAATGTAAAGTTATCAAAAACAAAGTAAGGCTTGTGGCAAAAGAATATACACAGGAATAAGGGATAGACTATGATGAGACTTATGCGCCAGTAGCAAGGTTAAAAGCAATTAGATTATTACTTGCTTTTACCTATTTTCAAAAATTAATGTTATTCCAGATGGACGTCAAAAACGCTTTCCTTAATGGATTCATACAAGAAGAAGTCTATGTGGAACAACCACCAGGATTTGAAGATCTCAGAAAACCAGACTCTATCTACAAACTAAAGAAGGCATTGTATGGTCTGAAGCAGGCACCTTGAGCTTGGTATGAAAGGTTAAGTAAGTTTTTAACAGATAATGGCTTTGAGAAAGGAAAAGTTGACACAACCTTGTTTTCAAAAAGAGAAGAAAAAGATTTTATGCTTGTACAGATTTATGTAAATGATATAATTTTTGGATCTTCCAATGAAAATCTCTTCAAGAAATTTTCAAGATCTATGCAGGAATTTGAAATGAGCGTGATGGGTGAATTGACCTTCTTTATAGGATTGCAAGTTAGACAATCAAAGAAATGAACATTCATTCACCAGGAGAAATATGCTAAAGATATTATCAAGAAGTTTAGAATGGAGAACTACAAGAAAACAGAAACTCCCATGTCAAGCTCGTCAAAGCTCGACAAGGACAAAGGAGGAAAGAAAGTAGTGAAAGAGCTAGTATAAACACCTAAATGGGGGGGTGAATAAGTGTGAAAACAGATTTTGCGAAATGCAGTAAAAATACTTTGCTTTTAAACTGATTCTGATGAACAACAGACTTTGAAGAAAAATTCAAACTTTAACAACTATTTCGAAACATAGAAGGATATCACAATAGATAAAATAAAAGAGTTTAGGGAAGAGAAAAATCAGCACAAGATTTCTAGTGGTTTAGCTTAAATTAAGCTTACGTCCACTCTCCACACTGACAACATTATGGCTGGTTTTCACTATGAATTGAAAAAGAGTGTTACAGCCTTATGATTTTGACTTCTCAGTGAAGAGATTCTATTGCTCTTACAAAGTCACTCTCTAAAGTTTTTCTCTTCTTCGAATACAAATTTGAGCACTGTATTAGGAAGAATAAGTAATTTGGAAGCTTCAAACTTTGGAATTCTTCTTTTCCGCACACCATTGGCTGACTTGAAAAGCTCCTTAAATACTCCTCTATTCCTTTTCGATCGTTGGCATTTTCCAAATGAATTCTTCCAATCAACCCATTGGATAGAATCAATCAAGGCGATCTCGAGCCGTTTGAAAATTGTGATGAAAGCCCGATGAACCCGGTCGCCCATACAATCAAGATCTAGGTTTCCATAAGTAGATTCTTTCCAAATAAAATTGCCTTCCAAAATGATATTGATGTTCTTGATTGATTTTGATAGTAATATCCAAAGACATGTTCGTATTGAAGCCTTGGAGAAAGAAAAAATATTCTTGAGTTTGATTATATCTTTGTTCTTCTCTTGCATTCAGTCTGGATCTTTGTCAGAGTGAAGTAGACTTATGATGTAAGATAGACTTTGAAAGAGTTACACAAAAGTCTCGTATTCCTTAGAATGAAAATAATAATAGAACTAGAAAAGTTTTGTCAGCTTCAAAATCTAATAGGAGTTTTCTCCAACAATCTCCCCATTTTTTATGGTGACAAAACTTTCCTGCAGATTTAACACTTATATCCTGCAAAATAATACTTTAGCAGCACATGATATCTTATAATAAAAACAGATTATTATAGAACTGAATGGCATTGATTCTGCATCCACAAAAAACACATTAGTCTTGACAATTTAGAGTTCAAGAGTTCTAGAACCACAAAAATTCAATCCAAATGCACAAATCACAATCACAGAAGTTAATTGTAGATCATAAACATTCTCAAAAGAACACTACCAAGTTCAAACAAACAAGAACTTTTAAATCTACTCTCTTTTCTCCCCCTTTTTGTCAATAGCAAAAAGAAAGAGAATGTCAGAAAGAGTAAATAAAATGGATAAAAAGAGATGGAGTCTTTCCGGGTTGTATTGGAACATGAACAAGTCGGAAATCCCCCAACAACTGCATTGCCTCCTCAAGTTTCTCTTGGCATTGATGATAGACATTCTCTACTCTGGCGACAATTTGCGAAACCTATTGATTCAGCATCTGAACTTGAGTATCAAGATACTGTACTTTGCCAGTTAGAAAATCTGAGAAAGACCGTAAGGCAATATGTAGCTTAGGAATTTCAACCTCCATTGCATATTGCTATGCTTTTAACTCCAAAAGGAGCTCTACTATCCTTGGATAGTTTGCATTAGGTTATGTTTGAGCACTAGCTTCAGCGAACTGGGTTTGTGGAGTATTCGGAAATGAGGGAACATTAACTTGATCAATGGCAGTTTGTTTCATACCCTAACTCGGAATTTCTGCATCAACTTCAGGGAAATGAGATATGAAAACATCTTCAACGTCTGCAAGAGATCTACTGATGCCATCACTAGCAGTAGGTGCAATTAGAGGAGTTTTCTCATTATATCCCCCTGTCTTGGTGCCTTCAGGATGAGATGAGATGAGATTTCTTCTTCTTGTACCTAATCCTTGTCCTTGCCAATGCTAGATCTCTTTCCTTATTCAGAGTCTTCTTGTTCATATGCAACATGTTCCTTGTTGTCTGCAAAGTCATCCAATACTAGTATTGCACTAGCGTCTCCTTCAAAATCATCATGTTCATACTCCTTTTCTGCATATTTTTCAGCATCACTTGCTTCCTCTTCTTCTTGTTCTCCTTCCTCTTCTTCCATTTCTTTAGAATCAACATCTTCGTTCCTATCTCCATAGGACCAACAGTTCTTGAACAAAGTTGAGAGGGAAACTGGATTTGAAAGTGTCGGAACAATTTTGTAATAAATGCATAGTAAGGCAACTGTCCTTTTTCTTTCATCACATTCCTGTACATATACAAGAAGATAGTGTACGGCAGAGAAAAAGGAATTCCATTGCAAATAGCCTATATAATCTTTGCTTCAAATCTTGAGACATCGGTTTTGGAGGCAGCTTTGGGTCTAATGCAATTAATGACAATCTTGTGCATCAGAATGTTTGATGCTGGCAAGCTAGATTATGTGATACTCCCACTTGGCAATCTGTCCTTCACCAGAAATCGAGTGGCTTGACTTATGGAGACATTGATTGGTAGAAAACCACTACGTTCAACTCCCAGAATATCAGCCTGAATATTCACATCCACAACAAACACTTTATCACAGATAGTATATTAAATGTGAGTTTGATCCAAGAAAGATAGATTGGAGTAAAAATATGTTGTCAATTTAGGATAAGCCACTATTGTCTCAGCACAAAACTTTTCAAGTAGAAGATTGGCTAACCTTTCCCTCAAGTTAACCTTTATGTAGTCAAGAAAGTCAAAGTCCACAATGCGTGGGTTTAATACTCCTATGTTCAGCATTTGGGCATAAACCCTCTTATGCTCATATGAAAGAAACAATCTCATTCTTTCTCAAGGAACGTCAGCAACCACACCCATGTAGAGTTGAAAATTTGTAAAAATTCGCTCATCATCATCTTTGTTCTCAATCTGACTTTCTGACCCAAAATGTGGATCAGAAGGAAAGTTCACAAATGCCTTTTTTTTTTTTTTTCAGTCGCTCATTTTGGCACTACTCCTAGTCTTTCCATTGTTTTCAAAAACAAAGTCTCATTCACATATTCATTATCTTTCAGGAAACTGGTGGTAAAACTCATTGGACTTCCTCCCTGTTTCAAAAATGTGTAATGCTTGAAGAGTACCTTAGGCGTCATTACTCTGAGAGGAATTGCTTCTTAATCAACTTCCTCATCTACAGGTTGACGAGGAGAGTTCTACGGAGATTCTTCACCAGTAAGATCGAAGTGAGTTGGTCCTTCTAGCATACTTCGAGGACCCTGACTTGCTATATGAGAGGATTTTCTCTGGCGTGACATAGATGCAAACTTGGAGGATTTCGTTGACCTATTCGAGTGAAAGAAAGAGAGGAACTTGTGGAGAAATTTTGAGAGAAAAAGTCGAGGGAGAAGGGATTCGGTATTAGGGTTTTGAAAGGCTGTGCATGAAAGAAATGTTTTGAAGTATTTAAAGAAATCAAAAAATGGTAAATGAAACTTCACAAAAAAAAATGCCTTTGCAGAGCAACTTTAAAAAAGGTAAATGCTAAAAATTTGAAATCGAATATAAAATATAGGCAAGCAACGATTATAAAATTTGACATCGAAATTTAGCAAGAAAATAGTAATTTCTACAAAAAAAAAAAAAGGCAAGCAATGATTCGAATATAATTATACCTATTCAAAAATAAAATACTAAAAATAAAATACCTGGATTGGAGAGAATGTACATACTGAAGTAGCTTTCTCAAGTTGAAGTTTTGAGTCTGAGCAACTTCAGACTTTAACCGAGAGGAGAGATAATATTTAGCTTGCTGCGAATCAACTCAAATAGGTTTTTCTCCAAAGGTTTCGTGAAGATGTCTACTAGTTGATTCTTTCACTCAATAAATTGAACATTAATCTCCCCATTATGAACATGATCTCTTATTTAATGATGACGGATCTCGATGTGCTTTGCTCTAGAATGAAGAATTGGGTTTCCGGTGAGATTGATAGCAATTGTGTTGTCGCATCTACTCTCTGTACATGATTTTTCTATTCCAAAGCCTCTTAGTTGTTGTCTCATTTAGAGAATTTGAGAACAGCAACTCCCAAGAGCAACATATTATGCTTATGTTGTTGATAATGCCACCGTACTTTGTTTCCTTGAGAACCAGGATACCAGCATTTGTTCCAACAGTTGAAATGTGCCAGATGTGTTCTTTCTATAGACTCTACAGCCGACTAAATCAGCGTAAAAATAACCAAGAAGAGTAAAGTCTCATTCTTTTGGATACCATAGACCCAGCTTTGGAAAAGTTGCAACATATTTGATGATGCGCTTAATAGCACTTAAGTGAGATTCTTTTGGATTAGATTGGAATCTAACACAGATGCACACACTAAATAAAATATCTAGTCTAGAGGCAATAAAATAAAGAAGAGAACCAATCATGCTTCCGTATAACTTTTGATCTACTTTCTTCCCTTCTTCATCATTGTCTAGTTTTGATGAACTCGACATAGGAGTTTCTATCCTCTTGCAATTTTCCAATCCAAATTTCTTGATAAGATCTTTGGCATATTTCTCCTGGTGAATGAATATACCCATTTTTGATTGTCTGACTTGGAGCCCTAAAAAGTAGGTCAATTCACCCATTATGCTCATTTCAAATTCATCCTACATAGATCTTGAAAATTCCTTACAGAGATTTTCATTAGGAGAACCAAAGATTATATCATCTACATAAATTTGTACAAGTAGAAAATCTTTTCTTTTTCTTTTTATAAACAAAGTAATATCAACTTTTCCTTTCTCAAAGCCATTCTCTGTTAGAGACTTACTCAACCTATCATACCAAGCTCATGGTGCCTGCTTCAGACCATACATCACTTTTTTTCAATTTCTAGACAGAGTCTGGTTTTCTTGGATCTTCAAATTCTGGTGGTTGTTTCACGTAAACTTCTTCTTAAATGAATCCATTAAAGAAAGCACTTTTGACATCCATCTGAAATAAGCTAAAATTTTGATAACAAGCAAAAGCAAGCAATAATCTAATTGCTTCTAACCTTGCTACCGGTACATAGGTTTCGTTATAGTATATCCCTTCTTCCTGTGTGTATCCTTTAGCCACGAGCCTTACTTTGTTTATAATTTCTTTACCTTTCTCGCCCATTTTTGTTTCTGAAAGTTTATTCTGAAACCTGTGTCACAAAGCTGACTTATACTCAGTAGATTATAATTTAGACCTTTCATCAGGGAAACATTATTGATAGTTAGACTTTTTATCTTCATAGTTTCGCATCCTATAATCTTCCCTTTGTTGTTTCCACCAAAAGAAACTTTTCCTCATTTTCGTCTGTCAAGCTTTACGAAATAGCTTGAGTCTCCTATCATATGCCTAGAACAACCACTATCCAAGTACCATTTGATTTTTCTTTTAAAAGTGACCTCGATTTCTTTGTCAAAGTCTGAATTAGTGTCTGTCTCTAATTCTAAGTCTGACTCTGAGTGAGCCATCGGACATATGTTTGCAAATTCTTCTTCGCTTTCTTCACATTCGATGTCACTCCAGGTTTTTGCTTTAAGAGATTTCTTGTACTTCTTAGATTTTTTTTTTTTTGTAAGGTGAGAATATATTGAGCTTTAGCCAACTATACAAAAATCCGGCACCAAAAACTTTCACTCATAGTGCAAATAGGAGAATGAGTGGAAGGGAGCCGAAGTAAAAGGGAACCACAAATAAGCAACAAACAAACAAACCAGAACAAGCCGAACAACGGCCAGAAAGAGGTACAAAAAACACCCCCAAGGCAACAACCAAGTCAAAGGACCCAACAAGGAACGTCAACAAGCAGCAGCAAGATATGAGGAGGCAAGCAGCTTGAATAGCAATAATTGCGGATCAACCTGGGACGATGAACGAAGAAGGGAAGCCGAAGAAGGTCAAATCCCAAAGGTGAAGGAACCAAGGCCACCAAACCACGAGCTCTACTAAAGAGGAGTAGGACCATAGAAGAAAATGGAAGGGTCAAAACCCCAACCTCTCTAGAGTCTTCTGTTCCTTGAGTTATCTGGCACATTACTGAAGGTGAAGGCCTTGTCCTTGACGATTTTAATAAGATGATTTTTCAAAGCCGAAACCACCATCGATTCCCCTCGGAAGATGATACTATTCATTTTCTTCCAAATTAAGTGGCACGTAGCACCAAAAGAGAATCGTGCAATGCAATAAAAAATCCTTACCAGAAAGGAACTTCAAAGCCCAAAGGAGATTCTCCACCCAAGACCTATTATCCCAAGGAAGATTGCACCTAGCAACCCAAAAAAATGCAAGTGTTGCTGAGATGTGACAATCAAAGAACATATGGATGATAGAATCCAGCGTGGCATTACAAAAGGCTCATAACACATAGTCAATTCTTCCATAAGATAGGAGGAACACCTGAGTAGGTAAGCAATTTTTAGTAATCAACCAGAGGTTAAATTGAAATCTGGGGGCGATGGCATTGTTCCAAATAAACGAGGCCCAGGGGACACGATTGTTCTTGCTCTTAATGGCTTCCCAGGCTAAGGCTACCGTGAAGGTACCAAAGGAGTTCCCACGCCAAAAAAACTGGTCAAGGGCCTGAGAGAGAACTCGAAGGGAAAAATCCCAACACTTTAAAAGAGTTCTGAAAATAAGGCTCAAAAGGGAAAGGAGATCGGCACCATCGCTTGCTTATAAAGGCCTGTTGACACCTAAATTTTAACTCAAAAATCATTTAAAAAAAAAAAAAAATGGGAACTTGTTTTTAAAAATATTTGTCATCAAATTATTGCATAAAGATTACCTAGGCATTTCGTATGGTTTTTAAATGCATTTATTTTCTTGATATAAAAAAAAATCAAATAAAAAAAATCAAAATGAAAAAAATATATACTAAAAAAAGATAAAAAAATTAATTAATTAAAAAAAAAGTTGGAGCTGATGATTTGAATGTGACTAGCCAAACTCAAGAGGTCAGATTGTAATTAAAACGGCAATTTGGGGCCAAAATGCAATTTCCAAAAGTTGAGGGACCAATTTGCAAATTTCGCAAAATTTTGCCCGAGCCCTTAAATCATCATCTGGGCCTCCAATTGAGTTGAAATCGAATTTTGGCCGGGTCGAATCTATCAAATTGGGCCAAAATGACCAAACTTGCATTAAATTGGGTATTTTCGGATAAGAAGATGGCCAACTTTGAGGGATCTTTTTGCAAACTTGGGTGGGTAAAATCACAAAATCCGATCAAGATCTTAAACTACTATACATGAGCTTGCTAATTGATAAAAAATCACAGCCAAATTCATGGATTAAAGCACCTAAACCAGCTGACAAATCCCAGTCCACGAGTTGGTTTGAAGTCGGAGTTGTTGAGTGGGCAACTTGGTGGCCTCACCATATCCTCCTTAGCTGTCCAACCGGCCTGATCTTTGCACGTGATGGAAGACCGTAATGAGTAGTGCAAGTGGACGGAAATTTGCCAGGGATAAGCTGCAGGAAGCACGGGAAAATCGCAGCAAAATCGGCACACTCAACATCTGCAAAATTGGAAAATTTTGACTAAGTCAGAAAGTGGTTGGACTGCTTAGTTGGTAGGCCTGGCATGAGGGCAAAAAGCCGGTCAAGAGATCGTTGAATGCAGGAGAGAAGATCTATGAAGCATGCTCGTTTGAGGGATAAGAGGGGGAGACGAGAGAGAGAGGCCAGCGCTCGGAATCGATCCCCAAAGAAGCCCTCAGAAGCAACTCCGGAAAAGCTGTTGATTCTGATTAAAGCAGCAAAGAAGCAGAAAAACCAGAGCGCTGACATGACCTTTTATTATTTTTCCATTTGCTAGATCCACCAGCATTTCCTTCTTTAGGCAAAAATTTCGAATCAGCAACATTTCCCTTAAACTGAATCCATTTCTTCCCTTTGCCTCCATCATTTTGCTTTACTTTGGCTTGCAATGCCCCCTCAACATGATTTTCTCTCCTCATTAATCTTCTTTGCTCCCGTGCTCGCAAAGCATTCAAGCAACTCTGCAAGTTTTATATCAGCCAAGTCCCTTGTGTTTTCCAGAGAAGCTATAGTAGCTTCAAATTTTTCTGGAAGAGACACTAGGATCTTTTGAACAAGCCTATCATCCCTCAAGTCAGTTCCCAAAACTCGATTTTATCGCCTATTCCCACTAGCCTATCTCGAGTATTCCTTCACCGACTCGATTCCTTCATCCGCTGTCTCTCAAATTCTCTCAAGAGATTCAGCACCTTCATACCTCTTATCTTTTCATCTCCTTCATATTCTTCCTTCAAGAAATCCCATATGACCTTCGCGAGTCACACTTCATAATTCTGGTGAAGATGGTAGGCGAGACAAGAAAGCATACAGTGTGCAAGATTTTGCCTTGGCTTTCCTTGTGGTTCTCTCTTTATGAAGCTTGATTTGATTCATGGTCGGATTATTTGGAAGTGGAGCAACTTCATAGTCATCCTCCACAGCTTCCCACAGATCATGACCCTCCGTAAATGCTTTCATTTTAACAGCCCATGCTTGATAATTCTCTCCAAGTAAATCTTTGGAGAAGCCATCGCAGAAAAACCACTTGAACCTGTCTCCATCACCCTCTAACCTCTTTGCACTACAATACTTGCTTCACTTCACAGTCCCTCAAGATCATTCGATGCTCGATACCACCGTTGATTCGATTAAAGCAGCAAAGCAGCAGAAAAACCAAAACTATAGATATCGAGGAAGAAAGATGAAAAAAACAGAGGAAACAGAGAGAACGAGCATGGAAACTGCGTCTTTCGCAGTTCTTATAAAAAGTCAAGTACAGAACACGACTTAAACCAAAAAAATAACTCGCACACACACACACACACACGTTCAGCTTGTAACCGCACCTGAACAAGTGCTTAACTTCCTAAATAACACAACAACAACTGCATAACATAATTGACTAAGTGAGAAAAATTAACTAGAACAAAGTATAAAAACAGAACATAGAAACTTTAGTCTAAAAACAGCAAAGATCTTGATACATCAAAAAACCAACAAACTCCTCCTTGGATCAAGAGCTGCTGCATACTCCAATTTTCTTTCTCAATGCCTCAAATCTTCCAGCTTGAAGTGGTTTAGTGAACATATCAGCAAGTTGATCTTCAGATCTGCAATAAATCAGCATGACCTCACCATTTTGTTGCACCTCACGTAGAAAGAAGAACTTGACCTTGAAATGCTTAGTTTTGCCATGAAAACTGGGTTCGAGATATTGCAATTGCAGCTTGGTTATCCACATTGATCTTGATACATTCATTGAAGTTCAGCCAAAGATCTTTCATTATCTTCTTCAGCCATAAGGCTTGATTTGCTGCTGCAAAGAGAGCTTGACTATAAACTCTGCTTCAAGAAAAGAGATTGAGCTACAATTTCTTGTTTTTTAGAACACCAAGTGAAACAAGCTGATCCTAAACTGAAACAGTACTCGATGTACTCTTCATATCATCCATCGAGCCAGCCCAATCACTATCAGAATAACCTTGTAAATTGAATTCTAGACTCCTTTGAAACTTCACTCCAAAAAGCATGGTTCCTTTTAAATACCTTAAAATCCTCTTAGCTGCAATCAAATGAAGCTGACTTGGATCACTCATAAATCTGGACAGAACACTTACAGCAAATAAAATGTCCTGGGTCTGGTTGCTGTGAGGTACATGAGACAACCTATTAGACTTACGTACATCGAAACATCCCACGCCTTCAGTTCCATCATTCTTCGCAATTTCTCTTTTTGCTGCCATAGGTGTACCGACACTTCGACATTCTTCCATCTGAAATTTCTTCAAAATTTCCTTTAAGTACTTCCTCGACAAATGAAAATTTCATAAGGACTTTGCTTGATTTCCAGACCTAAGAAGTAAGCCATTTTTCCTAAGTCTGTCATCTCAAAACCAAGCAAATAGGCCTTGCTTAACATTTTCTATCAGCTGAACATCATTTCCTATTACCAAAAGATCATCCACATATAGAGATAGAACTACCACACTATGATTCACTTTCTTAATATAAAGAGTGAACTCACTCAAGCTCTTTTAAAACCTAAATCCAGTAGATATCGATCAATTTTTCCATACCGAGGCTCTTGGAGCTTGCTTCATCCATATAAAGCTTTATGCAATTTGTATACACTCTCTTCTTGCCCTTTAACACAGAACCCTTCAGGTTGTTCAACAAAAATTTCCTCTTCAAGCTCACCATTTAAAAATGCAGACTTGACATCAAGCTGAAAAATAGTCCAACCCTTCTACGCAATGAATGCTAACAAGAGTCTTCTTTGTGTCCAGCCTTGCAAGCGGAGCAAAAGTTTCAGAATAGTCTACTCCCCATACCTGAGCATAGCCTTTAACAACCAGCCTTGCTTTATACTTGTTAACAGAGCCATCGGGATTGAGTTTTTTCCTAAAGACCCACTTAACTCCAATTACATTCTTATTTAATGGCCTGTCTACCAATTCCCAAGTCTGATTTTTTTGAATCATTTTCATCTCCCTCGCATTGCTGCAAACCACTTCGATCTTCCTTGGCTTCAGCAAAATTTGATGGTTCGAGCACAGCCACATTACTCCTTTCATAGATCTCAGCAAGTGTCCTTGTGCCTCTTACAGGTTCATCATCTATACTTTCTTCCATCTCCCCTGTAATTTCATTAGTCTCCACATCAGTTTCAGGTTGTCTTTCAAAGTGCTTCAATTCAGTGTTCCTTCCATTTAACCAATTCCATTCATCTTCCTCTAAGAACATAACATCTCTGCTCACAGTAATCTTCCTTGTCTTTGGATAGAAAATTCTGTAAGCTTTTGATTGAGAGCTATATCCAACAAAAATTCCAATCTCAGCCTTTTTATCAAGCTTATCCCTTTTGACATCAGGAATATGAGTATAACACAAACTTCCAAAACCTTCAAATTTTTCACAGAAGGTTTAGTGTCTTGCCACCCTCGAGAGGTGTTAGTTTCTCTAAAGCTTTTGTAGGTAATCTATTTAAAAGAAATACAGCGGTGTTGGTGCCTCAGCCCAAAAACTTTTGGCAAATTCTTTTCCCGCATCAAACATCTGGCCATCTCCATAATGCTTCTATTTTTCCTCTCACTAACTCCATCTCGTTGAGGTGAGTAAGGGGCTGTAAATTGCTGTACAATTCCAGCTAGCTCACAAATCGCCTTGAATTTGTTAGCTGTATACTCAGATCCATTGTCGACCGAGAGCTTTGATTCTCTTCCCACTTTGATTTTCAACTAATGCTTTAAACTTCATAAATACATCAGCTACTTCAGTCTTAGCTTGCAGAAAATAGATCCAGCTCATTCTAGTCGATCATCAAGCAAAAGTAATAAAATACCTGCTTCCACTTAAAGAAGGTTCAGACATAGGTCCACACACATCAGTGTGAACTAATTCCAGCTTTTGATATGTCTTCGAGACTCCTCCTTTGAAGGGAAATCTGGCTTGTTTGCCAAGAATGCAGGTTACGCATTGTGGAAGCTCTTCCTTCAAGCTTGGTAAATCATCTACAGTGCCATTTTTCTACATAACCAGCATACTCCTCCTATGAACATGCCCCAATCTTTTGTGCCACAGCTCTATGTTCTCTTCTGTACACTTCAAAGCCATCTGCTGCATCTCATTTGGCTTGAACACAAAACTTTTATCCCTCATTTGAATTCTCAAGACTTCATTTGTCGGTATCTTTAATGAGACATTCCCTTCCTTCGAACTTCACTATATAGCCCTTCTCCACTAACTGACCAACACTTAACAGATTCTGGTCAATATTTGGCACAAAGAGGACATCCCTGATTAACTTCACCCCCTGGTTTCCTTTAACAGCAACTACACCTTTACCCTGAACTTCAATATGCTGTCCATTGCCAATTCTGACTTTGGACTTTACTGTTTTGTTTATGCTCTTGAATAGCTCTAAGTTGCCGTCATGTGATTAGTACAACCACTATCTATCAGCCATGTACTATTTTCGACTGAATATTCACCAGTTGAAGCAACAAATAAGTGCTCTTCATCAACTTCACTCACCGCCACTTGTGCTTCTCCCGTTTTGATAAGCTTTCCCTTTGCAAATAGCTTCCATATGACCCAACTTGTGGCATCTTCTCGCACCGCGCGTCGGCCTTTTCCAGCATCTAAAGGACTGATGGTTGGTTCCACCACAATCATCGACATGACCTTTTATTATTTTTCCATTTGCTAGATCCACCAAAGCATTTCCTTCTTTAGGCAAAAATTTCGAATCAGCAACATTTCCCTTAAACTGAATCCATTTCTTCCCTTTGCCTCCATCATTTTGCTTTACTTTGGCTTGCAATGCCCCCTCAACATGATCTTCTCTCCTCATTAGTCTTCTTTTGCTCCCGTGCTCGCAAAGCATTCAGCAACTCGCAAGTTTTATATCGCCCAAGTCCCTTGTGTTTTCCAGAGAAGCTATAGTAGCTTCAAATTTTCTGGAAGAGACACTAGGATCTTCCGAACAAGCCTATCATCCCTCAAGTCGGTTCCCAAAACTCGATTTTATCAGCTATTCCCACTAGCCTATCCGAGTATTCCTTCACCGACTCGGATTCCTTCATCTCGCTGTCTCTCAAATTCTCTCAAGAGATTCATCACCTTCATACCTCTTATCTTTTCATCTCCTTCATATTCTTCCTTCAAGAAATCCCATATGACCTTCGCAGTCACACTTCATAATTCTGGTGAAGATGGTAGGCGAGACAGCAAAAGCATGAGCAAGATTTTGCCTTGGCTTTCCTTGTGGTTCTCTCTTTATGAAGCTTGATTTGATTCATGGTCGGATTATTTGGAAGTGGAGCAACTTCATAGTCATCCTCCACGGCTTCCCACAAATCATGACCCTCCGTAAATGCTTTCATTTTAACAGCCCATGCTTGATAATTCTCTCCAGTAAATACCGGAGAAGCCATCGCAGAAAAACCACTTGAACTGTCTCCATCACCCTCTAACCTCTTTGCACTACAATACTTGCTTCACTTCACAGTCCCTCAAGATCATTCGATGCTCGATACCACCGTTGATTCGATTAAAGCGGCAAAGCAGCAGAAAAACCAAAACTATAGATATCGAGGAAGAAAGATGAAAAAACAGAGGAAACAGAGAGAACAGAGCATGGAAACTGTCTTCTGCAGTTCTTATAAAAAGTCAAGTACAGAACACGACTTAAACCAAAAAAATAACTGCACACACACACACACACACACGTTCAGCTTGTAATCGCACCTGAACAAGTGCTTAACTTCCTAAATAACACAACAACAACTGCATAACATAATTGACTAAGTGAGAAAAATTAACTAGAACAGTATAAAAACAGAACAGAGAAACTTTAGTCTAAAAACAGCAAGATCGATACATCAAAAAACCAACAAAAGCAAAACCCAGAAATTCCAGACCGACCTGAGAGAGAAAAGTGAGATTTTCACACACCTGCGTCCAAAAGTAGCCAAAACCTTCAACTAGAGAGTGAAAATTCATTCAAATATCTTTTCAACCATAGGTCTCACGTCCCAAATGTAGATCGGGAAGGCCTCCTAAAGCCCCTCGAAACAGTGCCCTCCTGGCGGGCCAAGAAAGTCCGAAATTTTTCTAAGTGTTGAGCCTGATTGTTCATGAGTGAGGAAAAGCGAGTACTTTTGAGAAACTTGGGAGACAAATGAGGAAAGACATGACTTAAAAGCCAAAATATAATACATATAGTTTGGGTTGATTTGAACTTGGCCAACAAGGAAGGTTTGGAAGTCTAATTTTGGAAGTCAACGAAAACCTTCATTGTCACTTTTTCTTCTGCAGATCTCACTTTCAGCTTGAAGGAACCAATTTCCACGTGCTTCCAGAGGACAATTTCGTGGTTTCCTTGGCCAAGAGTCACTTGAAAAAGAAACTAGGAAGCAAGGTAAGAATCCTAGATGTATTTTTGTTCGATTTTGAACATGTCTTGATCATGAAAATCGAGAAGGAAACTAGTCCGAAGAATTGATTTCTGAAGCTAAAATTTTTCTAAGTGTTTAAAACCTCTTCAATGCCCCTACATGTTTGACTTGTTACTCCCCTTTGCATGCTTTTTTTCGTCGTTGTGACTTTGATGAATGTTACATGGGAGTACTAATGATGCATAAGATAACCCGGTTTAGTCTTTAAATCTCCTTGTGAACCATGAAACCATCTATAACATGAGCCAAAAACCACATTGAGACATGGTTGGCCAGCATAGATCATGCATGCATGCTTCTTGGAGAGTTCATTTTGATGCGTTCGGTTGATCGTTTTCAGTGATGTTTGTTGCATTTGAAAGTAAGTGTTACGTATTTTCATCTAGATGGAGTAATATTTCATATAGATGTTGCATGTGATGGTTGTCGGAGCTTTAATCTGGGCATTTGACATGGCTGTTTGACTTGGGCTGAACACCAGATTTGCAAAACGGCTCCAACCTGCATATTGGAGGCCGTTTTCAGTTTGATTCTTGCGTGTTCTAGGCTGTAATTTCTAGTCAAACATGTTCTTTGCATGTAATAGTATATCCTTGATACTTTACATTCACATGAGATTCCTTATGGGTCGAGATTGAAGGCCACGAACATGACCCGAAGAAGCCGTTTTGGGGTGATTTGATGCAAGCCAAGTATTCGATAAAATGTTGAAACCAAGCTTCAATCTCGAAACGGTCGATTTGAGCTTAATTGTTGTGATATTCATGTGATGTGTTACTCCATGTTAGCATAGATCGGTTTAAGGAATTATTATTAATATTTTTAAAAAAATAATAAAAAAAGAGAAAATTCTGAAAATTTCAAAAATATAAAAAATGTTGGATAACATCAAATTAGGATAGAAATTACATATATGGAATTTTACTAATTTTAAAATTTCATTTTCCTAATTTAATGCTATTTTGGTATTTTATAACAATTTTTGTAAATAATTCATTTTGCATAGATTAAAATTATCTAGAGTAATTTCATGCATTTAGAGTAATATCATGCGTATTTAAATTCCCATTTCGCTCACAGGGGTCCTATCCCGGGGCGTGATAACAAGGCCATGTAATATTATTTGCCCGACTTGTATCGGGTTTTCCTTTTCCGTATTTATTTTCAAGTCATTTTAATTTCGTGGATGTATACTTACCGCATCGTTTTTCATTAATTTGAGTGTAAATTTCTCTTCTAAATTAGGTTAGAATTAGTCTAGACATTTAAAAAAAAAAACCTACAAAAACATTTGCATGGACACTTAGTGGTTTCATAAAGGTTATAATAGAAACATTAGCGTAAACAAGTCCCCGTTCCTATAAATCTCTGGTTGCGTAGGAATCAAGACAACACTCCCGTGTCTCGATTGGTTTCTAGCCGACCCCAATGAGCTAGTGGCGACTCCTAGAAATATTTAGGTTGTTAAGAACTAAAAAACAAAATCCAACGTCATGCGAGGTATGGGCTTGGGAGAGCCCGCGCCTAATTTAGGGCCATTGGTCCGTTTCTTTAGGCAAATACCCCTAAACCTTATTCATTTTCCCTCAAACGAAAAAGAGAGGTCGCGACAAGGCCCGAGCTATCAAAGATAGAATCCGAAACAATTAAGTTCAAAGGGCCATCCGGGTGCCAGTGGTCGAACCATAAAGAGATTGAAAGGCCGTTGCCAATTTTCCAAAGAAAGGACAACCGAAATTCCCTCCTTAGCTGCAGGATCTTCTTCTAAGCCCACAAACACACAAAAGGTTTGAGAGAGACCCAAAAAATTTCCCTTTTTAAGAAATTGGTATGAATTTACCGACACCACAAGGATTCTTTGTTCGTAAACAATATCCAAATGTACATAAGCATTGCTGCTTTATTGCAATCTCTCAGCCTACGAATGCCAAGACCACCCTCCTCCTTTAGGAGATAGACATCCTCCTAGGAGACTTAGCCCTGCCTCGACAAAGGGTAGAGCCTTTCTAGAGGAACTACCTCAAAATTCTCTCTATACGATTTAAAACCAAAAACGGCAAGGTAAACACACTAGCCTAAAAAGCTTGAATAGAGTGTAGGACTGACCTGATCAACTGAAGTTTTCCTGCAAAAGATAGAAACCACTGAGCCTAGGATTGGACGTTGGCTGTGATACGATCAATAGGGGCGATGCAATCCACTTTACCAAGCCTGGAAGAGATAATAGGCACCCCTAAATACCGCACCGGCAACTTCCCTTCCTGGAAACCAAAAACCATAAGGATATAATTACGCAAGGAAGAAGACCCACCCGAAAGGAAAACTTTGCTTTGTTTTTATTTGGCAACATCCCGCTCCAATAGGAGAAAATATCCAGGCCTCTTTTTAGCAAAGACATTGAAGCCCAATCAGCTTGACAGAATAGAAAAATGTCATCGGCGAAGAAAAGGTGAGATAGCTTCACCGCTTTGCACCTCCATAAATACTTGAACTCCTTATGCGAAGTGCGAGAATTCAAAATCCTAGAAAAGACCTCTATCACCAGGGTAAAAAGATAGGGTGACATTGGGTCCCCCTGCCAGAGGCCCCGTTGACCTGAGAAGAACTGATGTAACTCACCATTGATCGAAATAGAATACTTCGGATGAGTCGAATGATCCACTTAGGAAAAACCCAAAGCCAAAAGAGTTAGCTCTAGGAAATCCCAGTCTATAGTATCATAAGCCTTTTGGAAATCCACCTTAATTGCACATTTAGGCAAATAAGGGTCAAGATGGAATCCGGTAAACAGCTCCTGGGCCAAAAAAATGTTTTCCTTAATCCTTTTATCCTTAACAAAGGCATTCTAGGAAGGGCTTATCAAGTCACTCAAGACAGCAGCCAAACGATTAGCCAAAATCTTAATGATAACTTTGTAGACGGTATTGCAACAAGCAATGGGCCTAAAATCAGAAATAGCACACGCGTTAGGAAGCTTAGACACCAAAGCTAGAATCATGTTGTTTACCTCCTTTAATAGACGGCCCAAGGACAACAAATCCTTCACCGCCTCCCAATTACTCTTGAAGAACTCAACTGTAAAGCCATCGTGCCTAGGAGCTTTACCTCGGGCAAGGGAAAAAAGAGTATCACGGATCTTAGAATCAAGAACTGGGCGAGCAAGGGTACGAACCTGATCATTTAAGGGCGCTCGTCAAATGGACTCCTTCAACTCCTACAGCAAAGGCTTTGTGAGGACAGCCTATGGTGTAAGAAAGTCTCTAAAAAATGAGACAAAAACATGCAGCACCAAGCCAGGGTCCGTGACCAAGGAACTTGAGGGATCCCTAACTAAGAGAATCATGTTCCTGAGTTGTCTTCTTTTGACATAATGGTGAAAAAACTTGATATTCCGGTCTCTATCCTGAAGCCACCCGACTCTTGACTTCTCCCAATAAAAGGATTCTTCCTGACTACGCAAGTCCACAAAGAGTTGACGCTGAGACTTCTCCAAATCTACAAGAGCAACATTGTTTGGGTCTTGCTAGAGACCAAACTGGGTAAGACAAAGAGCATTCCTTGCTTCTGCAGTTCTCACTGAGATATTAGAAAGCACCTCTCTATTGAGCTGCTTGAGACAACCTTTCAAGGCTTTCAGCTTACAAACAAGTCTAAACATGGGGACCCCTTCCACCAGACTATCCCAAACTTGCTAAACGATAGAATGGAAAGCCGGGTGCTTTGACCAAAAATCAAAAAACTTGAAAGGCTTCCTCCCGATAACCAGGTTAAGAACTCTGACAACCATAGGGGTATGATCAGAGATACTCGGGTTGAGAAATGAAGCTTTCGAGAATGAAAAATCCAAGTTCTACTTAGTATTCACCATAACCTAATCAATCTTCCTCATTTTTCTACTAGATCTAGAGGAAGTAGACCAAGTAAAACGAAGACCAACATACCTGAGATCCTCCAACTCCATCCAAGCTAAGCAATGACC
This sequence comes from Eucalyptus grandis, assembly GCF_016545825.1. Classification (NCBI taxonomy): domain Eukaryota; kingdom Viridiplantae; phylum Streptophyta; class Magnoliopsida; order Myrtales; family Myrtaceae; genus Eucalyptus; species Eucalyptus grandis. Next base: position 54,891,090 of record NC_052614.1, read on the forward strand.
GAACTCATCAAAGTAAGGGATCCAGTTATTAGAACTCCTAACTCGGTCTGAAGGGTCTTTGATGGCATGAAAATCACCAGCAACAAGCCAGGCCGAATCCTGCAAGAGATTATTCAACTGGATGAGGTCTTCCCAAAGGGGCCGACGGCGAACAAAGGTATGCTCTCCATATATTACCGACACACAGCAAACCAAACCAGACAAAATAAACTTTAGGTGCCCATGCATAGCCTGAGCATTAATAGAAGAAGCTTCATAGCTCACGAACTCCGGGTTCCACCCAACCCAAATTCTAACTCGAGGGGAGAACTCATAATTAGCTACCCAATTCCACCCCTTCAATAAGCCAGAGAAGATAGAATGGAATAAAGATTCAGGAACTTTAGTCTCAAGAAGGCCAATCAGGTTTTTCTTTCTTCTTTTTCAACAAAGGACAGTTTGGTTTGATATGCCCCTTTTTTCTTGAACTCGAAGCATATAACATCCTTGTTAGCTTCAATGTCCTTCGTTGGTTTCTTTTGAGAATTCTGCGTGCTTTGCTTCTTCCAATTCAATCTTCTTCCCTTTCTATTTAGTTTTATGAATTTCTTTATTATAAGGGCCAGCTCCTCATTGTCCATATCATCATCCAAATATGTATCATCATAATCAATGTTAGATTTTAAAGCAATTGATTTCTTACCTTTTGGATCTTCCTCATCATTGATCTGCTCCACTTCATATGACTGAAGTGTGCCTTTTAGTTTATCTACTGATAGAGGCATAATCCTTTGAGTCTCTCTGATTGAAGTCTTCACATGATTCCAGTCCTTTGAAAGTCCACACAGTAGTTTGTTGACTTTCATTAGTCTAGAAATTGGTTGGCCTTGATAAGCCAGGCCATTCACAATTTATGTGAAGCAACTGAACATATTAGAAATAGATTCTCCACGCTTCATTCTAAAGGCTTCATTTTGTCCAAGTAGAATGTTAATTTTTGTTTCCTTCACATGATCAGTCCCCTCATAGGTAACATATAGTCTATCCCCAACTTCTTTTGTTGTTTCACAAGAAGAAATTCGGTTATATTATGTGGGAGACAAAGCACAATATAAAGAATAAATTGTTTTTGCGTCAAGAGTCTGTCTCTTGGTAATTTCAGCTTGTGTTGATTCATCAGCATCAATCACTTCTTTCCCTTTGTCTGAAGCTGATGTTGCTTTAGGATTGATTCATTTTTCAATAGCATCCCACTCCAAGGGATCTCTAGATCTGAGAAATGCCTTCATCTTGTTTTTCCACACATTATACTCCTTTCCATCGAAGTAAAGAGGTTTGGTGTTGCTCTGTCCTTCAACCAATCCTAGAGCCAATATACTAGCCATAGAAGATCTTTAGCTTAGAAATAAAAACACTTTAATAAAGTAAGCACACGAGCTTTGATACCAATTGAAAGAGCTAGTATAAACACCTAGAGGGGGTGAATACGTGTGAAAAACGATTTTGCGAAATGCAGTAAAAATACTTTGCATTTAAACCGTCTCATGAACAATGGATTTTGAAGAAAAATTTAGACTTTAACAACTATATCAAAACACATAAAGATATCACAACAGATAAAATAAAGAGTTCAGGGAAGAGAAAAATAAGCACAAGATTTATAGTGGTTCAGCTTAGATTAAGCCTACGTCGACTCTCCACGCTGACAGCCTTCTAGCTAGTTTTCACTATGAATTGAAAAAGAGTGTTACAGCCTTATGATCTCGACTTCTCAGTGAAGAGATTCTATTGCTCTCACAAAGTCACTCTCTAGAATTTTCCTTTTCTTTGAATACAAATTTGAGTACTGTATGAGGAAGAATAAGTAATTTGGAAGCTTCAGACTTTAGAATTCTTCTTTCACGCACACCTTCAACTAACTTGAAAAGCTCCTTAAATACTCATCTATGCCTTTTTGACTATTGGCATTTTCCAAAGGAATTCTTCTAATCAACCCGTTGGACATAATCAATCAAGGAGATCTTGAGCCGTTTGAAGATTGTGATGAAAGCCCGATGAATCTAGTCGCCCATACAATCAAGATCTAAGTTTCCATAAGTAGATTATTTCCAAATAAACTTGCCTTTCAAAATGATATTACCGTTCTCAATTGATTTTGATAATAATTTCCAAAGAAAGTAAGTAAGATTTCCATCCAAAAAGCCATAAATATTTTGTTCGTACTGAAGCCTTGAAGAAAGAAAAAATAATCTTGAGTCTGATTATATCTCCGTTCTTCTCTTGCGTTTAGTCTAGATCTTCGTTAGAGTGGAGCAGACTTCTGATGTAAGATTGAAAGAGTTACATAGAAGTCTCATATTCCTCAGAATGAAAATAAGAATAGAACCAGAGAAGTTTTGTCAACTTCAAAATCTAATAGGAGTTTTCTCCATCAAGTAGATCAAAAGCTATACAGAAGCATGATTGGTTCTCTTCTTTATCTCACTACCTCTAGACCTCACATTCTATTTAGTGTGTGTATCTATGCCAGATTTCAATCTGATCCCAAAGAATCACATCTAAGTGCTGTTAAACGTATCATCAAATATATTGCAACTTTTCTAAAGCTAGATCTGTGGTATCCAAAAGGAGGAGACTTTACTTTACTTGGTTATTTTGATACCAATCTAGCTGGTTGTAGAGTCGACAAAAAAAGTACATTTGGTACATGTCAATTGTTGGGACAAATGCTAGTATCATGGTTCTTAAGAAAGCAAAGTACAGTGACACTATCTACAACAAAAGCAGAATATGTTGCTCTTGGAAGTTGCTGCTCACAAATTCTGTGATCAAACAACAACTAAGAGACTTCAGAATAGAAGAATTATGCATGGAAATTAGATGTGACAACACAAGTGCTATCTGTGGCATCCTAGAATTTCATGAAAATCCCTAAGTATGCCATGAGCCATGGATAGGCGATGGAAACACCATTATTGTATTTTTGTAGCCTTTTGATCCATGATTCGCAATGAGATTTACGGCCAAGCTTTTAATGGATAAATTTCAGGAAAGAAAGTTCTATCTTTGGCCATATGTATTATAAATTGGAACTTATGGATTTATGAATTTGCAAGTGTATAGCCATTCAATTTGCAATTTAGTACTTTGATTTAATAGGGATTTAATTAGTTTTTAAAAGGGGTCAAATTGTGGATTTATTTAAGCTTGGGACTTAGGCCCAAGAGTGTTGGGCCTAAGATGGGCCTTAATGGCTGGCCCATAAGCCCATGAAGGGCTGTTGTCGCACGAAGGAGGGGGGGAATCCGGTTTGCATGCCCTCCCCCATTTGTCCCAAGGTGATGGACAAGTGTCACCCATGCAAGAAGTGATGATGGGAAGGAAATTAAGGGAAATGATGGCCGGTTTAAGCGAGAGAGAGGGAGAGAGAGAGAGGAGGGTTCTTCCGAGAGAGAGAGAGGAGAGAGAGAAGGAAGAAAGGAAGAAAGGAAGAAGGGAAGAAGGAAGGAGGAGGGGCCGTGTGTCACTGTCCGTCGCCGCCGTGTCCCACCGCCGTTGTGCTCGCCTTTGCTCGGTCTAGAGGCAAGTGGGATCCTTGATCTACTCTTGCATGCTGTGCTTAGTGTGTGTGATTGAATGGTAACAATTTCGGATGTATAGAATGTGAAAAATTGAAGTTATAAGAGTGGTGCTCTAGTCTAGTGTACTGTTCTTGAGAAAACAGCTCGACCTTGGATGTTCTAGTGACTTGCATGTGATGTTCAAGTTAGATTTTGGCTTTGACTTATAAATTAAAGTTGTTAAGGACTTCTTGGAGTATAACATACTCAAAGTTGGGACAAAAAAAACAAGTATAAGTGGGTGAAATCGTTATTCTTTGGAAAGACTGGATCTGGAAATTTCGGTACTAGGAACAGAAGTTTTAACCGCTATTTCATTACCTAGGACGAATCTGACTTCGATTTCTTCATGAAGTATTTACCTTATGGTCTTGGCTATCACATAGTCAAATTTAATAAGTTTTTAATGTCATTTGGGTATTTAATCGAAAATGTTTCTAAAACTGTGTAATCTGATGTGTTCGGACTTGGTAATGTTGCAATGCATGGTCTATAACGTTTTGTATGAGATCCTTTTGGAAAAATGTTCTGCATGAAATATATTTTTTTATATCTTGCCTACATTGTTCAAATTTCATAATTTTTGAAGTTCATTTGCCTATTTAATCAAAAATGTTTCAAAAACTGTGCAAGTGGAACGGACAGAATTAGTAGTGCTGTGATGCGTGGTCTGTATTGAACTATATGGGGATATTTTGGTGTAGTATTATTCATGAAATATCTGCCTTTATATCTTGAATATCACATGTTCAAATTTCATAATTTTTTAAGGTCATTTGGGTATTTAATTAAAAAAATTTCCAAAACTGTGCAAGCTGGATTGTGCGAATTTCAAAAGCTGTAATGCATGGACTATTCTGTTTTGTATGAAATTCTGGTGGTGCTGTGTTCTTCATGAGATGAATGCCTCTAGAGCTTGTCTATGATGTATTAAATTCTTAGAAATTATTAGGGTCAATCACTAAATTTTAAGAAGTGTAAATTAAAATAATGCATTCCATTTCTAAAATAATAGCAATAATCCATGAGTTTGCCCCATGAATTATATTGTTTTTAAGTGATTGAATCTTGCTGCATATGTGATGATATTTGGCATTACATATAAAATCAAAAGCTGAAATTGACCTGGTTGCCATCACATCATGTGCTATGTTGATATTGAGACACAAATGTGAATATGAATTATGAGAAATGAGGATACCATCGGAGGTGTGAGCTTATGATGCCCCGGGAGTGTCGGGATGCCTGGAGGTGAGTGCCGGATGCCTGGAGTGTGTGTGCCGGATGTTCTCGGGAGTTTCGAGATGCTCGGAATGTGGGGGTGCCGGAAGCGTCGGAGGTGTGTGCCGGGGGGACACCTCGTCATGCCAGTTGCGGTACGAGATGCCCGGAATGTGGGGGTGCCAGATGCCCGGAGGTGTGTGCTGGAGGTTCCTCGAGATGCTAGGTTGGGTGCGAGCGATAAAATGTGGGATGCAATTACTGGTCCCGAGAAAGAAAAATGTGGTGACCCAATTGAAAGATAAAAACTTGAAATTGAATCATGCATGGTATGGTGACATGTATGCATGGTTGTACGATATGATATGTATGAGTGCATGGTGGTATGTGCATATAAGGCATGGGTATGCATGAATGCTTGATGATGAGTGCGTGGTTGTATATGCACCTATGGCATGATGGTATACGCATGGATGCTTGACGATGAGTGCATGATGGTGTATGCACATATAGTATGATGACATATGCATGGCTACAAGGTAAGTTATGCTTGGATGCATGAATGATATGTACTCTACTATGATGTCATGATTGTTCTGTTTGATGTATTGAGTAGTTTAATGGATCTTTTACCTACTGAGTGGTTGTACTCACCCCTTTGGGAACCAACATTTCATATTAGAAAGATGCCTCTCTCTCCAGTCACGCGGGGTGCCTTTTACAGCCTTCCATCTAACGTGGAGGTCGAGTGTATGGAGCTTGATTGTGCCACCATCCCTAGTTTGACGTTCATACGGGTTCGGGTGCTGGGCTTGGCTGGGGGCCCGTTCATCCAGCAGTTCTTGTCTGTCCATGTCCGTCGTGACGGAGTGATGCGGGGGATGTTGCCGCCGCCACCGCCCGACGCACCGGGGTAGGTGTGATGGCCCGCGTGAGGAGTGGGAGCTGGCACTTTTTGAGGATAGCCAACACTTGTAGATGGAGGGTTACACGTGATCGATATAGGGGGTCGAGATCTCTCTTTTGAGCTGTAGCCAAGTTTAGCTAAAAGTCTTGGCCTTTTTGGTTGTACCGACCCAAGATGTCCATCTTAAGAATGTGAATAAAAGTGGCTTGGCATTATGTTTCCTTCGATGTGTAGTTAGTGTGCATTGTACCATCATTAAGAGAGTAGAGGGATGGTGAGACTCGTCTTTAACTTCGCTATGAGCTGTGCTAAACTCTTTTAAAAAAAAATATGCCTATGGACCTCGGTCCTTCTTTAAACCCCTTTTATATCAAAGATATGTAACCGGTATTCATTAGGTGGAGCGATAGGTATTTGTGGCGACCTTAGCTGTTTGGGGGTGCTACACTATCAACCTTACCAGAAATCCAATTCTTCACTCAAGAGCAAAGCACATCGAGATTCATTATCATTTCATAAGAAATCATGTACGGAATGGTGAGATTAATGTTCAATTTAGTGATTCAAAGAATCAACTAGTAGATATCTTTACAAAACCATTGCAGAAAAGCTTATTTGAATCAATTCGTAGCAAGCTGAATATCATCCTTCCTTTCGACTAAAGTCTATGGTTGATCAGACTCAGCATCTCAACTTAAGGAAGTTACTTAAGTCTGGAAATCTTTCTAATCCAGGTATTTTTTTTTTTTTGGCATTTAAAAACTGAACAGGTATGATGATCTCTAAATCATTGCTTGCCTTTTTATTTTTGGAAATTACAATTTTATTGCTGACTTTTCAAAATATATTTCAAATTTTGGCATTTATCCTTTTAAATTGTTTTCTGGAAAGGCATTCTTTTATTCGTGTCGATTCATTTGCCCAATTTCGATTTCTTTAAATTCTTTGGACTATTTCTTTCGAGCACAGTTTTTTCAAACCCTAATTCTCGAACTCTCGTCTCTCTCTCGATTTTTTCTTGCAAAAACACTCTGCAAATCTCTTTCTCTCTTCCACTTGAGCATGTCGTCGAAGTCCTCCAGAGGAAATCTTCTCGCATTGCTAGTCGCTGCTCTCGTAATATGCCTAAAGGTCCAACTCACTTTGATCTGACTGGAGAAGATTCTCCTTGAAGTTCTCATCACTCTGCAGATGAGGAAGTTACGCAGGAGGCAACACCCTTTTCTGTAAAGAGGCATGAGGTACTTTTCAAACATTATAAGTTTTTGAAACATGGTGGAAGTCCTATAGACTTTATCGCTAACTTTATGAAAGACAATGGATATGGAAACGAAACTCTATTTTTGAGAACGATGGAAAGGTTAGGATGGCACCAAAAGGAACAGCGAGAGAAGGGATTTTTTGAACTTTCCTTCCGATCCTCGGTTTGGGTCAGAAAATCTGCTTGAGAATAAAGATGACGATGAGAGAATCTTTATAAAATTCCAACCAAAGATGGGTGTGGCGGCTGAGATTACTGGAGAAAGAATGAAACTTTTTCGTTCAATAGAGCATAAAAAGGTTTATGCTTAAATGTCGAACAGAAGGGTCATAAACCCACAAACAGTAAACCTTGACTTTTTGGATTCTATAAAGGTTAACTTGAGGGAGAAGTTAGACAAACTTCAATTTGAGAAATTTTGTGCGGACACATCTAAAGCATATCCTGAATTAACGGCATATTTTTACTCGAATTTGTCATTTCTATATCAAACTCATATTCAGTTTATTGTATGTGATAGTGTGTTTGATGTAGATGTGGATCTTCTGGCTGACATTTTAGGTGTAGAACGGAGTAGTTTTCTGCCCATAAATGTATCCATCAATCAAGCTACTAAGTTTCTCGTGAAAGACTGATTTCTGAGTGGGAGTATTACTTACTCTCAAATGTCTGCTTCAAACATTCAGCTGCATAATATAGTGATCAATTGCATCAGACCCAAGGCTGCCTCTAAGACTGATGTTTCGAGGTTTTAGGCAAAGATAATGTAGGCAATATGCAATGGAGTTCCTTTTTCACTCCCACATACTATCTTTTTGCACGTGTACAAAACAGTGATGAAGGAAAAAGGGCAACTGCCCTACTCTGCTTTAATAATGAGATTTTTTAGACACTTTCAAATTCAGCCACCTTCTCAATTTCGATAAAGGACTCTTACTCCTATGGAAATAGGAATGAAAATAATTTCCAAGATGAGGCTAAAAGATCTTTCTAAAGCCCTGGATCTTTTGAAGAAGGAATCATCTAGCAAAATCAAGGAAAGATCTGTTGTTGCAAAGAAGCGCAAAGGAAATGATGTTGTCCAGAAGACATCAAAGAAAAAGAAATCTATCCTTTTGCAATATGAACACGAGGAAGATGAAGATTTGACAATCTCTACCATCGTTTTGCGCAATCTTCAAGGTTTTGCTAATTCTAAAGAGCCAGAAGAAGAAGAGGGTGAAAAGGAATAAAAAGAAGAAAAGAGTGAGGATGAGGATGAAGACTCAGAAGGAGATGCTGGTGTAATACCAGAAGTGGAGGAGGCGAGGAAACCAGAGACATTACGGCACCTAAAATAGAGGAGACTGTACCAGAAAAGCGATCTCGTGCTGGAAAACAGAAGGTGCAAGAAGGAGAAGTTTCGTCTTAACTTGACGGCACCAAAACAGGCGGAGAACATGAGAAAACTCCATTAGTTGCACCTGCTACTAGTGATGGTATTTGTAGATCTCCTGCAGATGCTGAAGATGTATTTACATCTCATTTCCCTGAAGTTCAAGTTGAAGAGGAAACTCCAAGCCAGGGTAAGCAACAAACTGCACACATTCAAGTTGACATTCCTTCACTTATAGAGGCTCCACAAATTCATTTGGCTGAAGCTAGTGCCCAAACCAAACCTGAAGCAAACTATCCAGGGATAGTAGAACTCCTCTTGAAGATAAAGGCACAGCACTATGCCATGGAGTTTCAAATTTAGAAGTTACATGCTGCTTTAGGATCTACCTTAGAATTTCTTACAAGTACAGTCTCTTGACACTCAGGTTTAGACACTGAATCAACAGACTTCGCAGATTGTAGCTAAAGTGGAGAATGTATACCATCAGTGCATACATAAGCTTGAGGAAACCGTGCAATCACTGGAGGATTTCCAACTTGTTCACATTCCAAAATAGCCCTGATCATCTTTCGATTCACTCTTTTTATTCATGACTAACTTCATCTTTTTACTGATGACAAAAAGGGGGAGTGTGTCATGTCCCGATCCTCGAGCATGCACCCATCCCGAACTTGGTCGATTAATTAGTGACATCCCAAGAAGATCGCCGACCCATTTATTTATATATGCATGCAGAAGCAATTAAAATCCCCAGACAATAAAACAATAGAATAGAAAAGTAGGCCATATATTTCACAACTTAAAAACCACGACCACACTTTTATACAAGAAAATCTCATAGTATATTTTACAATGCTATTCACAAAAGTCTAGTCTAACACACATCAGTTCACAACTTGGGGTTTACAAAATAGGGTGAGATCTCAGTCCTCATCTAGGTTATACTCGGGATCATCCTTTGAATCCTCCTCGGACTCCTCCTCAGGGTCTTCTTCTTCAAGCTCCTCCTTAAGTTCCTCCTCCTGCTCAACAATCTCTCCTTCCTCTTTAAACCTGGTGGAGTCCACAACCGAGTACATGGGAGCATCAAGGTCACTCTTAAGCTTAGGGTCCTTGGCATCGACCACTACTCCGTCCTTGGGATCTGTCGTCCCTTCTTCGAATGCTACCTTTAAGACGAACAGAGGCACTTCGCCTTCCGATACGGGACCCTCTCTTCGCCCATCATGGTAGTAATGATACCACGACCTATACTCATGGGGCACTAGGCTGTCTTTACCCAAATCAACCCATACAATCGATTTCACCAATACATACTCTAAACCTTCTGGGTGGGGGTGTATCGGGAAGTGAAGTCCTATCTCAGTTATCTCTTCAGGGATACCAAACTGTTCGAGAGGAGGTACTGGAGGTGGAGGTGCTGCCATCATGGGCCTGAAAATTTTCTCCCACAAAGGGGTGAGACTAGGTCTCAGGAAGTTCTACCCCCGAAGACTCGATTATGAAGCCAATATGCCCCAAGGGCTGCCTAAGCATAACAGGAGTCATGGGACTTATCTTGGCCTTTGTTTCCTTCCTGCAAGTCAGTATACTTCAAATCTACACAAACCACATGAATTAAACCAATGAGATCAAACTATCGATCAATCGACGTAGTCGATTACGTGTCAATTAGACCATTTCCTATCATTCCCCTTTCATACTATTCATTTTTCCAAGACAATATACCTAGTCACCGAGCCACATACATTCTCCAAGGCGACATATCTAATCACCACGCCCCGTACATTCTCCGAGGCAATGTACTTAACCACCGAGCCATGTGCATTCTCCGAGGCAATATACAAAATCACCAAGCCACGTGCATTCTCCAAGATGGTTTACTAATCACCGAGCCACGTGCTGTTCAAAGGAGATGTATATATGTGACACCCCGAACCCTTCGCAGGTCGTCACCAGCGCCAATGTTACACCTTATTACCTTTCTGTCTTTCGAAGAAGTGTCCTAATACGCAGACACATTTTTTTTTTTTAAAACAGTCCCATCGCGACTCATTAGCGGAAGAAAATTAAAATATCACCGTCTCTCTCCCTACCAACCATGATACAAATACACACCACTAAACACCATCATTTTATAAACAAGCCACGACACTTTATTTACATATATATATCAAGATGGGATTCCCTTCGGGTCGGTACAACAAAAGGAAAAGCTAGGACTCAGCCACGTCCAGCCTAAAACCTCAAAAAGAACCCTCGACCCTCAACATCATACGTGCACAACCCCCATCAAAAGTGTCGGCTATCTATATCCAAAAAAGATCCGGCTCCTACTCATCGCGCGCGGGTCTCACACCCAACCCGGTGCATCAGGCGGTGGCGGCAGCAACATCCCTCGCATCGCTCCATCCCGACGAACGTGCACAGATATGAACTCCTCAATGACAGGGCCCCCAGCCAGGCCTATGTCGTACATCACTAGACAGCGTACTCGAATAAAAGTCAGTCCGGGAACAGAGGGACAGTCTATCTCAGCACACTCGACCTCTACATCGGATGGTAGACCGTAAAACACCCCCCGCGTGACGGCAGGAAGCGGCATATTGCTAATCTGAAATGTAGGTCCCCAAAGGGGTGAGTACAACCACTCAGCAGATAGGGAAATCCAATAACAACTCAATGCATCATGCAATCATACATGCATTGCAGGCATTACTTACCTTGAAGCCATGCGCATACTATCATGCATCATCATATCAATTCATAACACATTCATGTGTATCATCATCGTAACATACATGTCATCATCATCATGACATCATCACACCACACATGTCATCATCATCATGGCATCATTACATCATACATGTCATCGAGCCATATCATATATCATCATCATTATCATCACCATACATATCATCATGCATATCATATCATGGGTGATCATCATTATTTCACATCACATATCATCATCATCATCATCATCATGCATACCATCATGCATAGCATATCATGGGTGATCATCATTATTTCACATCACATATCATCATCATCATCATGCATATCATCATGCATATCATGTCATGATTTAATTTCCACTTTTAGCTTTCAATTTGATCACCACATCACCCATTTCTCAATTCATCAATTTCATCATCCCCTCGGGCAAAGACCTCCGAGGCTTCTGGCATTCAGCCTCCCAGGCCACCGGGCATCCGGCCCCCCACATTCTGGGCATCTCGCATCTCAACTAGCATCATGAGGCATTCCCTTCGGGCAGAAACCTCCGACAGGGCTTCCGGCATTTACACTCCCTGGCCGGGCATCCCGCACCCCAAATCCTGGCATCGCGAGGCATTCCTTTCGGGCAAAGACCTCCGATAATGCTTTCGGCCCCCCACATTCCGGGCATCCTGAATCTCCCAGGGAATCCGGCAATGCATCTCTGTACATTCCGGCCTCATCCTCCACCACAACCACTTACTCACTTATCATTATCCACATTTATCATCATTTTGATCTCATTTTATCATGGCATATGATTCACACATGCATCACAATTCATGGTCATACATACACCAATGTCTTATCATACATGCAACAATGTATAATTATTTATTAATAAATTCAATGGAATTTATGGCCAATAAAATAATCCATTTTATTTTATTATTATTATTATTTTATTATTATTTTTATTTATTTTTATTATCATATATATTTTTAAAATAAATATTAAATTCAATATCTATAATTTCCCAAAATCATAAAATTCAAGCAATCATTAAACAAACCAATAGGATGACAATTTCATTCAAAATTCATGGCCAAATTGAATTTCACACAATTTCACAATTTCCACAAAATAGCACATAATATTCGGGTAATAACCAGAATGCACAGTTTCCGAATAAATTCGATTAAAATATCCATACGGCCTCCAAAAATTACAAACTTTTACAGAGTGATAGCCAAGACATTTTCGTACAACTTTCATGAATAATTCGAAGCCATATTCTTTTTATATTATTTTATACAACCTCACGAAGCTTCTGGATTCATTACCGCATCGTCCAGTGTACACATCTCCGAAATATTGAGATTTCACCTACTTATCCTCTTTCGTTTCCTCTGAAATTTAGATATGTTATACATAAAGGTGTCCTCTACAAGTTTCATGAAGATATCTAGGTCCAATAACCAGATTATAGTCATCATCTATGTCCATGAAGTCTCGGGTATCTCGGAATACATCACCAGAATCATCGTCTTCAAGATCTAGTTGATTTACTAGGCTATACTTGTTCATTTAACTTTAAATTTGAGTATGTTGTAGTTTAAGATGTTTCCTACAACTTTCATGAATAAATAGAAGTGAGATTCTCATCACAAACCAACATGCAACCACGAATCTAGCAAGAGGTCAGTAAAAACTCTCCAGATCTGAGGTCTCCGTAGAATAAGACTTTAACCGCTCAAATCTCCATAATTTTCCACGAAATTTCAGTATGTGTTAGGTCATGATGTTAGCTACAACTCTCATGAAGAAATAGAAGACAAAATAGGACTCTAAACACACATGCAAGCTCAAAAAATTTACTGACTCACACGGTCCGAACACAAACAGCCATACCTTCCAACATGCATCATCCATGCTTCGGTTTTTCTCACTTAAACACTCAAAGATTCAACATGCAAACCACATACAAGCATGCAAGAGAAGCTATAGGACTTCCACTTGCCTCTAGGACGAACGGTCGACAGCGTACGGTGGCAAACACGGTGGACGGACGGCGGTTTCCCTCCTCCTCTCTCTCGGCCGCTCCTCCTCTCTCTCGCACAACTCTCTCTCTCTCTCTCTCTCTCTCTCTCTCTCTCTCTCTCTCTCTCTCTCTCTCTCCTTGGGCGAGCAAATGGCCGGCCACCCTTGTCTCTCTTCCCTTCTTATACCCCCAAACCCTCATCATTTGCAATGATTGCATGCCACTTAAATTAGCCAATGCATGGCATCCTAGTCTAGGCCAATGCATGAAGTCTTCTTGCCACTTGTCTTGATGGGCTTTTGGGCTTGGGCCTCCCCTTCTTGGGCCAGCGACTTCCCCTCTTTGGGCTGCTCATCTTGGCCCATTAAAGGCTTAGGCCAATGGGCCTAAGGCCCATTCGAAAAGTTAACCTTTTTCCTCTTTTTTTTTTGAATTTCTTCTATAAATATTTTTAAATTTCAATTTTCATCTTGGCCAAAGTCTTGGGACATCTTGGTTATTGGAATTTAATTTATAAAGTACATGGCCAAGCATAAATTATTAATCTATCAAATTTAAATTTCCACAATCATATGCACAAATCATCTAATTAAAAGACTAATGGCTAAAACATAAGCCATGGAAATTCTATCACCTAATTAAAGACTTTAACACACCTTATGGCTTGGCTTTGAATTTTGGGATGCCGCAATTCTCCCCTCCTTAGAGAATTTCGTCCTCGAAATTCAAACGCCACTCGCGCCTTCTTTAAACAAATAGGGATACTTTTCCTTCATCTGATCCTCACTTTCCCATGTGGCTTCTTCCATATTATGATGTCGCCATAACACCTTAACCAATGGGATTTTCTTGGTCCTAAGAATTTGCTCCTTTCGATCCAATATCTGCACAGGCTCTTCAATGTACCTTACTTTCTCATCCATTTTGATGGCTTCATGATCGAGTATGTGACCAGGATCCGGCTGGTACTTCCTCAATATCGATACATGAAACACATCGTGCAGATTTTCTAACTTAGGAGGTAACGCTAAACGATAAGCTACATCCCCTATCCTCTCAAGAATTTTAAAAGGTCCAACAAACCTAGGGCTTAACTTACCCTTCATCCCGAATCGAGATATTCCTTTCATTGGAGATACCTTAAGGAATACATGGTCTCCTACACTAAATTCCAAAGGCCTTCTACGCCTATCTGCGTAGCCTTTCTGTCTACTCTGAGCTGTTCTAAGTCTTTATATGATAATTTCAACAGCCTCAGCGGTAACTTGTACCAGTTCAGGTCCTGTCAACTTCCTTTCACCCACTTCACTCCAACAGACAGGAGTCCTACATCTTCTTCCATATAATGCCTCATAAGGTGCTATGCCTATACTTTTCTGAAAGCTATTATTATAGGCAAACTCTACCAAATGCAATCTTTCATCCCAATTTCCTTTGAAATCGATTACACAAGCCCTTAACATATCCTCTAATATCCGGATCACTCTTTCGATTGACCATCTGTCTCGAGGATGAAAAGCGTACTAAACTGAAGCTTAGATCCTAACGCAACTTGAAGACTTCTCCAAAAATTTGAAATAAACCTCGAATCCCGATCTGAAGTAATAGTCAACACCATGTAAGCGTACCACTTGACTTACATACATGTCCGCATACTTATCCATTGGGTAGTCCATGCGAATCGCTAAGAAATGTGCTGACTTAGTCAAACGATCCACTATCACCCAAATTGAATCATGACTACTTGATGTCCTTGGCAATCCTTGCACAAAGTCCATCGTTATATGTTCCCATTTCCATTCTGGAATGTCTAATGGTCTCAAAAGTCATGCGGGTTTACGATGCTCCACTTTCACTTGTTGACACGTCAAACATTGAGATACGTACTTAGCCGCATCTGCCTTCATACCATTCCACCAAAATTGCTGACGCAAATTTCTATACATCTTTGTACTACCTGGGTGGATACTATAATTACTCTTATGTGCCTCCAACAGAATTTCCTTCCTCAACTCCTCATTGTCGGGAACACAAAGTCGTCCTTGACATCTTACTATTCCATCATCAGAGATCTGAAATTCTGATCTTTTCCCTAAAGATACAGCATCTTTCACTTTCAAAATCTCTGGGTCAGATTCTTGTAGGATTTTAATTTTCTGGATAATCTCTGGCTCAATCCTTAATGCACTAAGCATGCCAGTAAGACAATCCATTTCCAATTTAAACTCTGAATTTGCTACAGATTCTAACAATTCCCATTCGGCCATTCTCAAACTAGCCATTTCCATAGCTGACTTTCGACTAAGAGCATCTGCTACTCTATTCACTTTTCCTGGATGATATCTTATCTCACAATCATAGTCCTTCAACAACTCCATCCACCTCCTTTGTCTCATGTTCAACTCCTTTTGTGAGAACAAATACTTCAAACTCTTGTGATCCGTATAAATCTCAAACTTTTCCCCATACAAATAGTGTCTCCATATTTTTAAGGCAAACACTATAGCTGCTAGCTCTAAATCATGCGTCGGATAATTCAGCTCATGAGGTTTCAATTGTCTGGATGCATAGGCTACAACCTTGCCATGCTACATCAACACACATCCCAGTCCTTTGTGAGATGCATCACTATACACTGTGAAACCATCAGGTCCAGTAGGTATAGTCAGAATTGGAGCCGAAGTCAATTTCCTTTTGAGCTCCTGAAAACTCCTTTCACATTCTCCATTCCATTCAAACTTCACATTCTTTCGGGTCAATTTAGTTAAAGGTCCCGCCTAGTCTTGAAAATCCTTCAATGAACCTTCTATAATAACCAGCCAGTCCTAAGAAACTTCGTATTTCAGCGGAGTGTCGTTGGTCTCGGCCAATTCACTACCATTTCAACTTTTCTTTGGATCTCTGCAATTCCTTTTCCCGACACCACATGTCCTAGAAATATTATACGGTCCAACCAGAATTCACATTTACTAAACTTAGCATACAACTTATGCTCTCTCGGGGGTCCGCAAAACTATTCTCAAATGTTGCTCATGCTCTTTAGGCCCTTTTGAATATACCAGAATATCATCAATAAAAACAATCAAAGTTGGTCTAAATAAGGCTGAAATATTCTATTCATCAAATCCATAAATGCAGCCGGCACGTTAGTCAATCCAAATGGCATAACAAGGAACTCATAGTGTCCATAACGAGTCGAACGCAGTCTTAGGAATGTCCTCCTTTTTAATTCTCAGCGATGGTATCCCGACCTCAAGTCAATCTTAGAGAAGACCGAACTTCCCTGAGTTGGTCAAACAAGTCATCAATTCTAGGCAAAGGATACTTATTCTTAATGGTCACCCGATTCAACCGCCTATAGTCAATACACATGCGCATCGATCCATCTTTCTTTTTCACAAACAAGACCGGTGCACCCCAAGGTGAAGCACTTGGTCTAATGAATCCTTTGTCAAGCAATTCTTGCAGTTGCACTTTCAACTCCTTCAATTCGACTAAGGCCATCCTATATGGGGCTTTTGATATTGGTCCCGTTCCAGGCATTAATTCAATTTCAAATTCAATCTCCCGCTCTGGCGGCAATCCAGGCAATTCCTCAGGAAATACATCTTGAAATTCGTTAACTACACGAACTTCCTCAAGATTAGGCTCATTCCTTGCATAATCTCTAACTATGGCTAGGTACCCTTGACATCCTTTGTCAAGTAACTTACGGTGCTTCTTTGCCGAAATAAGTGCTACGGAAAATGGGTCGACCTCCTAAAAATTCACAACTAGACCGATAAGGTAAAACGAATTGAATCACTCTTCTATAACAATCCATTCTAGCCCGATACTTACGAAACCCCATTCCATTCCTATAATAACATCAAAATCATACATAGCCATTACAACCAAGTCTATTTCCATATCCTTTCCTCCCATTGATATCTTACAATTTCCACACACCAGCGTAGACAATACCATATCCTTTAAAGGCGTGGAAACACAAAGAGGCGTTTCAAGAGGCATAACTTCTATCTTACTCAAACATCTATATCTTTCAGACACAAACGAATGCATTGCACCCGTGTCAAACAATGCATATGCCTTTTCACCATTAATAAGAATCGTACCTGAGATAACATTTTTTGGAAGCTTTCGCTTCCTCCTGGGTAATCGCATACACCCTTCCTTGAGCAGGTGGTCTCTGAGGATTTCCTTGTGGGTTCGACCCAACAGCACTCTGATATCCTTGTCGCACCAAGCCAACACTCACTTGCGACCTCTCTTGTGGGCAATTCCTCCTAAGATGACCCACTTGTCCACAACCAAAACATTTATGTTGTCCCGTACAAGGTCCTGGGCCATGGCATCCATTACACTTCTGACAAATACCAGGCTGATAGGGTGCTTTCCCTATATTCATACCACTCCTTGCCCCTCCAAAATTCCCAAGGTTACTCTTCTTCTTTACATTCCAGGTCTGACCTTGACCAGAATAAGGTCTCTTACCCTTTCTCACATCATTAAAATTCAACGGTTTCTTAAACTCCGACCGCTCTCTCAACAGCTCCTGCTCCACTAACTGCGCCCTTTCATAAATCTCATTATAATCCCTTATGTTCAAAGGCACCAGTTGCTTCGTAATGTCAATCCTCAACCCTTTCAGGAATCTCTTAGCCTTCTCTTCCTGATCCTCAATCAATCTAGGAGCATATCTAGACAATTCAGAAAATCTAGCCTCATACTGATCTACTGTCAACCCTTTTTGTTCTAGCTGAACAAATTCAGTAATCTTCCTATCCTTAGCACAATCAGAGAAATGCTTCCTATTGAAAGCCCTAACAAACTCCTCCCAACTCACATCAGAACCTGGTGGAAAGATTATGTCATTCGAAGCTCTCCACCAAAACTTCGCATTTCCCTCCAACTGGTACTCTGCTAAAACTATTTTCTCAGCAGCAGTGTAGTCCAACAGCCGGAAAATTCGTTCCATCCCATCAATCCATTGCTCCGCCTCCTCAGGACTTCCCATTCCATTAAACTTAAGTGGCTTCAGCTTCAAAAACTGTTCCACTAGTCCTTGAGTACGGCGTTCTGCTCCGGGCTGTTCTTTGCGCCCGCCTCTCCATCAGATTTCCAATATTGGCTAATGCTGCAGGATATCTTCCATTCGGGGTTCAGCCCTTGCAGCAGAGGTTTCAGCCCTCGATGGATGAGCACTTCCAGCTCGCACCATGATTTTCCTGCAATTTCCAAGCATTGCCTCAGGAATAATCCGAGACTCACTGCCTCCACTCAAAGCAATTACTACTACTACATAAGTAACATATACATGTTACTAGTACCTAAAGGCAACTCAAAATAAACTACTGGGGATCTACGAGTGAATACTCATCACCCGTTATTCAATTATTTCATTTTAGATCCTATGGTGTGCATTGTCATCATGTTCCTCAATCTCCAAACGAGGCTCCTTATCACTCCACCTATAACCATTCGCTCTGATACCAAAAAGGGCAGCTGTGACACCCCAAACCCTTCGCAGGTCGTCACCAGCGCCAATGTTACACCTTATTACCTTTCTGTCTTTCGAAGAAGTGTCCTAATACGTAGACACATTTTTTTTTTTTTAAAACGGTCCCAGCGCGACTCATTAGCGGAAGCAAATTAAAATATCACCGTCTCTCTCCCTACCAACCATGATACAAATACACACCACTAAACACCATCATTTTATAAACAAGCCACGACACTTTATTTACATATATATATCAAGATGGGATTCCCTTCGGGTCGGTACAACAAAAGGAAAAACTAGGACTCAGCCACGTCCAACCTAAAACCTCAAAAAGAGAACCCTCGACCCTCAACATCATACGTGCACAACCCCCATCAAAAGTGTCGGCTATCTATATCCAAAAAGATCCGGCTCCTACTCATCGCGCGCGGGTCTCACACCCAACCCGGTGCATCAGGCGGTGGCGGCGGCAACATCCCTCGCATCGCTCCATCCCGACGAACGTGCACGAGATATGAACTCCCGAATGGCGGGGCCCCCCCGGGCCTATGTCGTACATCACTAGACAACGTACTCGAATAAAAGTCAGTCCGGGAATAGAGGGATAGTCTATCTCAAAGCACACTCGACCTCTACATCGGATGGTAGACCGTAAAACACCCCGCGTGACGGCGGAAGCGGCATACCGCTAATCTGAAATGTGGGTCCCCAAAGAGGTGAGTACAACCACTCAGCAGATAGGGAAATCCAATAACAACTCAATGCATCATGCAATCATACATGCATTGCAGGCATTACTTACCTTGAAGCCATGCGCATACCTATCATGCATCATCATATCAATTCATAACACATTCATGTGTATCATCATCGTAACATACATGTCATCATCATCATGACATCATCACACCACACATGTCATGATCATCATGGCATCATTACATCATACATGTCATCGAGCCATATCATATATCATCATCATTATCATCACCATGCATATCATCATGCATATCATATCATGGGTGATCATCATTATTTCACATCACATATCATCATCATCATCATCATCATGCATACCATCATGCATATCATATCATGGGTGATCATCATTATTTCACATCACATATCATCATCATCATCATCATCATCATGCATACCATCATGCATATCATATCATGGGTGATCATCATTATTTCACATCACATATCATCATCATCATCATCATGCATATCATCATACATATCATATCATGGGTGATCATTATTATTTCACATCACATATCATCATCATCATCATGCATATCATCATGCATATAATATCATGGGTGATCATCATTATTTCACATCACATATCATCATCATCATCATGCATATCATCATGCATATCATGTCATGATTTAATTTCCACTTTTAGCTTTCAATTTGATCACCACATCACCCATTTCTCAATTCATCAATTTCATCATCCCCTCGGGCAAAGACATCCGAGGCTTCCGGCATTCAGCCTCCCAGGCCACCGGGCATCCGGCCCCCCACATTCTGGGCATCTCGCATCTCAACTAGCATCACGAGGCATTCCCTTCGGGCAGAAACCTCCGACAGGGCTTCCGGCATTTACACTCCCTAGCCGGGCATCCC
The DNA here is from genome assembly GCF_016545825.1 of Eucalyptus grandis. Taxonomy (NCBI): domain Eukaryota; kingdom Viridiplantae; phylum Streptophyta; class Magnoliopsida; order Myrtales; family Myrtaceae; genus Eucalyptus; species Eucalyptus grandis. The sequence goes on from NC_052614.1 coordinate 54,911,362, forward strand.
GCACAACAAATCCTGGCATCGCGAGGCATTCCTTTCGGGCAAAGACCTCCGACAAGGCTTCCGGCCCCCCACATTCCAGGCATCCTAAATCTCCCAGGGAATTCGGCAATGCATCTCTGTACATTCCGGCCTCATCCTCCACCACAACCACTTACTCACTTATCATTATCCACATTTATCATCATTTTGATCTCATTTTATCATGGCATATGATTCACACATGCATCACAATTCATGGTAATACATACACCAATGTCTTATCATACATGCAACAATGTATAATTATTTATTAATAAATTCAATGGAATTTATGGCCAATAAAATAATCCATTTTATTTTTTTATTATTATTTTTTTATTATTTTTATTTATTTTTATTATCATATCTATATTTTTAAAATAAATATTAAATTCAATATCTATAATTTCCCAAAATCATAAAATTCAAGCAATCATTAAACAAACCAATAGGATGACAATTTCATGCAAAATTCATGGCCAAATTGAATTTCACACAATTTCACAATTTCTACAAAATAGCACATAATATTCGGATAATAACCAGAATGCACAGTTTCCGAATAAATTCGATTAAAATATCCATACGGCCTCCAAAAATTACGAAATTTTACAGAATGATAGCCAAGACATTTTCGTACAAATTTCATGCAGAACTCCAAGCCGCATTATTTTTATATTATTTTATACAACCTCACGAAGCTTCTGGATTCATTACCGCATCGTCCAGTGTACACATCTTCGAAATATTGAGATTTCACCTACTTATCCTCTTTCGTTTCCTCTGAAATTTAGATATGTTATACATAAAGGTGTCCTCTACAAGTTTCATGCAGAGATCTAGGTCAAATAATCAGATTATAGTCATCATCTATGTCCATGAAGTATCGGGTATCTCGGAATACATCACCAGAATCATCGTCTTCAAGATCTAGTTGATTTACTATGCTATACTTGTTTATTTCACTTTAAATTTCAGTATGTTGTATTTTAAGATGTCTCCTACAACTTTCATGAAGAAATAGAAGTGAGATTCTCATCACAAACCAACATGCAACCACGAATCTAGCAAGAGGTCAGTAAAAACTCTCCAGATCTGAGGTCTCCGTAGAATAAGACTTTAGCCCCTCAAATCTCCATCATTTTCCACGAAATTTCAGTATGTTGTAGCTCAAGATGTTAGCTACAACTCTCATGAAGAAATCGAAGCCAAAATCGGACTATAAATACACATGCAAGCTCAAACAAGTTACTGACTCACACGGTCCGAACACAAACAGCCATACCTTCCAACATGCATCATCCATGCTTCGGTTTTTCTCACTTAAACACTCAAAGATTCAACATGCAAACCACATACAAGCATGCAAGAGAAGATAGAGGACTTCCACTTGCCTCTAGGACGGACGGTCGACGGCGTACGGCGGCGAACACGGCGGACGGACGGCGGTTTCCCTCCTCCTCTCTCTCGGCCGCTCCTCCCTCTCTCTCGCACAACTCTCTCTCTCTCTCTCTCTCTCTGTCCTTGGGCGAGCAAATGGCCGGCCACCCTTCTCTCTCTTCCCTTCTTATACCCCCAAACCCTCATCATTTGCAATGATTGCATGCCACTTAAATTAGCCAATGCATGGCATCCTAGTCTAGGCCAATGCATGAAGTCTTCTTGCCACTTGTCTTGATGGGCTTTTGGGCTTGGGCCTCCCCTTCTTGGGCCGGCGACTTCCCCTCTTTGGGCCGCTCATCTTGGCCCATTAAAGGCTTAGGCCAATGGGCCTAAGGCCCATTCGAAAAATTAACCTTTTCCTCTTTTTTTTTTTTTTTTTGAATTTCTTCTATAAATATTTTTAAATTTCAATTTTCATCTTGGCCAAAGTCTTGGGACATCTTGGTTATTGGAATTTAATTTATAAAGTACATGGCCAAGAATAAATTATTAATCTATCAAATTTAAATTTCCACAATCATATGCACAAATCATCTAATTAAAAGACTAATGGCTAAAACATAAGCCATGGAAATTCTATCACCTAATTAAAGACTTTAACACACCTTATGGCTTGGCTTTGAATTTTGGGATGCCACAATATAATCAACGAGTCACGTGCATTCTCCAAGGTAATATAGCTAATCACCGAGCCACGTGTTACCATATTCTTTCTAACTTTTATCATACTCGCGTGTGGGTACATGGTCGGTCTTAGCAAAAAATATAGTTATTTCACTTTTCACAATTCTTGCCATTTTATATAGCCCACCAAAACATTTTTGGCGCTGTAGACCGATGCCCGGTAATTTTCCATGCTAATTACACTAACCATTTGTCTAACATGCATTGAAACTAACTAATATTCACTAATCTAGTCTAATTTAACCACCTAAACATACGTAACTTAAACTAATCAGCCCCTAAACATCATTAACCTACTAAGCGAGGTTTAGTGAGTTAAACTCACCCGTTTAACAATATGTTCAGATCGAAACGTCGGCAACGTCAAGGGGGTCGACTTTTCTCATGACAGGCCTAGCAACGAGGCTCGGGACCACCTCAAAATGGGTTTGGAAGCTTGCTGGAAACCCACTAGCAAACCTTATGTTTTGAGCTGCAAAACAGGGGGAAACAAGGTTGGTTCGGGCGGTACACAAGCTCTTCCCAACTTCCCTTGAAGTCTAGTACACAAGCTCTTAGAATGTCCTTGAGGGTATGAATTGTCCTCTTATACTGGCCATCCGTCTGAGGATCATAAGCCATACTGTACTGCAGCTTGGTACCTAAAGCACTTTGTAAGCTCTTCCAAAAAGCAGCTGTGAACCTCGGGTCCCTATATGAAGTTATCATTGTGGCACCCCGAACTCCCCTTAGGTCGCCACAGGCACCAAACGTTACACCTGATTACATCTCTTAGAAGAAGCGTTGTAAATCATTGACATTTTTTTTTAAAACGGTCCTAGCGCGACTTATTTAGCGGAAGCAAAACATAACATCGCCATCTCACCCTCCATCAACCATGATACAATTGCACACCACTAAACATCATAATAAAAGACAAAGCCATGACACTTTATTTACATATTTTCAAGATGGGTTTCCTTGGGTCGGTACATCAAAAGAAAGGCTAGGACATGAAGCCACACTCGGCCTAAACCCCAAAAAGAAACACTCGACCCACTACGACTAAAGTGAAAGATCCCCCATCACTAGTGTCGGCTAACCATCCCAAAAAGTTTCAGCTCCTACTTGTCACGCACGGGCCCTCACACCCATCCCGGTGCATCAGGCGGTGGCGGTGGCAACATCCCACGCATCACTCCGTCTCGACGAACATGGATGGATATGAACTCCTGGATAACAGGGCCCCCAGCCAGGCCCACATCGTACATAACTAAGGCGGGCACTCAAATATACGTAAGACCAGGAACGGAGGGACAGTCAAACTCCTCGCACTCAACCTCTACATCCGAAGGTAGGCCATCAAATACGCCCCGCGTGACAGCAGGGAGCGGCATCCTGCTACTCTGAAATGTTGGTCCCCGAAGCGGTGAGTACAACCACTCAGCAGGTAAAGGACCAATAAACCGCTCAATGCATCATGCCACACAATCATCATAATCATAGCATCACATGTCATACAAGCATCCATGCACAACTTACCTTGGTATCATGCACATGTCATCATACCTCATGTACCATCATCGTCATATAGTCATCACCATCAGATCATACACTTACCATCATCACGTCACATATGGCATCATCTTTACCATGCATCCATGCATGTAACATCATCATCATATCACATGTACCATCATCATTACCATGCATCCATGCATGTAACATCATCATCATATCACATGTACCATCATCATGTCATCCATCCATGCATATATCATCATCATCATGTCATGCATATATCCTCATGCATCATTCGATTTCAATTTCATTTTGGACCGCCACTTTTCTCTTTTCCGGGACCAATGTTTGCATCCCACATGTATCCAAGATACAATCAGACCATCCAGCTCCCCCACTCTCCGGGCATCTCGTACCCCAACTGGCATCACGATGACCCTTCGGTATTCAGTCATTTAAGGCCACCGGGCAACCGGCCGTACCATTCTAGCCAGGCATCTCGCACCCAAACCGGCATCGCGAGGTATCCCTCGGCACAATACCTACTGAGCTTCCGGCTCCCCCACTCTCCGGGCATCTCGACACCTCTGGGTACTCTTGAGGCCCTCCGGTATTCGGCCATTCATGACCACCGGGCAACCGGCCGTACCCTTCTAGCCAGGCATCCCGACACTCCCAGGGCATCGTTGGCTCACACCTCCGACGGCCTTCTCATTTATCTCAATTCTCATCTTCAATTATACTTCAATTTTTAACATGGCATGTGATGTGATGGCAATCAAGATCATATTCATCATTGAATTCATACATGCATCTCAATTCATTATCATGCATGCATCAAGACACTATCATCCAATCAATACAACTCATGGAGTCCATGCAATTTAAAATGGTCCATATTTCATGCCTTTTTACAAAATTCAAGCATGTACCATTTTTAGAAAATATTTAAATTAAATATCCATATGCTTCTCAAAAATCATGAAATCAAGACATGTGATAGACAAGTCAATAAGATAGCAATTTCATGCAAAGCACATACCCAATAGAGTTCCACACAATAAGATACAATTCACACGAATACATCATGCAATTTCGGATAGAAACAGAATGCACAGTTTCCGAAATAATTCGATTAAAATATCCGAACGAGCTCCGAAAATTATGAAATTTTACCAGGTTATAGTTAAGACACTAAAGTAGAATTTTCATGAATAATTCTAGGCCATATTCGTTTTATATCATTTTCTATAGTCGTACGAAGCTTCTGGTTCTCGCACCAAAACGTCCTGTGTAGTCATCTCAGAAATACCGAGTTTTCACCCCTTTATTCTTCTTAGTTGCCTCTGAAATTTGGATATGTTTTACTTCAAGAGGTCCCCTATAACTTTAATTAAGGGATCCAAGTCAAATTTCCAAAGAATAGTCACCATATGGGTCCATGAAGTCTCGGGTGTCCTGTACCGTGTCTCCAGATTTACCGTCTTCAAGAGTAAGTCGATTCACTAGGCTACACTTGCTCATTTTACTTAAAATTTGAGTATATTAGTCTTTAGGATGTTCTATACAAGTTTCATGAAGAAGTCAAAGAGAGATTCTTAGTGAAAATCAACATGCAACCACAATTCTACCGAAAGGTCAGCGAAATCGTTCCAGATCTAGTGTCTTCGTAGGATGAGGGTTTGACCCCTTAAATCTCCATAATTCTGTCCTAAATTTTAGTATGTTGTAGTTTAAGATGTTGGCTACAACTTTAATGTAGAAATCAAGGTCAAAATCAAACTCGAAACATGCATGCAAGCTCTCACAAGATTCTGATCCAGGCGGTTCATACGAAAATAGCATACAAACTCAAAAACAAGTCACATTCTAGCTTCGGTTTTGCCTTCCCTATGATCCGAAACCTACCACCAACAAATCACACATGCAAGGCACACATGCAAGAGTGGAAATCAGTCCCAACTTCCCTCTAAACTCAAGAGAACGACGGCACACGGCGGATGAACAGGCGGCAACGGCTCCTCCTCCTCCTCGGTTCCTCTCCTCTTGGCATCACTCTCTCTCGCAACTCACTTTCTCTCTCTTTCTCACTTGGCCGAATACCACCAACCGGCCACCCTCTCTCTCTCCTCTTCCTTTTATTTCCCCAAATCCTCATCATTAGCAATCATCACTTGCCTCTCCACAAGCCAATGCATGAAGACCTCCTCTTGCCACTTGTCTTGACACATGCATGATGGGCTTTGGGCTTGGGCTTGGATTGGAAGAAGTGGGCCGGCCACTCCTTCCTCTCCCCTTGGTCGACGGTCACCTCATGGGCCTCAATTGGGCCGGCCATTCGGCCCACCAAAAGCTTAGGCCATTGGGCCTAAGGCCCAACCTAATTAAATCCACAATTTCATTTTCAATTATTCATTTTTAGTTATTTCTTTTATAGATTTCAAATTTTAAATTTCACATGGCCAAGAATAAATCATTCTTATTAATTTATCCCATATTACTAATTTAAAAACTTACGAACACAAGCGCATATCACTTAGTCTTAAAAGGAGACTAATGGCTAAAGCATAAACCATAAGTAATTTCATTACCTAATTATGGGCTTTAACACACCTTAGAGCTTGTCTTGCTGTAAGCTCTTCCAAAAATCAACTGTGAACCTCGAGTCCCTATATGAAGTTATCATAACCGGCACTCCATGCAGTCAAACTATCTGACGCACATACAGATCTGCGTGTCTATCCAAACTAAGGTCTTTTCGAACTACAATGAAGTGAGCCGACTTCGTCAGTCTGTCAACTATTACCCAAATCGAATCATTTCCTCTCTAACTCCTTGGTAACCCGGTTACGAAGTCCATCGTGATATGCTCCAATTTCCATTATGGGATTTCGAGAGGTTGTAGAAGTCCTCCTGGCTTGCAATGCTTAGCTTTTACCTACTGACATGTCAAACAGTTGGCGACATGCTTGGCTATATCCGCCTTCATACCAGACTACCAATAGTGTTGATGCATATTTTGATACATCTTGGTACTTCCACAATGAATGCTGTAATTGTTACGATGTACTTCAAATAAAATATCTTCTCTAAGCTCCACATCGTCAAGTACAACCAAATGTCCTCGGAACTTCTATGTTCCATCTTCAGAAATCTAAAAGTCGGCCTTTTTTTTGTTAGTGTCCTCCTGTAGAATTTTCTGAAGGTCAGGGTCGGTTGGTTGGAGTAGTTTGATTCTGACCTAGACATCCAGTTCAATTCTAAGGTTGGCCATAAGACTCGAAAGGTGGCCTACCTCAAATTTGAATACCGAATCTCGAGCCCTCTCGATTAGGTTCCATTCCTTAATCAATATATGAGCAACTGAGGACTTCCAACTCAAAGCATCTGCAACCCTATTCACTTTTCCCGGGTGATATAGGATATCACAGTCATAGTCCTTGAGCAATTCCATCCATCAGCGCTATCTCATGTTCAACTCCTCCTTAGAGAACAGGCACTTGAGGCTTTGATGGTCCGTAAAGATCTGGAATTTCTCTCCACATCGATAATGTCTCTAAATCTTCAGGCAAAAATAATCACCGCGAGCTCTAAGTCGTGCGTCAGATAATTCTGTCCATGAGGTCTCAACTGACAGGAAGCGTATGCAACAACTCTGCCATGTTGCATCAACATGCAACCAAATCCTCTAAAAGACGCATCACTTGTAGATCTCAAATCCTCCAAGACCAAATGGAATGATCAGCACAGTGCGGTAGTCGGCTTTTCCTCAAGCTTCGAAAACTATTCTCGCATTTGTCTATCCAAACGAATTTCTCTTCTTTCTTCAAGAGTTTTGTCAGAGGCGATGCTAATGATGAAAACCCCTCTACGAATTATTTGTAATAACCTGCCAAACCTAGAAAACTTTTGATCTTAGTCACCGTAGTAGGTCTTGGCCAATTGATCATAGTTTCAATCTTGCTTGGATCCACATAAATTCCTTTGCCTTAAATCACATGGCCTAAGAAAGCAACGCGAGTTACCCAAAACTCGCACTTGCTAAACTTAGCGTACAACTGATGAACTCTTAGTGTCTACAACACTAATCTCAGATGACTCTCGTGCTCCTCTTCACTTTTAAAATACACAAGTATATCATCGATGAACACGATCACAAATTGATCTAGATATTCCTTGAATACTTGGTTCATCATATCCATGAAGGCAGCTGGAGCATTCGTCAACCCGAATGACATCACCGTGAACTCGTAATGACCATACCGAGTACGAAATGCTAACTTAGGAATGTCCTCCTTCCTAATTCTCAGATGATGATATCCCATCCTTAAATCGATCTTTGAGAATATTGATGCTCCTTACAATTGATCGAACAGGTCATCAATCCTCGGGAGTGGATGCTTATTCTTGATTGTTACCTGATTGAGTTGGCGATAGTCCATGCACAACTGCAACGAACAATCTTTCTTCTTAAGAAAAAGAAATGGTGCTCCTCAAGGTGATGCACTAGGATGAATAAATCCCTTATCCAATAACTCTTGCATCTACACTTTTAGTTCCTTCAACTTAGATAACGCCATCTGGTAAGGAGCCTTAGAGATTGGCTCTGTTCCAGGCACTAGTTCGATCACAAACTCAATTTCTCTCTCTAGCGGCAATCTTGACAATTCTTTTGGAAAGACATCTGGAAACTCTTGCACGACTGAAATATCTTCAATTTTCAATTCCTCGTATCCACGACAGCTGCCAAGTATCCTTGGCAACCCTCGTCTAACAAACGAGTTCCCTCAGGTGATGAGATCAAGGTAATCGAGGGTCCTCCTCGATTCCCGACAAACTCGTAGTTTTCGCCCTCTACGAGTCAAACTTAATTGCTTTGCGATAGCAGTCCATCTTAGCTCGTTACTTGGTGAGCCAGTCCATGCCAATAATTAAATCAAAGTCATACATGGCTAGGGCTAATAGATCTATCTTCCCCTCTCACTCACCAATCGCTAACTTGCAACCAAAACAACCCAAAATAGCAATCACTTTATCCTTTAACTGTGTAGATATGCAAATTGCCAACTCCGACAATATAGGACGTAGTTCTAATATCTTAACATACTGCTCGGCAATAAAGTAATGGGTTGCTCCAAAGTCAAATAAAAAACGTAAGCAAGATGGTCATTCAGCGAAACCATACTTGTTCAATCGGCAGCGACGGCGGTGGTAATCAGGGTTGTCCTCATCGTCGCTTAGGACAATTTCTGGCTATGTGACCTTGCTGGCCACATTCAAAAAATGTACCCAGCCTAGATTGGCATCGGGCTGACCTGTGTCGCCTTCCATAAAAGCAACATGCTTCACTCTTATTGGGCATTGACCTACTAAATCCACTCCTCTTGGTGGGCAGCACATGAGATCTACCTCCAGGCATGGGCCTCTTTCCCTAGCGGATTGCTTCTTGGTGGAAGTTAGACCTCAACCCAGAAAAGGCGGCTCTTTCATTCTGATCTTTCTCGATCTTTTGGGCTCACCCATAAATGTCATTGTAAGTTTTCAGATCCAGAGAGACCTGTATGCTTCTCAAGTCTAGCCTAAATCTGTCCCTAAACCTTCTCGCTCGACTCGCCAAATTCTCAATCAGTTCTGGAGCATATTGCGAAAGTTCAGGGAACTTCGCCTCATATTGATCAACAATTAGGGAACCTTGGCGAAGACGTTAAAACTCTGCCATCTTCACCTCTCTAGCAGTCTCTGAGAAATATTTGTCATTAAAGGCCTCTAGGAAGGTGTCGTAAGGTGTTCCATTCTAGGACGACACCTTCCGAAAATATTATTCTCTGGGTAGTCCTCCACAAGTATTTGCAACTCCCTCCAGTTGGTAAGTTGCAAGGACTACTTTCTCAGTTTCATTGCACATCAGTAATGCAAAAGCTTTCTCCAATTTCTGAATCCACGAAGAAGCAGCTTCGAGATCTCCTGTCCTGGTGAACTGAGGTGGGTTCAATTTTAAAAATTGTTCCAATTTCTTTTAGAGACCGTAATTCCTAGCGAACCTTCAACGAGTGCGGCGGTAGGTATAGTAGCAGGTGCGGCAGCAGAGGCAACTTCAGTAGCAGTGACAACTGCAGTAGTAGCAGCAGCTTGAGCGGCGACTTCAATAGCGGCGGCATGATTCTGAGCTTGCTGATCCATTCTGTTGCCCATAACTTCTAACACCCACATAATCCCTTCTATCCTGAGATCACCGGGGGCTTCTACCCCAGCACCAATAGGAGGTGGTGCTACTCCACTAGCAATGGCCTGTGCCTATGCACTACCTCTGCCTCGGGTACCGATCCTGGTCGGCATTCTAACCCGGACCGAAGGTCTAACAACTCGCTTACTCGGAGTTCTCTACTCAGGCTCGCTCATGGTTCAGCTTTATCTACTGAAACCTGTCTTCCAAATCCACCCTGGATTAGAAGATAAGCGATACAAACAACAAGTAATTCTACAAATAGCTATTACTGACATGCACCAAACATGAATTTAAAGGTCTTTCCTACTACTATCCCATGGTCCATCGCACCTTATCACTCCAATCCCTAACCTTGGGCTCTGATACCACTAAATGAGGATGTCATGTCTCGATCCTCGAGCACGCGCCCATCCCGAACTTGATTGATTAATTAGCGATGTCCCAGGAAGATCGCCGACCCATTTATTTATATACGCATGCAGAAGCAATTAAAATCCCTAGACAATAAAACAATCGGATAGAAAAGTAGGCCATATTTTTCACAACTAAAAAACCACAACCACACTTTTATACAAGCAAATCTCATTGTGTATTTTATAATACTATTCACAAAAGTTTGGTCTAACACACATCAGTTCACAACCTGGGGTTTACAAAACAGGGTGATATCTCAATCCTCATCTGGGTTCTATTCAGGATCATCCTCTGAATCCTCCTCAAACTCCTCCTTAAGGTCTTCTTCTTTAGGCTCCTCCTCAAGTTCCTCCTCTGGTTCCTCCTCCTGCTCAACAATCTCTCCTTCCTCTTTGATCCCGGTGGAGTCCACAACCGAGTACACAGGAGTATCAAGGTCACTCTCAAGCTTAGGGTCCTTGGCATCCACCATTGCTCCGTCCTTGGGATCTACCGTCCCTTCTCCGAATGTTGCCTCTAAGACGAACAGAGGCACTCCACCTTCCAATACGGGACCCTCTCTTTGCCCATCATGGTAGTTACGATACCACGACCTATACTCATGGGGCACTAGGCTGTCTCTACTTACATCAACCCAGATAGTCGATTTCACCAATACATACTCTAAACCTTCCAAGTGGGGGTGTATCGGGAAGTAAAGTCCTATCTCAGTGATCTTTTCAAGGATACCAAATTGTTTGGGAGGAGGTACTGGAGGTGGAGGTGCTGACATCTACGGGCCTAAAAATTTATACCACAACGGGGAGAGACTACGTCTCAGCAAGTTCTACCCCCTAAGACTCGATTAGGAAGCCAATATGCCCCAAGGGCTGCCTAAGCACAACAAGAGTCAGGGGACTTACCTTGGCCTTCGTTTCCTTCCTGCAAGTCAGTATACTTCAAATCTACACAAACCACATCAATTTAACCAATCAGATCGAACTATCGATCAATCGACCTAGTTGATTACATGTCAATCAGACCATTTCCTGATCATTCTCCTTTCATACTGTTCATTTTTCCAAGATCATATACCTAGTCACCGAGTCACGTGCATTCTCCAAGGCGACATATCTAATCACCAAGCCATGTGCATTCTCCGAGGCGACGTACTTAACCACCGAGCCACATGCATTCTCCGAGGCGTTAGTGATAGAAAAATAAACTCTTTATTGAGTAGTTAGTGTTATATTGCTGTAAGGCTGTCAGCATGGGAGAGTGGACATAAGCTTAATCTAAGCCGAACCACTATAAATTTTGTGTTCATTTTCTCTTCCCTGAACTCTTTTAATTTATTTTTTGTGATATTTTTCTAAGTTTCACAATTTAAAAAAAAAAATATCCGAGTTTGAATCTTTATCAAAAGTCAATTGTCTAATAGACTCGATTTAAAAGAAAAATATTTTTACTGCATCTTTAGATAAATTTCTTTTTACACCTATCCACTCCCCTCTAGATGTTTATACTAGCTGTTTCAGTCGTCATCATATCTCCTCGCGAACCAGAGCTACATCTGCAATTGCGAATCAAGCTACTCACCGTTGAACCTACACTGCTGCCCACCGTTGAATCGGTCCTTCGACGACAAGCTACTATCCACCACCTGGGTTCTTCGCTAACCACCGACCCGCGGCATCTCCCCAACGATGACCGGTGCCACTGGCCGCAGACACCCCGTCGGCGTAGTGCAAGTGCAAAAGCAGAAGAGGCCGCGAACCGAGTTGAACCCAAGTATCTAATTGAGTAGGGTTTTGAACGATTCGAGCTAAGCGTGCTTGGGTTGGGTCTAGGCTAACTAATTCGTAGGCCGGGTTTTTCTTTTAATAAAAATGGGCCTAATTTATTTGGGCTTTAATTGTTTTTATAAAAAAAAAAAAAGTACTCTGGGCAGGGCCCACACTTCAGGCCCATCCGCTCCAACCGTGGGTGACCCGGATCGATCCCAACCTAGGGAACTAACCCGGCTCGTTTTTTTGAAATATTATATTATTATATTTTAATTATAAACTAATGAAAATATAAAAGATAAAATAATAATTTACTTTTTTCAAAAAAACACAAAAAATCCAAAAATATCCTCTATTTTCCCAAAAAAAAACTAAAAAAATTCTAAACAAGCCAAAAATGATTTATATATTCAAGAAAAAAATTAAAAAATTAAAAAATTCCCTTTTTATTTAAAAAAAAAAGAACAAAATATGTTTTTCTCCACAAAATACATGGAAAAATCCCTTGAAAATCCAAAAAACCTTAGGGTTTAAATATGAGTAGGTACCGGAAGGGCATTAGTGATTAACTAGTGTAATCAAGTACCCGAACCTAGTTTCTCTTGTTGCACAGGAGTGAATATTTCTTCCAATATTTCGCATGGATTTCTAATCGACCCACCACAAATTGATTAGTGGTGACTCCTTTTTAAAATTAACTTATAAGTTAAAAAAATCAAATTGTTAAGTCGTGAATTGGTGAGCTTGAGAGAGCCCGGGCTAAATCTCATAGACCTAGCAAACTATTAGCATCCACAGGCATCCCCAATCAGGTGCCAAAAAAAAAAGAGGTCGCTACAACATGTAAATCAAATTCAACGTCAAACAAAAGTTATCATGTCAATTTGCCAAATTAGTTTGGTGAATTAGCCTTCGTGTCAACATTGTTCTCAATTCAAGATTCATTACATCCACCCAATGTTACTACGTATATTTACTCCCTGCCACGGTATGAATCTACCATGGTATGACACGTGTGCCAAATTAGTTTGGTGAATTAGCCTCCGTGTCAGCAGAGAGTTCTGACGAGTTTGCAACCTTCGACGCGTCAGGACAGACAAACTAGATCGGCCAGTCATTATGTTCGGTACTCAAGGACCGATGCAGATCTGTGTCAGATGCGGAAAACTAATGGGGTGGGGGATCGATGTCAGTATATCCCACAGCACACATGGTGAATTACGTGGACGGACTACTGTTGTCTTGCCACTCGACACCACGTGCGGGCAGAGAAAGTGTCGTTTCCGGTTTCTAGCCCCTTTACTTTGCGAGCTACAAGCGTTCGTTTACGCAGTATATAACAAATGCTCCTACTCAAGGGACGAAACTCGTGCTCAGCAGGACAGCCAGAGCCGCCACTCCTCTTCACTTGCTGCTCCAGCCATGAATCTGTTGAAAGGTACGATTTCGCTCTCGTCTGCAACATCGCAACATTTTTTACTTCTCTTCTCCTGCAATCACTAATTCCTTCTGGGCTCTGCTCCTCTGGACATGCATAGTGTTAGAATATCTAACTCAAAAGTTCAAGTTTATTTGAGGAGGGAGATTATACATATATAAAGCATATACACTATAAACAAGTGACGCGGGAAGTCCAACATATAGAATAGCTACATTATATTCTTTGATCCTGGCAAGTAAGGGATTGTGATTTCAAGATAACGACTGAACATAAGGAAATTCCCATAATTTTGACAACATCGTGAATTCACGTTGTCCACCATTTCCATGAAATCACCGTGGAAATTCCACGACTCAATAAGCTCTAAGTAGAAAAATTATGCATGGACACCTTTCTGTCATAATGATTTCACAATGTAGTTGTTAATTAGGCATTACAAAGAACTTGAATGAGATGAGATTCTAGTTTCTGCTGTTATATTAAGAACTTGTCGTGTTATCTACATTACCTTCTTTTGTTGGTCGATGTTGGGAATAACGGATCCCCGAAAACCGGATTCGACACTAAATCGAACCCCTAAAGCAATGCGGAAGACAATCCCGGGAAAAACACGTATCACCGATCGTAAAGCACACCACGGATTCGAGCCTACCTATTTAGCCACAAATTAGACACCGACGCCGATAAGAGGAAGAGAATCTGGCCCTGTTCGATCCGATGACGCCTTGAAGGGAAGAAAAAAAAGTTGTCGGAGCTTACTGTTTTTCCTTTTCTTTTTGGAGAGAGAGAGAGAGTGCGCGGGAGAAGACGTACGTACGTTTTGTTTTTCCAAAAGGTGTCTTCTCCCTCTCTCTCTCATCCCTTTTATACGTCCCTCCATCCACGGGCCCTATTCCTGTGGGCCGGGCTTTTAGGCCCAACATGGGCGGACGGGCCAACTTAGGTCCATCACTATAAATAAAACCATCATCTCCCACTCTCACATGGTGGGCCGAATAGGATTCTCTTTATCTCTCTTCAACATTCATACCGGTGAATAATCCGTGCGACCAGCATACTTTGAGAGCTCGTTGCTATGCATCTGTTAGGAATATATAGCAGCTCATAATGGGCGTCTCACTCTGAGTAGATTTAGTATGCAGTACCCTAGATCGATCAATCACATTTATATCTATCTTGATCTCTTTTAAACAATGATACATATATTGTACTCACAATTATAATTATCACAAAGACAGTCATAATTGGTCGACCAGTGAATACAAAACTACAATGTGATTCCCCAAAATCGATCTTCCTCTTTCCTTCAAACTCTTAATTTCAGTTCAGCTTGCTTTTCTAGAAATGTCCCATTAGATCGAATCAACTCATGACCATTGGCAACATCCTAAGATAGCAAACACTAAATATAAACCTTGAGAATAAGTAAAAGTCATGAGGGCACTAAAATTGAGGAACTCTTTTCCTCAAGAGTCTCACACGTCATAAAAGTTGAGATCAAACTTTTTGCCACTCTTATTGGTTGGCTCATGCATACGTAGTATGAAATACGTATTACGGTATTAACTCCTTTCCCATGGAGCGTATGTCTACACCTTTCAATACCGTACAGATGATAGTTCAGACATACCCAATGTCTAACTTGAGTTCACGTATCTACTCATTCACAAAATTCATCGAGAACTCACATCGGCATCTTAGACGAGATAAAGTAAAATATGTGGGGTATTTTACTTTCGGACATAGTAAGTATTATGTCCTCATCTTAACACTCAGTTAAGGCGACATACGTATTTTAAGCTTGAGCTCTCGATTATCACCTAGATAATAAGCTTAAAAACAGTCTCATCTCTATTTATCACACAGTAAATAGAGGCGATTACTCGTGTGAGTGGGCTAATCTTTTATCTGTCCGACATACTTTCTCACTTAAAGTAATGCATTGAGCATTAAGATGCATAAAGATCAAACAAAGATTCATAGGCATTAATAATGAAACAACACTAGTTCATAAATGTGAACAACTAAGGGAAATTACAATCCCGTACATCAGACTCTATGCAATCCTAGAGATTTTACATGACCACAAAACACATCTCTAGGTATTGGCTTTGTCATAGGATCTGCTACCATTCTATGCGTAGATATGTACTGTAAGTTCACATCCTTTCGTGCAACCATATCCTTGACAAAGTTATACTTGGTATCTATATGTTTGGTCTTGCCATGATATTTTGGATCTTTGGTGTACGCTATAGCTGCTTGGCTATCACAGTTAACCAATAATGGATTTGCAGCTTTCTCAATAATACCTAAATGATCAAAAAATCTCTTAAGCCAAACTCCTTCTTGTACTGCTGCTGATAATGGTACGAACTCAGCTTCCATCATGGATAAGGCTATACACGTTTGATTCTTACTACTCCATGATATGGCGCCATTGTTCAGTAAGAAAGCAAACCCTGAGGTAGATTTTCTTTCATCTAAATCTCCTCCCCAATCAACATCTGAATAGCATTCAAGTCGCAGATCCTTTCCTTGGTAATTCAACTTGTAATCAGCAGTTCCCTTCAGATACCTCAGTATTCTCTTAACGGCTTTCGAATGTGCTGGACCTGGATTGGATTGGTATCTACTCACCATTCCAACTGCAAAACATATGTCGGGTCTTGTACACATCATAGCGTACATCAAGCTCCCAACAGTACTAGCATAAGGAACATGTTTCATTTGTTTCTTCTCTTGTGGAGTCCTTGGACACAGTCTATGGGACAATCCTTCACCTTTTGCAATAGGAGTGTCTATGGGTTTACAATCTTGCATACGGAATCGTTCAAGTACCTTGTTTATATATGTTTCTTGCGAAAGAGATAACGATCTCTTCGAACGATCTCTTGAAATCTTAACTCCAAGAATGTATGCAGCCTCACCCATATCCTTCATCTCAAAGTTGGAAGACAACCAACTCTTGACAGTATGAACAAACTCCATATTGCTTCCGGCAATCAGTATATCATCAACATATAATGATATGATCACAAATTGATCCTTGGATCTTTTGATATATACACAATGATCCTCATCAATCATTGTAAAATCATATGCCATTATGGCATTATGAAAACGTATATACCATTGTCTTGATGACTGCTTAAGGCCATATATCGACCTCAAAAGTCGACATACCTTTTCTTCTTGGCCTTTCACTATGAAACCAGCAGGTTGTTCCATATATATTTCTTCCTCTAATTCTCCAATGAGGAAAGCAGTCTTTACATCCATCTGATGTAACTCAAGATCCATACTAGTTACTATTGCCAGAATAATGCGAATTGAGGTAAGTCTCACTACAGGAGAAAACGTATCTTCATAATCAATTCCTTCCTGTTGATTATACCCCTTCGCCACAAGGCGAGCCTTATGCCTTTCTATCGAGCCATTAGCCTTTCGCTTTATTTTGAGAACCCACTTGTTCCCAATAGCTCTGCGTCCTTTTGGAAGATAAACCATTTCCCAGACTTGGTTTGATTTCATTGACTCCAGTTCCTCTTCCATTGCATCAATCCATTTTTCCTTACTAGGGCAATTCAGAGCCTCATTAATATTTCTTGGCTCATCCTCATCTTGCAGAGCAACCATAAAAATTTCCCCTTCAATGTCAAAACGTCGACGGGGAATACTTTAGCGACTTGTTCGCCGTATGGGAGATTGTACACTTTGCACATCATTCCCCATTATGCTCCCACTTGGATTAGATAATGATGACATCATCTCATCATGTGCTTGCAATTGAGAATGAGTTGAATTCAATTCATCACTTCTCATATTACTCCCACTTGGACGAACTCCACTAATATCATTATCTTGATCCAAGGTTTCAAATAGGGAGTGATCTTCTCTTATTTCACCCTTCTTAGGAAATTCATCCTCTAAGAATGTGACATCCCGTGATTCAAATTCAGTTATACTCCCACTTTCCTGCTCACCTATGAACACATATCCTTTCGAGTGTTCAGAGTATCTTATGAAAATACTCTTCTTTCCTCTGGGACCCAATTTCCCAAACTTGTGAGATGACTCATGTGTATAGGCAGCATAACCCCATGGCTTAAGAAAACTTAAGTCCGGGTTTCTACCTGTCCATAACTCATATGAAGTGGAAGTAACTGATTTAGAAGGCACACTGTTAAGTATATAGGCAGCAGTTAACAACGCATCACTCCAAAAGGTAATGGGTAAGTTAGCATGCGCCATCATGGACCTAACTATTTCCAGTAGGGTTCTGTTTCTTCTCTCTGCAACTCCATTTTGTTGAGGAGTATATGGAATAGACAACTGTCTTTCTATTCCTTTTTCATCACATAATTTTCTGAACTCATCAGATAAATATTCTCGACCTCGATCAGATCTCAATGCTTTTATTTCTTGTCTAATTGATTCTCTACCAGGTTCATAAACCTTTTGAAACAACTTATTGCTTCAGATTTATGAGAAATCAAATAGACATATCCGAATCGAGTATAATTATCTATAAAAGTGATGATATAAACAGCCTCATGCCTTCCTCTCACATTCATTGGACCATAGACATCAAAATGGATTAAATGCAGAGGAAATTAAGCTCTTTTACCTTTTCCAAATGGTTTCCTTGTCGTTTTCCCTTCTAGGCAATGCTTACATATGGGCAAATCGAATTTTTCAATGTTGCCCAACAAGCCCTCTTTAGCTAGTCTATTCATACGCTGTTGGCCAATGTGACCAAGTCTAGCATGCCACACATTTACATCATTATCATATGTATTAGGAGACGTGAGAAGGGAATAACAAACATTTGCATTAACATAATCAATATCTAATACAATGAAACCATCCAGAAAATAACCACAACCATAGTAATTTGTATTCAAAAACAAATCCACACCTCTATTATAGAAGTTCATATTAAAACCTAATTTAACCAACACTAAAACAGACACTAAATTCCGACGAATCTTTGGAGCATACAACACATCATGTAGGAACAAAGTGCGTCCACCACGCATATTCAGTTGGCATGTGCCAATTCCTTTCACTTCAGCTCTGGAGTTGTTTCCCACATAGATCCACTTAGTTCCAGTTGGTACTCGTCGGAATTCCACGAAGGATCCTCTATCCTTCGCTACATGGTCTGTCGCTCCTGAATCCACAGTCCACAAAGGATTAGACTCAGTTAAGAATACAGTTCTGAAAAGTACAAGGGGTGCATACCTTCTTTGGCTCACGACAGTCGCAAGCATAGTGACCTTTCTTGTCACAATTGTAGCATTTCACCCTTGCAAGCTTCTTCATGCGAGGACGCTTTCCTCTTTCATGTTGGTTAAACTTGGGTTTCTTCCCTGAAGGACCTGCTTCCTTGCCTTTCCCTTTATCAAACCAGTTAGGGCGTTTGCGCTTGGAGCTCGAAGCTCCATGTGAGCTAGAACTAGCATGATAGAGTTCAGCATCCGGCTTAGCTGCTAAGAGGCGGTCCTCTTCCAGCTCAAGATGGCGCACTGCAACCTCAAAGGTTTTGATATTTTCATTATGAGTCAGGTGCACCTTCATATGCTCCCAACTTTGAGGCAAGGAACGAATCACTACTTGCACTTGCTGCTCATCTGTGAGGACATGGCCAGCATCTTTCAGCTCATTTATCATGTTTGACATCTTTCTAAGATGTTGCTTCAAGGTCTGACCATGAGGCTTCTTGTAAGAGTCAAACCTAATAGTGAGCTGTCTCAGTCTAGTCACCGAAGTATGACCAAATCTAGCTGCCAATGCCTCCCACATTTCCTTGGCATTGTCAAAATGCCTAAACTCTCGCATGACGTCATTTTCCATGCTGCTTAGCAACGTGATGCGAGCAAGAGAGTTCTTTCTTTTCCATGCAGCAAATGCTTCCTTATCTCTTTTTGTTGCGCAGTGTTTCCTTCTTCAAGTTCTACCATGGTCAGGTTAAGAGCTTCAAGTGCCTCTTGCTCTTCCAGCACATATTGGATTTTCATGTGCCATATCTCATAGTTGTCACCATTGAGCTTTTCACCTTTGTTCAGCTCGGCAACTATGCTCTTCGTGGCTGAAACCATTGATCTGAACACATCGAGACATATATGCACGAATTATTAATGCCTATCATTTATGCATCCCTTTTGCACAGACCCATCATATTAATGAACAATTTCAAGCAAGGTTTCAGAATCAAAAGGTCACTACGTTTCCAATCATCCTCCAAAAATCCTAACTTAAAACTATCATTAATATGATTGTCATATGCAAAATAAATTCTATGAAGTTACAAAAACTTCTATAACTACCCACAGCAACCATCAATAACAGAAAGCAACAGATAATTGACATACAATAAAATAATGCTTTCATATAATACAACTAACATATAGGTTGCTACATCAACAACAATCAGGTAGTAAGCATTACATAAGATGTCCACAAAGCACACTTAACTAAGAAAACAACCAATACATCTAACACCAAGCCAACACACAAACTGGGAAAGATCTTATTTTGTTCAATTTCTTGATCTTTTCCCTTGTAACAATGCAGTAATATTCATTTACAAAATCTATCACAATTTTCTTATATGAAGCAGCTCCATTGACATCCCATATGCGATTCGACACATCTTGCTATTCAGGTGGAAGAGTGTTTATGAAAAATCGCACCATCTCTGACTGTGGCATAGGACGACCATTCTATATGACCTGTTGAATTTTCCCGTTGACTTCAAGGACGTGATCAATAAAGTCACCACTTTCCCATCGATGATCAGTCAGCTCAACTATCAACTTAGACAGCCTATCCTTTTGTTCATCGGTAATTGCGTGAATAGGTGTGCGCAACCTGAGGGGAGGCATTGTTCCTGCAACAAAGGCAGAACTGTCCCTGCAACAAATGCAGAACAAATAAGGGATCACAAATAATCCACATAGACTTAATTGAAAAAGAAACACATTCTTTTCCTCCTTTTTTTTTTGGGTCAACGGTGAACGGTCAACGGCCAATGGGTCAGGTCGTCGGTCGTCGGACCGGTCGGACCGGACGAGCCGGTCGGGCCGATCAGGCCAGGTCGGACGAACCGATCGCAAGTGTCGCACTCGTGCGTGGGCTGATGTCACGCAGACATCAGCTGGCACGTGCCGGGCGCATGCCAGGCGTCCGCGGGTCGGGTCGGGTCGGGTCGGCGGCCAGTGACCGCCCGACCAACCGTCGTCGACGCCGCGTCATCGATGACGCGTCATCCCAGCGATTCGATCTTTGGGTGACTTCATGATGACGTCAGCATGCGTCGGTCCGCCAACCGGCGCGTGCCGTTTAGCCGGCCGGAGGCGTGCACGTGCCGGTTTGCCGACCGGCGCGTGTGCCCCACGCGCTGGCCAATGCCAACGCTTCGGGTGCGTCGCGCCCACGCGCAGCGCCTTCTGGCCGCGCGTGTGGGCGCGTGTGGCGTCTCCCGGCGGCACACGACCTGTCGACGGACTCGCCTCAACGAGCCCTTTCACCCTATGGCTTCAGAAATCGATTTCGAGTCACAGAAACTCGAGAAAATGGACGAACAGCGCTCGGGTGTCAGGATTTCTCGCCCCAATCCGTACGGCCGAAAATTTTCGCAAAAAATCATTCAAAAAACATCAAACAGGTGGGGAAAACGTGAACTAGGGCTCTGATACCAATGTTGGGAATAACGGATCCCCGAAAACCGAATTCGACACTAAATCGAACCCCTAAAGTAATGCGGAAGACAAGCCCGGGAAAAACACGTATCACCGATCGTAAAGCACACCACGGATTCGAGCGTACCTTGTTAGCCATAGATTAGACACCGACGCCGATAAGAGGAAGAGAATCTGGCCCTGTTCGATCCGATGACGCCTTGAAGGGAAGGAAAAAAAGTTGCCGGAGCTTACTGTTTTTCCTTTTCTTTTTGGAGAGAGAGAGAGCGCGGGAGAAGACGTACATACGTTTTGTTTTTCCAAAAGGTGTCTTCTCCCTCTCTCTCATCCCTTTTATACGTCCCTCCATCCATGGGCCCTATTCCTGTGGGCCGGGCTTTTAGGCCCAACATGGGCGGACGGGCCAACTTAGGCCCATCACTATAAATAAAACCATCAGTCGACTCTCCTGGAAATTTGTTCACGAACATGTTGCACCATCGGAGTATGTCTCGTGCATTTAATTGAAACGAGAGGAGATTGTGATAAAGAATATTTCTTTGATGGACACCATCAATAAACTCCAAAAAGCAGGATTATTGACATACCATTTTTTAAATTGTGATATGAAACAGGGCTTGTGTCGCAAACTGATTGTCGAATCCACAATGAATCTGAATCAATCATAAGATTGATACCCAAGTCATATATCGATGGTGCTGCAGCATCCAGCGCCATGGTCTGAGAGGAACTGGTGTGAGAGATCCAGCCAAAAAAATTCATAGATGTGGACAGTCGCAAGTACGACCTCAACGAAAAGAATCACAACATGCAGATAAAGATCCATTTCGTTGCTGTTGACGTACCTACGAAAGTTGGTGAAGTTCATCCGAAACAGCACGACAATGCTGCATATCCCAAGGGCGTTGAAGTGGCAACAAAGGAATTGGTGTTTTTGCAGTACGAGCTGAAGGACAAGCGGGAAATACGCCTTACTTGTGGGAAATGAGGGAAGGTCGTAGAGGTCAATGACAAGTTCCTCACCGAACAAAGCACAAAGCCTGTGCAACAGAAGAAGAAATGAAACGGAGCATATTGTTGGATATATTATTAATATAGTCCAAAATAATATGTTCACATACAAGCCCAATAGGTAAAAGCATGGTTATTTGGGTCCATATGGGCCGAAGCCCAATAACGTGCATATAAAAACTCTAGGGTTTCTCTACTGGAGGTAACACATTGAGCGTTCCAAACTTGACGTCTCTTGGTGTAATACTTCAAGCAACTACTTCTTCTCTCTCAAACCTATTACCTCCAACAATCTTGAAGTATTAGGTTCGTGTGTCGGATTTGAGCGAGTAAAGTGTGTTCTTGAAGATTTCATCAAGACAAACTCGCGGCTGTAATTTACTTTCGATTTTGACGGTGATATTGGCCGGGATCTGAGTTTGAAGATTCGGGTGACCGAAATCTTTGATTCAAAAACCCAAAAATTATAGCCAATTTAAGAGGGTGAAACCACTTGGGCTTTGATCTACTCGTCGCTACAAACGTTTTGAGTGGTCACTCGCGTCAATCAGAGGTTGGACGGAGAAGTTATGGCACCCGGAAGTTTCCATCTGAATTTCTAGCGAATTTTGGGGACGAAATTTCTAGCGAATTTCGGGGGGCGAAATTTTTCAGCGAGTTTCAGCGACAAAGGCAGTCCATCCTAAGGTTTTTGGGCGCTCCAGATCCGTTTTGGGGTTTGTTTTGGCAAATTCCATCCCTACGAAGCGGTTTGATCAAGGTTAGGGAGTTATTCAACTTTGTTGCTCGAGGACTTCAAGGTGCACTCTTTCTAACACTTTGCTTTGATTAAAATGACAAAGCGTAGTTCCTATGATATTATAAAGTTGCAATCTTTTGACGTTACTGAATTTCATGGCTGGAAATTACATGTTCAATTTGGCATGAAAGAACGTGACATATTCTATACTGTATTGAGCGATTTTACATCTACCACTGAAGATGTGAATGAATATCAATGGAACAAAGATGAGATTTTTGTAGAGATTACTTGCTGAACTCTCTAAATCCTAATTTGGCTATGACTTATAGTGAGTATAAGACGGCGAAAGAGATATGGGATCACTTGAACGCTCGGTTCAAAAACAAGAGGGTTATCTAAAACCCTCATAGCGGAGAAATTCTTTGACTTTAAATTCACTATGAATTCAAGCATCACCTCTCAGTTAGTTGAATTTGAGAACATGAGGAACAAGCTGAAAGATGATAATTCTGATATGTCCGATAATCTCTTTGTTGGTCTTGTGTTGAGCAAACTGCTAACTAAATGGAGTTCTTTCAAGACTGAAATGCACAGACTGAAGGTACATATGGGATTGGATGAATTAAAGAGGTATATTCACATTGAGGATCAAAATATCACTAGGAAGAGTTTGGAACAAATGGGACAACAAAAGTCAGTTGCCAACTTAGTTTCACACTCCAATAAACCTCAGAAAAAGTCCAAGTCACCAAAAGGTGAATCCTCTTTACAGTTAGAGGCCAAAAAGACTATCTTAAAAAATAAGAAGAAGGGGAAGTGCCATAACTGTGGAAAGTGGGGTCACTGGGCAGCAGAGTGTAAGTTGCCGAAGAAGCCAAATAATGACACACCACATAATGAGGCCAATATGCTAATTAGAGGATTTGAGCCTCGAGCCTTTATCGGAATGATGAAGAATGGAAAGGCCAGCGTCTCTTCTGAGTGGTGGTTGGATAGTGGTGCTACTTGTCATGCTACAAATGACAAGAAATTACTCACTGATATCACAGAACTGAAAGACATTGTGGAAAATTGCAATGGTGGTGAGGCAAAGGTGACTCATGCTGGAACTGCAAATTTGGTGCTTTCTTCAGGTAAATTACTAACTCTCATACATGTTAGAGTAGTACCTTTACTTAAGAAGAATTTGATATCTATGAGTTTACTTGATAAAGCTGGTATGTCTTTTTCAACTATGAATGGTAGAGTAACTTTATCTGTTAACTCATATTATTTTGGTTGTGCATTCATGGTTAATGGTATGTATAGGTTGAGTTTAAATGCTGATAGCATAAACCATGTGAATTCTACTTTGATTGATCCAAAGTTGCTACACAATAGACTTGGACATGTGAATTACAGGAAAATGCAACATTTAGCTAAAACTCATAACATTCCATTAGATACTTCTATTCGATTTGATAAGTGTGAAGTGTGTGCACAGGCTAAAATCACTAGAAAACCCTTTAAATTGGTTTCTAAAATTACACAACTTCTTGAGCTAATACATTCTGACATTTGTGATTTTAGAAATTACATTACTAAAGGTGGTCGGAAGTATCTAATAACATTCATAGACGATTTTTCTAGATATTGTCATGTCTATTTGTTGAAATCAAAAGATAAGGCTTTTGAAAATTTTAAGATTTTCAAGTCTAGAGTAAAAAATCAACTCAACTTAAAAATTAAGAGATTTATGAGTGATAAATGAGGAGAATATACTATGTCAAGGTTCAAGGAATTTTGTGCTTCAAAAGGTATAATACTTGAAACCATTGCTCATTTATTCACCCCAATCAAATGGTGTTGCCGAGCGTAAAAATAGAACACTAACCGAAATGTTAAACTCTATGTTTACTTACAGCTGACATGCCTTCTTCCTACTAGGGAGAAGCAGTTCTAATTGCTAATCATATCTTGAACAGATTGCCGCACTCTAAGTTATCTATGACACCTTATGAGATATGGCATAAGCGCCCTTGTAGATATGATACTCTTAAGACTTGGGGCTGTATTGCTTATGTAAGTATACCAGATCCTAAAAAACCTAAGGTGGGATCTAGAACTATTACTTGTGTATATCTAGGTAGTGCAGAAGATATCGCTGCAAATAGGTTTTTAGATCTATCTACTAACATAGAGATAAAATCTAGAGATGCGATATTCTTCGAAAACAAGTTTCTTAGATATCAAGGCTTGAATGTTTATGGATCTACGGATATAATTTCAGAATCTCCTGTAGAATCTGAAGCAGGCCTTTCTGACATTAATTCCACATAGTTGGCTGTTGAACCATTTCCAGTTAGAGTATCTACAAGAAAGAGAGTTCCCAAAAGTTTTGGTGAGGACTTTGTTACTTACCATCTTGAGGATGATCCATTCTCCTATCAGGAAGTAATGATATTTAGGGTATCTCTCTTTGTGGGCAGAAGCCATAGATGATGAAATGAGCTCTTTGCTGCAGAATCACACTTGGCAGCTAGTAAATTTGCCAAAAGGGGCTAAAGCTATAGGCTGTAAATGGGTGTTGAAGAATAAACTGAATAGTGATGGATCAATAGCCAGATACAAAGCACGTTTAGTAGCTAAATGCTATAAACAACATAGTGGAATAGACTATTTTGATGTCTATTCACCTGTGTGTCATCTATCAACTATGAGAATTCTTCTTGCTTTGGCATCTATTGAACACTTTGTAGTGCATCAAATGGATGTAAAAACAACTTTCTTAAATGGGGATTTAAATGAGGAAATTTGCATGGAACAACCGGAAGGATATGTTATGAAAGGTCTTGAGGACAAAGTTTGTAAATTAAATAAATCTCTATATGGTCTTAAACAAGCACCTAAGATGTGGCATCTTAAATTTGATGAAGTGGTAAAGAGTTATGGCTTTCAGTCTAGTTATTCAGATAAATGCCTTTACCATCGTTCTATGTCAAATAAGATAGTCATCATTTGCTTGTATGTTGATGACATGTTAATTCTTGGTTCCGATCGTTACGTAGTGAGTGACGTGAAAGCTACTTTAGCTAAAGAATTTGACATGAAAGATCTTGGTATTGCTAATACCATTCTTGGTATGAAAGTAAGCTTTGAACGGCAAGTCATCTCCCTTAGCCAGACTCATTATATTGAGCAGCTACTTTCTACTTGGGGATACGATAAGTGTAAACCGAGTGAGATACCATGTGATTATAATAATAGACTGAGTCCTAATGAAGGGACCAGCGTGGATCGGTTAAAGTACTCGAAAGCGATTGGTAGTCTCATGTATGCTATGAGTTGCACTAGACCCGACATAGCCTTTACGGTTGGTATCTTTGAGTCGTTTTACTAGTAATCCTAGTAAAGAGCATTGGGATGCCCTTAATAGGCTAATGAGATACCTTAAAGGTACTAAAGATTATGCGCTTTATTATTCTGGATTTATCCTCAATTGTGGATGGATATTCAGATGCCTCATGGTGCTCGATATTGGAAATAGTAAGTCCACTAGTGGGTATGTATTCACTTTGGGTGGAGCTGCTATTACTTGGAAATCCAAACGACAGACTTGTATTGCATTGTCGTCTATGGAATCGGAACTTTTGCTTTAGCCTCGGCCGGTGAAGAGGCAGAGTGGATAAAGAATCTGATTATGGATATTCCTTTGACTCGGCTAAAGATTAATTCTTTAAGTCTATTTTGTGATAATCGAGCAGCTGTCCAAGTCGTCAAGAATACTCTCTTTAATTCAAAGAGAAGACATGTGAGACCGAGACATGCGTTGTTGAATTATCTGAGAGAACAAGGGGTTATCACCTTGATCGATGTGAGATCGAAGGATAACATAGCCGATACTCTCACCAAAGGTATGCCTAAAGATCGATTATTCAAAACAGTGGGGAACTGGGGTTAAAGACTATATAGGCAAGTCTTAACTACCATTTACTTACCTTTTAATTGTGTTTTGAATTATCAAATCTTTCTTTATTGGCTACAATGATAAGCACAGTTTATATGTTTCATTGATGTTCACAGTTGCTCACTAATTGAAGAGGGTGAGTTGTCTCATTCCAAATTTGATGAAGATGACTTTAACCTAATTCAAATGTTCTATATGGAAAAATTGTGTCATTCCAAACTTGATGATACAATTCAACTAGATTGGACTATCCTTTTTGGTTAAATGATCTCATTCCAAACTTGATGCTAGATTATTTGACTTTAAGGAATCAGTAATTGTGACATTCCAAATTGAAACATAGAAACAATTGTTTACATAAGAAGCCTATTTGTCTTGTTCTTAATTGAAACTTGATATTACATGACTAGGTTGTTGTAAGTGACTTGACTATTGGTCTTGTTCTTTGAAACTAGACAATAGTTATTCTCCTACAAATAAACTTAAGTTGATGGCTCTTTGTAAATCACATTGTTTAGGTCTTGTTCATAATTTATGAAAGCGGCTTGATGCTTATGACATGATATTATGATGCTTATGACATCAATATATGTTCTTCTCCGCCTTTGATGGAATGGTGCTAAGTTTTTATTCAATTGATTGAATTCATGATAATATGAAATTCATATTTGACATTCTACGAGGGGATGGCGAGAGATGGAGGAGAGCTTAATGAGTGGGATCCTGACCAGGATGACCTACTTGATGAATGAATATATATCACTTAGAGTGTGTGGGGACTTGACAGTTTACCTACTATTGCCTATTTTGATGAAGTCCATTTACTTGAGACTTGCATTTTGCTATTTCTATTTTGTGGACATTATTATGCTTGTTTCTTCTATTTGTAAAGCCTTAGACTATTTTGACTGGCCTACTTATACTTGACTAATATGCATATATTGGTTGTGAACTGAATCTGAGATTTATTTTGGGATTTGGATTTTTAATCTCAGAACAGATTCATGATAAGAATGATTCACTTATTTAGTTTGCACATGATGATTTAGTTTAATACTTTACTGCTGAAATACTTTTTGACTGATCCGAGTTGAATGTCTTGGACTGAATGTTGATGATTCATGTTTGTTTGAACATTACACCGATTACCTTATTGGATTGTGCTGTATGGTGAACATAGGAGGAGATTGTTGGATATATTATTAATATAGTCCAAAATAATATGTTCACATACAAGCCAAATAGGTAAAAGCATGGTTATTTGGGTCCATATGGGCCGAAGCCCAATAACGTGCATATAAAAACTCTAGGGTTTCCCTATTTGGAGGTAACACTGTTGAGCGTTCCAAACTTGACGTCTCTTGGTGTAATACTTCAAGCAACTACTTCTTCTCTCTCAAACCTATTACCTCCAACACATATCTGGTTTCTTCAGGTAATTACTCAGAAAAAAATCTGAAATGCACTTTTGTCGTTTTCATTTCTGTTGTTGTGATTTGAAAGTGCGTCTTCTTTTTTTCTTTCTATGATAAGAAATGTGGTACCTGTATTTCGATTATGAGGTTTTTGTGTGATGGCGTTTGAAGATTTTTCGATATTGCTGGCCTTCCCCATGTCCTATGTGTTTTCAAGCTCTGCAATTAATGATCTAATGATTAAATAATTTTACAAAAAATAAAATATATAGATTTAATTAAATTTAATTACGAAAACATGAAACCCAAAAGCTTGAAAGATTTATCTATTGAAAGCATTAGGAATGGGATTTAGGTTAATATAAATTCGAGTATCTATTGACAGATTAATATCATTTCTAGATATCCTTATGAAATCACTTAAACTTAAAATAGCATGAATATCAACTCAATACAACTTTGAATTGGGTTCTACGTTTTTTATTATAGAGATCAGAAGTTAAAATAGACAAAAGCGAAGCTATTATAATACTTATAAAGACTAGAAAGGTCAAAGGTAATAAAAAGTAGCGTATTTTTTTTATTTTTTTGGTTGATTTAGGAAATGAATTGAAATGATAAGATATTCTAAATTCTAGAGAAAAGTGTAGTTAAGAAAACTTGTGATTAGTATTATAGGACTGACTTGACTTTGTTATGGAAAGTCGAGGAACTAGATAGTTGAAAGCTTAAGGGCTAAATTGCACATTTTGGAATAATTTGGGGACTAAATTGACTATTTGAGAATATTTCAAGGACCACATAGAATGAATTAAAAGTTCAAACATGACATTGCATATAAGCCAAACTTTAGCAACTATTAATGTCATTTCCTTGGACCCAAGTATGTCATAAAACTGTTTCGTCTGAACTTTGGGACGTAAAATATCAAGAGTATTCCCTCTTGGGTGGAGAAGAAAAAATTACACTCGAGAATTAGGGAGCCCTTCAGGTGGGAAGGATAGACTCCATTGTATTGAGGAACTAGTAGGCCGATATAGTAGCCGCCTGTATTGGTGAAGATGGAGGGGTGGGTTAAACACCCACAACAAGGCTAACCTATGCTTCGTACAATGTCTTTCAACCAACTTGTCAACCTTGTACCCCTTCACATGTGTGTCAGGTAAATTGCTTTCTTAGGCATGTTAGGCATATGTCCCTCGGCCTAATCTTGTTGTTTCTGCTTTCTTTTCCATGTTTTGTAGCTCTTGCCTAGCAACAAAAATAATATTGTCAAGTAGTATCCGATGAAAATTATGCTCTTTGTGTAAAAGATTAGCTCTATGTTTATCGGTGCGCCTTCTTGCTGCAATAACTAAACATGGAAAGTGTAATTCCACCATTAGGTTTCTTTTGCTTCTTGTGATTTAACATGCTTGCAAGTTTGCGTTACTTCGGTGTTCTGCAGTTAAGTCCAAGTCAGGATGTCAAATTGCGCTTCGTTTCTTTTCCTACTCAGCGCTCAATGAATGAAAGAACATCAACCGCTGTGAGTTGTGCTAGTGCATTCTTCATCATTTATCATCACAGAAAATTACATGCCTTTGGCTTTCATTTTTTCCAGGTCAGGTGGACTTCTTAATGGTGCAGCTCATGTGCGATTTTTCACTTTTGCTTAGTTCCTGCATTGTAGCTTGGACTTCTTTCTGCTTAAATTATGTATTCCCATTCTCCACAAGTGTGTCGAGGGATGATGGAACCTCGCATCTGCATCTCATTTATTTTGTATCCCTATTCTCGATAAATGTGTTGAGGGATGATAGAACCTCGCATCTGCATCGTTTATTTTGTTTGACCTTCTCTGCATTCTGAGAATAATTGGCTTTCTAATACATGCTTCTCTGTGGTGTTTTGGGAGAAATGGCAAAGTGATTAGCTTTATCAGGTAGTGAAAGTTCTTTGGTCAAAAGAAAGTGTGTCGTTTGGTTTATCTAGGAAACTGGATTTCTTGAGAAATGAGAATCAGATTACAAGAACTCTCAAAAGCCCGACGAAATTTCATTGTCACACCTTGAATCCTACAAGGATGGGGATGACATGTCCATCAAAATTGCTCATGCTCTATTGACTACTAAGCAAGGAACGTGAAAAGATTTGGGAATAGAGTAAGCTCAATGAGTAGTACATATCTTCTAAGTAGATCAAGCAAAAAATAATATCAGAAACTCGTTATCAGTTGACACCTAAATTTTGACTATCCAATCATTGACTTATTGCATAAAAATTAGGGATTAATTTTAACACCTAAAAAAAGAAGAAATAAAATAAAAATTGCATGAGAGCAAATAAAAGGAAAATATGAAGAAAATCAATCCGATTGATTATGCATGGAAGTTGGAAATTTCAAATCTTGTTAAATGCAGCAGCAATTAGAAAATCAGGTGAATAAAGGACAAGGATTTTGATAAATGGAAGGAATCGAAGTAAAATCGAGTTGATTGTGAAATCGCGGTCCGATATGTAGCCATAAATCAATGCGGCAAAAGATGGAATGTGGCATCCCAAAATTCAAAGCCAAGCCATAAGGTGTGTTAAAGTCTTTAATTTGGTGATAGAATTTCCATGGCTTATGTTTTAGCCATTAGTCTTTTAATTAGATGATTTGTGCTTATGGTTGTGAAAATTCAAATTCGATAGATTGATAATTTATGCTTGGCCATGTGCCTTATAAATTAAATCTTAATGAACAAAGTGTCCCAAGACTTTGGCCAAGATAAAATTTGAATTTGGAAATAATTATAGAAAGGAATTCAAAAAAAAAAAAAGAGGGAAAAAGGGGTTAATTTTCGAATGGGCCTTAGACCCATTGGCCTAAGCTTGATGGGCCAAGCTAGTCGGCCCAATAGAAGCCCATGGAAGGGGGCTGTCGCCGGCCCATTTAGGCCCAAGGAGATGTGGCCGTCGGCCACAAAAGGAGGCCCAAAAAGCCCAACTCCAAGGCCCGTGATGCATGGATCTTGCCAAGTGGCAAAGGAGAAGGCCATGCATTGGCCATTGGTGAGGCAATCTCATGATTGCAAATGATGAGAAATTGGGGAAATAAAATGGAAGAGAGAGAGGGTGGCCAGCCATTTGCTCGCCCAAGGAGAGAGAGAGAGAGAGAGAGGTGTGCGAGAGAGAGGAGGAGCGGCCGAGAGAGAGGAGGAGGGAAACCGCTGTCCGTCCGCCGTCCGTTCGCCGTGTACGCCGCCGTACGCCGTCGACCGTCCATCCTAGAGGCAAGTGGAAGTCCTCTAGCTTCTCTTGCTTGTTGATATGTGGTTTGCATGTTGAGTGTTTGAGTATTTAAGTGAGAAAAACCGAAGCATGGATGATGCATGTTGGAAGGTATGGCTGTTTGTGTTCGGACCGTGTGAGTCAGTAACTTGTTTGAGCTTACATGTGTGTTTAGAGTCCGATTTTGGCTTTGATTTCTTCATGAGAGTTGTATCTAACATCTTGAACTACAACATACTGAAATTTCGTGGAAAATGATGGAGATTTGAGGGGTTAAAGTCTTGTTCTACGGAGACCTCAGATCTGGAGAGTTTTCACTGACCTCTTGCTAGATCCGTGATTGCATGTTGGTTTGTGATGAGAATATCACTTCGATTTCTTGATGAAAGTTGTAGGAGACATCTTAAAATACAACATAATCAAATTTGAAGTGAAATGAACAAGTATAACCTAGTAAATCGACTAGATCTTGAAGATGATGATTCTCGTGATGTATTTCGAGATACCCGAGACTTCATGAACATAGATGATGAATATACTCTGGTTATTTGACCTAGATATCTCATGAAACTTGTAGAGGATACCTTGATGTATAACATATCTAAATTTCAGAGGAAACGAAAGAGAAATGGTAGGTGAAATCTCAATATTCCGGTGATATGTACACTGGATGAGGCCGGAATGTACAGAGATGCACTGCCGGATTCCCTGGGAGATTCAGGATGCCCGGAATGTGGGGGGCCGGAAGCCTTGTCGGAGGTCTTTGCCCAAAAGGAATGCCTCGCGATGCCAGGATTTGGGGTGCGGGATGCCCGGCCGGGGAGTGTAAATGCCGGAAGCCCTGTCGGAGGTTTCTGCCCGAAGGGAATGCCTCGTGATGCTAGTTGAGATGCGAGATGCCCGGAATGTGGGGGGCCGGATGCCCGGTGGCCTGGGAGGCTGAATGCCGAAAGCCTCGGAGGTCTTTGCCCGAGGGGATGATAAAATTGATGAATTGAGAAATGGGTGATGTGGTGATCAAGATTGAAATCCAAAAGTGGAAATTAAATCATGACATGATATGCATGATATGATGTGCATGATGATGATGATGATGATGATGATGATGATGATATGTGATGTGAAATAATGATGATCACCCATGATATTATATGCATGATGATATGCATGATGATGATGATGATGATGATATGTGATGTGAAATAATGATGATCACCCATGATATTATATGCATGATGATATGCATGATGATGATAGTGATGATATGTGATGTGACATAGGGATGATCACCTATGATATGATATGCATGATGATATGCATGGTAATGATAATGATGATGATATACGATATGGCTCAAAGACATGTGAAATGTGATGATGCCATGATGATGATGACATGTATGATGAAATGGTGCTATGATGATGATGTCATGTATGATGTAATGATGTCATGACATGTATGTTACAATGATGATACACGTGAATGTGTTATGAATTAATATGATGATACATGATAGTATGCGCATGGCTTCAAGGTAAGTAATGCCTGCAATGTATGATGATATGCATGATACATGGAGTTGTTATTGGATTTCCCTATCTGCTGAGTGGTTGTACTCACCCCTTTTGGGGAATAACATTTCAGATTAGCAGTATGCCGCTTCCTGCCGTCACGCAGGGGGTATTTTACGGTCTACTATCCGATGTAGAGGTCGAGTGTGCTGAGATAGATTGTCCCTCTGTTCCCAGATTGACTTTTATTCGAGTACGTTGTCTAGTGATGTACGACATAGGCCTGGCTGGGGGCCCTGTCATTCAGGAGTTCATATCTGTGCACGTTCGTCGGGATGGAGCGATGCGAGGGATGTTGCCGCTGCCACCGCCTGATGCACCGGGTTGGGTGTGAGACCCGCGTGCGATGAGTAGGAGCCGGATCTTTTTGGATATATATAGCCGACACTTTTGATGGGGGTTGTGCACGTATGATGTTGAGGGTTGAGGGTTCTTTTTGAGGTTTTAGGCTAGATGTGGCTGAGTCCTAGCTTTTCCTTTTTGTTGTACCGACCCAAAGGGAATCCCATCTTGAAATATATGTAAATAAAGTGTCGTGGCTTGTTTATAAAATGATGGTGATTAGTGGTGTGTACTTGTATCATGGTTGGTAGGGGGAGAGACGGTGATATTTTAATTTGCTTCCGCTAATGAGTCGTGTTGGGACCGATTGTTTAAAAAAAAAATGTGTCTGCGAATTAGGACACTTCTTCGAAAGAAAGAAAGGTAACAAGGTGTAACATCGGCGCTGGTGACAACCTGCGAAGGGTTTGGGGTGTCACATAGAAGATCGAAATTTGCCATAGAAAATGGCCGTTTGGAACCATTATAAAGGGTGTTGACCCGCGCAGGATGTCGAGGGGGGGAAGAATTTGCAAAAAAATAAAATTATCATGGAAAGAGCAAGCGCGAGAGACTTTGTGAAAGTGAGAAGAAAGGAAAAAAAAAGAAGAGAGGAAAACCCCCCTTGTCGTCCAAGAGTCTTTTTTTTTCTTCCCTTCTGGCAAGCTGCAAAGAAAAGAGAACAAAAGTCAACAGTTGGTCAGCACAGCAGAGAATAAGGCAGAGAATACAAATGTGTGAATAGACATGAGAGAGAGAGAGAAAAAAAAGAGAACAAGAGAAGAAAGCAGCAAACGGTTTGTTTTCCTCGCGCGGGCGTCTTCTCCCTCTTGTCGACTGCCGTTGCTCCAGCGCCGCCCAACGCTGGCAACCAGGCCTCCAATCACCGTCACTCCACTAGCCCGCCCGAGTTGGCACCAAACCTCTTGCTGCCAAGCTTCCCTCTACCGACTACCGTCGCTCGTCCCTTGCAACGCTGCAGTAACGCAAGAAATCGCACTAGCCACCGCACCAGCAACGCCTCAACCTCGCCTCCACCTGTGACCCATGAGCGCCAATGCCTTAGCTCACCCGTTTGTCGCCACTAGTCGCCGCACCTCCGCACCACCATCCCCGACACCTCTACTCACAGCCACGCCTCTACACACCCGTCACAGCTCTTGCCGTCACAACGCCACTACTGTTGTTGATGCTAGCAACCCACGTTTCCTTGTCCTCGACGCCGGCAGATCGGAGCCAATCGTCGGGCCACTAGTCTTCATCGCACGCCGTTTGCAGCCCGACATCACCACTCGCCACCGCCCGGACAGCCTCCGCTTGCGCACCTAGCGACCTCCTCGTCTCCGAGCTCGAGCCGCACGCCATTGCTACCCTGCCGACACCTGCAACGCTCCTCGCCGCACCACCTTTTGCGACCTGCTCCCCATCCTGCTGCTGGTCCAGCCTGCGCTTACCCCATCAACGCCGCTGCCCTCTCCATTGGGTAGCTTATTTTTATTTTCACTTTTATCTTTCCTTTATTTTATGTTACTTTATTTTATTTATTTTTTTAAGTTTTAATATTATTGTACAGGGAGGTGATTTTCATTTTATGAATTTTCTAGGCATTATCCGTAGGGTTCTGCTCAAAATTACTGTAATTCTTAATTTGATTCGTGAGACCTCGGATCATTTTTTTTAATTATATTAATTTTTGGGTACTTTGATAGTATCTTAATTGTTAAATCAATATAATTATTAATTTGGGTCTTGATTATAAGGTAAAATCGTAATGACACGTCCCATACCGTGTCACACAATAAATAATGTCTCCATATAAATAATGAGGCTTTGATGGTCCGTGAAGATCTGGAATTTCTCTCGACATAAATAATGTCTCCAAATCTTCAGGGCAAAGATAATCGCTGCGAGCTTTAAGTCATGCGTCAGATAATTATGTTCATGAGGTCTTAACTAACAAGAGGCGTATGCAACAACCCTACCATGTTGCATTAGCACGCAACCCAATCCTCTGAATGACGCATCACTGTAGATCTCAAATCCTCCAGGACCAGATGGAATGGTTAGCACAGGTGCGGTAGTAAGCTTTTCCTTAAGCTTTTGAAAACTATCCTTGCACTTGTCTGTCCAAACAAATTTCTCTTCTTTCTTCAAGAGTTTTGTCAGAGGAGATGCGAATGATGAGAACCCTTCAACAAACCATCTGTAATAACCTGCCAAATCTAGAAAACTTCTTATTTCTGTCACAGTAGTCAGTCTTGGCCAATTGATCATGGCTTCAATCTTGCTCGGGTCCACAGAAATTCCTTTGCCTGAGATCACATGTCCTAAAAATGCAACACGAGTTAACCAAAACTTGCACTTACTGACCTTAACGTACAACTGATGAACTCTCAGTGTCTGCAACATTAATCTCAGATGACTCTCATGCTCCTCTTCACTTCTTGAATATACAAGGATATCATTGATGAATATGATCACAATTGATCTAGATATTCCCTGAATAATCGCTTCATCAAATCCATGAAGGCAACTGGTGCATTCGTCAACCCGAATGGCATCATTGTGAACTCGTAATGACCATATCGAGTATGAAATGCTGACTTAGGAATGTCCTCATTCCTAATTCTCAGCTGATGATATCCCATCCTTAAGTCGATCTTTGAGAATATTGACGCTCCTTGCATTTGATCAAACGGGTCATCGATCCCTGGGAGTGGAAAGTTATTATTGATTGTTACCTGGTTGAGTTGTCGATAGTCGATGCATAGACGTAACGAACCATCTTTCTTCTTTGCAAAAAGAACTGGTGCTCCCCAAGGTGATGCATTGGGATGAATAAATCCCTTATCCAATAACTCTTGTATCTACACTTTCAATTCCTTCCACTCAGATAACGCCATTTGGTAAGGAGCCTTAGAGATTGGCTCTGTCCCTCGTGCTAGTTTGATCACGAACTAAATTTCCCTCTCTGGCAGTAATCCCGGCAATTCCTTTGGAAACACATCTGGAAACTCTTGTACCACAACAATTTCTTTCATCTTTAGTTCCTCAATTGTCATATCCACAACAATTGCCAGGTAACCTTAGCAACCCTCATCTAACAAACGAGTTGCCTTAGGTGACGAGATCAAGGTAATTGAGGGTCCTCCTCGATTCCCGACAAACTCGTAGTTTTCCCCCTCTACAAGGTCAAACTGAATTGCTTTGTGATAACAGTCCATCTTAGCTCGTTGCTTGGTGAGCCAGTTCATGCCAATATTAAATCAAAGTCATACGTGGCTAGGACTAATAAATCTATTTTCCCCACTCGCTCAACAATCGCTAACTTGCACCTCGAACAACCCAAAGCAGCAATGACTTTATCCTTCAATGGTGTAGATATGCAAATTGTTGATTCCAATAATATAGGACTTAATCCTAACATCTTAAAATACTGCTCGGCAATAAAGGAATGGGTTGCTCCCGGGTCAAATAAAGCAAAAGCAGGATGGTCATTCAGTGAAACCATACCTGTGATCACGTTAGGTGTAGCTTCTGCCTGACCTTGGGTAATAGCATACACCGTGCCTTGAACTAGGGGTCTCAGTTGTCCTCCCTGTGGCACGTTCTAAGGGGCATACCCTCTTATCTATCCTATTGGCAGTGGTGGTAACTGAGGTTGTCCTCTTGGCTTTCTAGGACAATTTATGGCTATGTGGCCCTGCTGACCACATTCAAAACATGTGCCCGTCTTACCTGGGCATGGGGCTGACCCGTGTCGCCTGCACAAAAGTGACATGCCTCACTCCTACTAGGCATTGGCCTACCAAATCCACTTCTCTTGTTGGGTGGAATATGAGATTTACCTCCAACCATGGGCCTCTTTCCCTGGCGAATATTCTCTCGATGAGAGCTGAACCTCAATCCATATGAGGCAGCTCTTTCATTTCGATCCTTCTTGATCTTCTGGGTTCTCCCATAAATGTCATTGTAAGTTTCTAGATCTAGCGAGACTAGTATGCTTCTCAAGTCCGGCCTAAATCCATCCCTAAACCTTTTAACTCGACTCACTGGATTCACAATCAGTTCTGGAGCATACTGCGAAAGTTTAACGAACTTTGCCACATATTGATCAACGGTCATTGAACCTTGGCAAAGACGTTGAAATTCTGCCATCTTTGTGACATCCTGAAATTCGAGCCCTCTAAGGGATGAATGAATGTGAATTTTGTCAATGCATTATTGGTTGATCTCACTTGGAATTGATCACTCCTGAGATACTAACCTTGAGAGGAAAGGCTAATGAGGACTGAACTCGTACGACTAAAGGACTCAACCTGAGAAAATGACTTGATCGTGAGACTTGCGTGAGGACGATCCTGTAGATAGGAAGGCCGATTCTAAAGACAACTAGAAGTCGATTCGTGAACAGAACATAATGGAACGAGGGGTGATTTCGTTTACTGTTATCGAACCTGCGAATGATCCTATGTCGATCCTTAGTGATCGTGTACTTTGAAATAAGAATCTATCCTTCGTAATTTCATGTAGTCAGGGATGTCCATGCATCGAGATGTCTTAAACGTGATTTAACACAAGTCGGTTACGCGTGAATCCTCGAAGCCACCCATCAAGCTGAGCTATACCCAAAATGGCATTGGGCGAAATTGACATGGCATGAGAACTAAAGATTGGGCTTCGAATTATCAGGAACGTCCGGGATGGACTTTGGATGAAACTACTTCAACAGTCGACAGAGCCAGTTAAGCCGAGCAATTGGAAAAGGGATTATCGGATCGAGGAAGCGAGCACGAGAGTACGTGGGCCGGGCCAAGCTAGTGCGGGCCCTAGGCCCAAGCTGGGACAGCCACCATAGTGGGCCAAAGACAAGCAAATGAACCCATTGGGCCTACATCAACTATTCATCTTTCAAAGCCCATGGTCCAACTTTGAGCCCAATCAAGCCCAATCAATTTCCAAGCCCACTCCTATTCATGTCCAAGCCCAAATCTTAGGCCCATCCACCATTTTTAGCCCAAGGATAGAATGAGAATTGTGCAAGGTGAAATGACGAAATTACCCCTAGTTGTAGGGAGAAAAGGCTAGAAAAGAGAGAGAAGATGAGGTCATCATGGCATGGGGAATTGAAGCAAGCATTGAATGGCCTTGACAGCTCTCACTTCACCATCTCTCTCTCCTCCTTGAGCTCTCCCTCGACCAGACCCTCTCTCTCCTCATTTTCTTCTTCCTTCAGTTCCTACTCTAATTGACCCTTTGGTGAATATTCGAGTTAAAAGTGGTCTTCCCAAATGAATCAGCTAACGAGCCACCCACCATCGTCTTCAGCACGTCCAAATTGTACGAAAGATCCTAACCCTAAGCCGAACGGAGCCGCCAGCTGGCCGGGACGCCGGCGTGAAGAAACTGGCCACCGGACTGCTTAGCAGCCCACCCGAGAAGCCTGTTTCAACTTTGCTTCCATTTTTCTCCCATTTTGGCCATTCCTCCACCTAGCCCAGCCACCAGAAGGTGCTCCTTAACCCCTAGGTGCCGCCGGTTGTCAACCATCCCCTCGTCAGAGCTCTGGCCAAGCCGTTCAACTTGTTTTCTTCTCTAGCAGGGCTATTTTCTAGAATTTCAGAGGGAGTTCGAGCTATAATTGTTGTGTTAAGCTTGGGACTGCCTTGGATCATCGTGGTAGAGGTCCCGGTGCATAGCCACCGTTGTTGCCGTGGCGTCGGTGCCTTCGGCTTGCTTAACGGGTGAGTTTAGCTTATAATCCTTTGATTGGAGCCTAAAGTTGCTTAGGGTTGATTTAATTAGTGCTAATTCTAGTTTAGGTGATTTAATTAAGTTATATTAGTCCTAAGATAGGTGGTTGCATTAATGACTAAGATTAATTTAGCTTAATTTTACTTTATTAGCTTAATGATGCTTATGTGGTTAATAAAGCATGTTTAGTTTAATTGATTGAATTTTCTTAATTTAATGATTAATTTAATTATTTTTTAATATAATTTATTATTTATTAAATTCTGGAAATTCACTATTCATGAAACATTGTTCATGCGCACTATTCACAAAACACTGTTCACCTGAGAATGAAAAGTGTCTAATTTTATGTGTGTTTAATTCTATGAGGTGATTGGATGTGTTATTGCATAAACATCCACATGAAATGAATGTTTTTTTTTTTTAAAAAGAAGGGAAAAACGGTTTGTCCAAGGGACACCGAAATGGATCTCCATGATGAGAAGATGATTTGAAAGTGTATATGCAAGTGTGTGTGCATTGGCTGAGTGCCCAAAGATAAAAAGAGAGAGGTGGAGGTGTCCCTCTTTAGGATACTGTCTGAACGGGAGATCGAGATGTAGCCGTGCTCGACAAGGCGGGACGAAGCCCGATTTTCATCGGTAGCCTACGCGGGATTCAGATGATTGCTGACTGGAAAGTTAGCCATGGCCAAGAGGTCATTAATAACTGGGAAGTTGATTAAATCGCTGACGGGGGAGTTGATCGTGGCCAATGGGCCGTAAGAATTGGAAACGCGTGAGGGTTGTGATGGTTGGGCCATATTATGAGGTAAAATCGTGTGCCATGGTATGAGACGTGTCATAACGACTTTACCTTATAATTGGGACCCGTGCGACCGATTTATGCATGATAGGTAGCACACATGAATGAACTGATAACGTGCAGGGCGTGGCAATGGCTGGGTGAGATCACTTGTGACGCTACTTGTATGTGATTGATGAACTGCATCATCTAATGGCCATGTGCTTTGTATGTATCATGCTGAGTGATATTGTGCAGGGTATGGCATACCAAGTAAGATTGTATGCAAATTGATTGTTGGTTGTTGCTTGTTGTGGGGTGGTTCTAAAAGGATACCTCGAGTTAAGTTGGAGTCCTAACTGGGGGCTTAGAGGAGGACTCACTGAGATTTATATCCCAATGGTTATTGTATAACCATTTTCAAGTCCCTAATATAAAGAACCAGGAGCTTGAAGTAGAAAGGTCAGGAGCATAGATGGCTCAGTAGTTCTTTTTGGAGATAGATCTCCTGTACTTGGACCCTGTGGCTGTGTGAGATATGAGATGTGGTGTTCCAATTGATTGAGTATTATTACTACATATGGTTGAGTATATGAACTATGCTGACATGTAGGGAGGAACTGAGACGAGGTGAGTCTCTGTGTTGTGTGGTTAGGACGACCCTAGGTGCATTTACTTTCTAATCGAGGTTAAGGGGGTGAACTTATTGAGACGTTATCTCACCCCATCGTGGGCACAATTCTTTTCATGTCCGTAAATGGTGGTCCCTTTAGTACATTTTGGGAAGCGGAGGGGGTATACTTAGCAAAGTAGTGACGTCCCTGTCCCCGGGAGTCCCTAGCTCCATGAGCTCATAGTGACCACTATCTTGGTCGATGAGGGCCGACCACAGTTGGTACCTCATCAATTTAGGGCGTGGTTTCGCCATGGGATCAATGGGATCAAGGAAGGTCCCTACAGGGTTCCAACATCCTTGCCTTTGCGGTCAACGCTGTGGTAGGTGAGGGGGTAGCTGATCACTCTGATGGTGTTATGGAAGACACAGATCCCCCGGAGGTCTCAGAGGTCTCAGCTGAGGAGTCATGTGCCTAGTTAGCTGGGTGGCTCTTCTTTTTGGAGTAGACCTTGGTTTATAGTCAAGTGTTGTATATAAACTCAGCTTGTTTATGAAAGGTGTTTTGTGAAAATGGTATCCTGCTTTTCTATCCCATATTTGTGTTGTCTGGGGATTTATTTATAGGCTTCCACATGTGTAATAAAATGAAAGGGTCGGCGATACGTCTTAGGACGTCACAATTTTATCGACCACTGAGGGATGTGCATGCGCTCAAGGTTTGGGGCGTGACATAAGTTCTGAGTGGTGCATGTTTAGGATGCCTTTGAGTGAATTCTCGTCCTAATCGGGGTTTAGGGTGTTAACTCGCTGAGATTTATTCTCACCCCGTCATGGTTTACAAGTTTTCAGGTCCTTAGCTTGGAGATACCGGAGGATGTCGTGGAGGATCCCAAGCCAAAATCGAAGGGATCCGGAGTATAGGTTGTCTGGTAGTTCTTTTGGGGCAGACCTTTAAAGTACAAACTTGTATGATTGACTTGGCTTGTATTTAAAGTGTGTTTTATGAAAACGGGTTGTCCTGCTTTTCTATCCCATGTTTGTTGTTGTTTGGGTATATGTTTAAATTTCGCTTCCGCATGTGCTAAAAAAGAAAAGGGTCTAATTTAATCAAACCAAGTAAGTAATCTAACTAACCTAACTAATTTGATCTAATAAGCTAGTTACATAAACTTATTAAACTAACTAAATCACCTAAGTAACCATTCTAACTAAATTAGGCTTGGAACTAACTACTCTAACCACCTAGTCACACTAACTAAGGATTACAGTAATCCCTAATTAGCCTAACTAATCCACCCTAAGCATAATTAGCCTCCTAATTAGAGTTTAGGAGGTAAACTAACCGGTTTAGTGCAAAAATCGGTTCTCGACAATGGCGGCGCGATGGTGAGCAAGACTCGGGTCTACGGTGATGCCAAGGGAGGTTCAGAAGGGCCTGGAAAGGCCAAGCAAGTCTCAGCCCACAGCTAAGATTTGCTTCTAGTTTGGGCCGGTTTAAGAGCTGTTGGAGGTTAGGCTCGACCGGGAAGGGACTGGTTGGCGTGAGGATGAGCAACCAAGCGAGCAAGTGACGGCAAACGGCAGGCTGGTCGAGCGGAGCTGCGACATGGGTGGGCTTGGACTTGCCGGTGGTCAAGCGGCGCAAGAAGCGAGGACGGGCGGAGGGGAACACGGGTTGGAGCCGGGGCTGGCGCTGGTCTTGGTGGCTACATTTGGGCTGGTTTGGTGCTGGCCCTGGCTGGTGCAAGCTAGTTCTGGTTAAGGGAGCTTGTAGCAAGGAAAGGGAGCAGAAAAGGATGAAGAAGAAGAAGAAATGAGGAAGAAAAAATGATATGCAGAGGAAGGGGGAGCTAGTTGACCAAGCTAGGGGAGAGAGGGGAACCAAGGGGGGATAAGGGTCTTCAAAGTCTTGGCATGCACCAATGGCCTTCCACCTCCAATATCAACACACTTGAGTGCCTTAACCCCAAAGTCTTCAGCCCTTGGCTATTCAGGCTTCTTCTACAAGCCATTTTCCTCACAAATCCACACCAAGGGGCTTCAATTTGGTGCCCAAAATTCAGCAGCCCCTTTAGCCTACGAATTTTGCACCCATTCAACTCAATTCCTCTCCAAAAAACTTCAATTCAATGGCCACACATGCCATGATTACAGCCCAGACAACTTCCTTGCATTTCCCTCACCAAATAGTTCACTTTGGAGGCCAAAAATCCACCCAAAAATGGCCATCCGAATTTCCACCAAATTAAATGGCCAATTTTGATTTTCCGCCGAAATTCCGGGCTCGCCAAAAATTCTTCAAATGATTAGTCGATGTCCCAAAAATAAATTGTGACACACTAGAACTTTCGATTCCCGAAACCGGGTTCAATTTCATGGTTAATTTCAATCGAACGCAATTTTAGCGTTACCTAACCTACCGGGTAACTTTTAGGAATTTTTAGCGCATTTGACCCATGGTCGATTATTTTCCATCCATATTGTGCATCTTTGACTCATAGTTGACTCTCGGTTGTCATAAAAATCTCAAGATTTCAAATACGGGCATAGGGTACTCTCACATCCTGAATTTTGACCCCGTCCTGAATATATGAAATGGGCATTTCGCCGACGCGCCTATGGTCCTTTTTCTCTGAGTTGATCACTCACAAGTTAACCAATCTATTTGGTGAAGCCGTTAAGCGATATAACTATGGTAAAATCCCTAAAAGCTACTCGATAGGTCGGATTGGACTAGAATTGCGTTCGGTTGATTTTAACCACAAAATGGAATTTGGTTTCAGAAATCGGATGTTTGAGCATGTCACAATTCATTTATAGGATGTCGTCTTGTCTTTTGGAGAAATTCCATCGACATTGGGATTTTTATGGAAAATCATTTCGCAGGCCACGGAAATTAACGGAAATTTGGATCGACCAAATTAATGGGATTTTTGGCCTCTTTATCTAACCTTTGAGTATCGGGGACTCACTGAAAATTTTATGAGATTTTCCATTAGACTAATGATGCTTAAGGGCTGATTAGGTTTAATTAAGTGCAATTAGGTAGTTAGATTAGAATAGATTAGTGATTATTAGATAATTGCGATGCATGTTAGGCAATTGAATCGTGCAATTAGCGAATTGACATGTGCTTATGTTTATTAAATGCATCTCGGGATTTTTCCTGACCCTTATCGGGCTTCCATTAGGCATTATGGGCCAAAATTGGATTTTTAGTATTTATTTATTAATTTTCAAAATTAATTATTTAATTATTTATTTTTCGAAAATTAGGCAAGGATAGTCGACGACCGAAATTTCGTGCTGATTGTCGTGGTGCAGTCCGTTTATTTAATTGAGCTCTACGTTGTGCTGAATTGAATTAATTGTGCAATTTGAGGAATTATTCCTAAATTGAGTGAAATTGATTGGTGGATGACCGAGTGTGGTTATTTAGCATTGACAATGCTTTGATGAGTTGTAAAGTAGAGAAAATTGTGAAGTTGAACTAAGGATAATCTTGGCTGAGATCGATCAGGTAAGAGGTATAAACATACGTGGTTCGGTGATAAGGAAATCACTGGTGAAAACGGCACCTTAAAGAACGCACGAGTGCTGTCTATTACCTACATTAGTATAGACATACGTGGTTCGGTGATAAGGAAATCACTGGTGAAAAAGGCGCCTTAAAGAACACACGACTGCTGTTTACTGCATGC
Source organism: Eucalyptus grandis (assembly GCF_016545825.1). Taxonomy (NCBI): domain Eukaryota; kingdom Viridiplantae; phylum Streptophyta; class Magnoliopsida; order Myrtales; family Myrtaceae; genus Eucalyptus; species Eucalyptus grandis. The sequence continues at coordinate 54,955,675 of NC_052614.1, forward strand.
CTCATTACGGACATACGTGGTTAGGTGATTAAGAATATCACTGGTGAAAACAGTACCTTAAAGAATGCACGAGTACTGTCCAGTACATATATCACCTTGGTGAAAACGATGCCTGAGAGCATTACTGTAGCTTTGTGACTGAGAATGCAAATGGGAGGTTTTATATTGAGAAGTGATTTGACCTGGAAATGGTCCGACTGACATGTAATCAACTAGGTCGATTGATCAATGATTTGATCCGTTGTCGTGAATTGACTGATTGAGTGGAAGTGACTTTGAATGGTCTGATTGACATGTAATCGACTAGGTCGATTGATCGAGATATCGATCTGTGATGTGATTGCTAGGGTGCCTATTGAATTGTTCTAATATGCAGGTGGAATTTGAGGCCAAGGTAAGTCCTCTGACCCGTGCATGTATAGGCAGCCCGGTTAGCATATTGGTTTCCTAATCGAGTCTTAATGGGGTAGAACTTGCTGAGACGTAGTCTCATTCCGGTTGTGGGACAACATTTCAAGCCCGTAGATGAGCCTGTGAAGATGGAACCAGAAGAGGACGATGAGCCAGAAAAACATGGAGATTGAAGGAAATTAGCTTAGTGAAGAAGAGTCAGAAGGGGATCAGGATGATCCTGAGTACGACCCGGATGAGGACTGAGATCCCATCCTCTTTTGTGAATCATATCTAAATGTGAATAGTGTGACTAGAATGTTATGAATAGTCTTGTGAATAGACTTTGAGTTATGCCATGTATAAACGTTTGGTTATGGATTTCAATATGAAAAATATGGCCTTGCTTTTCTATCACATTGTGTTATTGTCTGGGGATTTATAACCACTTCCGCATGTGCGTAATAAATGAAAGGGTCAGCGATACTTAGTCCCGGGATATCACATTATAAAATCGACCAAGTAGAAGGATGTGTGCGTGCCCGAGGATCGGGGCGTGACATCCCTTTTTTGTGGTATCAGAGCAAAGTTCAAGATTGGAGTGATAAGGAGCAATGAGTCTTGGGATAGTAGTAAGAATGGCCTCTAAATTCATGTTGGTGCATGTTTGTGTTAGCTGAATGCTAGAATTGTTTGTTGTGTGGGGATCGCTCACCTTCTAATCTAGTGTGGATTTGGAAGACGGGTTTCAGTGTAAAGAATGAACCATGAGCGAGCGGGAGCTAAGAACTCCTAGTAAGAGGACAATGTCCTTTGTGACTCGGGGTAAAGCACCGACAAAGGTCGGTACCTAAGGTGGTTGTGGCAAAGTGTCGGCTCTGGCCAGCTCGAGTGTAATAGTACCACTGCAGGTTAGTACTGGTGTAGCAGCACCGAGCGATCCCAGGTTCGATGGGATCGCTCAGGCGCTAATGTCCTTGGAATTGGTTGAGCCAGCAAGCTCAAGACCAAGCCGCCGCTATTGTCGTTGTCACTACCACTGTTGTTGCCGCACCTGCTAAGGTCCAGTGTGGAGGTATGATATGGGAGCGAGCCATTGTGTTCGAGTTGATGTACAAATTCAGTACAGGTAGAAATGGAAATTGGTCAAGGAAAAGACCAAGGTCGAGTGGAAAGTATCCTATTCCACCTAATAGGACGGGTGGGCGGTCGAGGTCGGCAGACGAGTCAAATGGATCATGTTGTTTCTGGGCATGATGTCCGAGATCGGTCTTATGTCCTTCCTAGGACGAGAAATTATTTAGAGTGTAGCCAATGGGGATATCTGGACAAGAGTGGTCCTAGCAGATCGATGGGACAACCAGAAAGAGTGCATGCTGTCACTTGACAAGAGGTAAAAGACTCACCAGATAGGTGTTGGATTTGTAGAAGGAAACATGGATAAATCCAGTGTCCGAGAATGACTAGAATGTGTTGGAGGTGATTTTATCAGAGCAGCGCAGCAGAGTTTTGTGCTGAGTTGGTAGAACTTTAATTGTTGAAATAAAGTGAAAGAAAGGGGAATCATTAACAATAATTGTGCTTGACTAGTTGCTGAGGTATGAGTTTGATGCCACATGAATAGTGTGGGTTCATGGAGCATCTTGTGATAATGAATCATGGTCTTGGAGTAATCCAGTTTAGTCCATTAGCATGTGAAAGTGTCAAGGTTATTGGGAGTCGAAAAGAATTTTCGATTTCATTAATCTCGCTGGTTGAAGGCAGCTTGTTTGTTAGACGGAGGTTGCCAAGGTTGCTTGGCGATTGTCTTGGGTAGGACAGATTGGAGAACTAGAGATGCAGGACATCTTAGTGGTCTAAGAATTTCTAGATGTGTTGTCACAAGAACTGTCAGACCGTCGTCAGAGAAAGAGATAGAAATTGCGATCGAGCTAGCACCAGGATAGAGCCACTCTCGAAGGCTTCTTACTAGTTGTTGTTGTCTAAATTGGTAGAACTAAAGATACAAATGTGAAGATTGATGAATGAGGAATTCATGCATATCAATGCATCATTTTGGGGAAACATCAGTTTTGTTTGTGAGAAAAAGAAAGATGGTTTGTTGCGAGTATGCATTGACCATCATCAACTCAATTGGGTGATGATCAAGGACAAGAGAACAAGATGCCATCAATTACGAACTAGGAATGAGGTTATTCGGAAGACAGCTGTTCGTACTTGATGTGGTCTTTACGAGAGTATTGTAAGATCGTTTGGCCTGGTAAACACTCCAGCTACTGTCATGGATTTGGCAAACCGAATGTGCAAGGAATATTTAGATCGATTGTGCTCATGTCTTTTAATGACGTTTTGGTGCATTAGAGGAATGCTAAGGAGCACAAGAGACACCTAAGAATGGTGAAAGAATTTCCGTGGACCCGATGAAGACTGAAATAGTTATCAGTGAATCGAGATCTATAGTGAGGTGTTGTGCGGAGGACGGGGTGCGTACTGATGCAACATGATAAGATCATTGCATATGCGTTCCGCCAGTTGAGACCTAATGAGTTGAACATGAGATGGTGTCGTGAGTCAGAAGATTGGTAAGACTAGAATGTTCAGAAAATCCTATAAGAGGATATCGATAAGGGAAAAGTTGACTTTCAAATTTCGAAAGAAGGAACGTCGAAGTATCGTGGGTGATGATAGGTGGCAGACAGTACGGAATTTGAGGAGAAGACCTTGTTAGGAAATTCACTGTGGTATTACAATATTTGACCATATAATGCGAGGTAGGTCAAAATCAATGTCAGCTCGATTGGTAGACCGATATGAAGATAGATATCGTCGGACAGGTTGTAAGTGTCAGATGTGCTAGTGAGTGGGAGTTTGGTAAAGCAAACCGGGAAGAATTTTATAATCACTCGAGAGTCCCGAGTGGGAATGGAAGTATATCACGATGGAATGTTGTGATGGGTTTACTAAGGAGTCAGGGGAATAATGACTCAAGTTAAGTAGTGGTCAATAGATTGATGAAGTCGACTCACTTTATCGCCGTATATAAGGATCTTGATTGGAATAGACATGCAGAAGTGTATGCGTGTCAGACAATTTGTCTGCGTGGGTACCAGTGACGAACCTATATCAGATTTAGAATCAAGGATTCCTAGTTTCAGCAGATCAGTCAGATAGTTCCTTTTGAGGCAGAACAGAGCAGAGTGTGCAGAACTTCAATTTGTTGAGATGAGATCAGAGAAAGAAAGATCACAGGCCGAGGGTCAATTCAGCAGTCAGTGATTATAGTTGTCGTGATCAGAATCAGATTATAGACCGCTCAGTGCCACTAGAAAAGTTGTATTGTTGAGCATTGAAGGCCTTGAAAGTTCTAAATTGGTGGTTACATCATTTTGGAGGTGTCACCAATGAGAGATACCTTGCGCTTCAGCAAAGAGGGGAGAAATCTAGAACTGAGGTACGTAGTTTCCTTTGAGATTCTGAAAAGAATCGGGATCCTAACGTATTGTCTTGCGTTGCCACCGGGGTAGGCACAAATGCTAGACATCTTTCACATGTCGAGGTTGAGGACGTACGAACCTAACCCGACTCACGTGCTAAATCTTGAGGAATTAGACGTGGATGACAGAGTGTCGTACGTGAGAAGTCGGTTCAGTTGTTGGTTTAGAAAGATTGGATTCAGTGAACCAAGATAGTCCCCTTGGTCAAAGTGGCCTGACAACGCCACGGAACTAAAGAAGCAACCGAGGAAAGTGAGACTAGATGAGACAACGATACCCCCACCTTTTTGTTTAAGGATTGGTAAAGGTTTAAATTTTGTGGACGAAATTTTTATAAGAGGGGAAGAGTTGTGACATCCTGAATTTCGACCCCGTCCCAAATATATGATATGGGCATTTCGCCAGCGCGCCTATGGTCCTTTTTCTCTGAGCTGATCACTCACGAGTTAACCAATCTATTGGGTGAAGCCGTTAAGGGATATAACCGCGGTAAAATCCCTAAAAGCTACTCGATAGGTCTAATTGGACTAGAATTGGGTTCGGTTGATTTTAATCACGAAATGGAATTCGGTTTCGGAAATCGGATGTTCGAGCATGTCAAAATTCATTTATAGGATGTCGTCTTGTCTTTCAGAGAAATTCCATTGAGTTCGGGATTTTTACGGGAAATCATTTTGGACGTCGCGGAAATTAACGGAAATTTGGATCGGCCAAATTGATGGGATTTTTTGCCTCTTTATCGAACCTTTGAGTGTGGGCGACTCATTAAAATTTTCTGAGATTTTCCATTAGCAAAATCGAACCTCGATGTGGACAATCGAGTGAGGAAATTAGACCTAATTGAAGAAATTTGGAGCTAGGGCAAAGGGGGCTGCAACATTTGCATTCAATTGGTTTATTATGGAATTATAATTTAAGAAAGTATTAGGGGGACATGAATTTAATGGAAGAGATAAGGTTGAAGTCTTTTGGGCTCTCTCTCTCCTAGACTTCTCGTGCACGCTAGCTACTCACCGCCTCCTTCGTGCGATTCCTCCTCCAAGAAAAAGACCAGCCGCCTCTGTTTGTTCTCTTTCATCATTGGCGTCGACTCCTTCGTCTCTCTGGCTTCCTACTCGGTTGTTCCTCGCTGCGGAGACCCCAAGTGAAGACTCCACCGAAGCAGCTTCTGACTTTGCTGCTGCAGCCCCACTCACCGAGACCTCCATCCTCCTGAGTCAACCAGCAACGCACACCCACACGTCCGAATTCCTCCGTTCCTCTCTGCCTCCGCCTAATCCCTCTCCACGTCGATGCTGTAGCTCCACTTCGGTTTGTCTTCACCGGTCAGCGAGGATCTAGCAACGAAGATCGAAGCCCACGATTCCGCGAAGTTGAGTCTCTTCTCGGTCAAGCCAGTGTTCTCCTTGCTAGCGACGCCACTTGGCCAACATCCACACCGCCCCAGCTTAGCCGTCTTCGTTGCTTCGTTTTCTTTTCTGCATTTACCTATTAGCGAAGTCCATGAAGCCCGTTCGTGCATCCGCCAGCCCAGCGTCCCTTACTGCTTCTCTTGTTCGGCCCAAGTGCAGTCAAGCCCAGCTGTGGGCTTCAGCTTCAGCAGCCCATCTCCGTGAAAGCTAGCCCAGTGAATTTCATTGAGTCCATAAAGCTCAGCCCAGTTCAGTTGCAATTCGGCCCAAAGATCTAGTAACTCAAGCCCAGCTTTGAAGCCCATCTTCAGTAGGCCCAACCCAACTTGGGTCTAGCCCAAAATCAAGAACGAATCTCGGTTGGGCTGAGATTTGTTGGGCCAAGTTTAAGGCCTGGTCCAAGCCCCCGACGTAGTCGAAAGCCCGATTTTAGCCACCGTCGCGGTGAAGCAGTCTTCACTTTTACCAAGTTAGTAATCTCACTAATCCTTGCTTAGTAGACTAATGATGCTTAAGGGTTGATTAGGTTTAATTAAGTGCAATTAGGTGGTTAGATTAGAATAGATTAGTGATTATTAGATCATTACGATGCATGTTAGGCAATTGAATCGTGCAATTAGTGAATTGACATGTGCTAATATTTATTGAATGCATCTCGGGATTTTTCCCAACCCTTATTGGGCTTCAATTAGGTATTACCGGCCTAAATTGGATTTTTAATATTTATTTATTAATTTTTGAAATTAATTATTTAATTAATTATTTTTAAGAAATTAGGCAAGGATAGTTGATGACCGAAATTTCGTGCTAAATGTCCTGGTGCAGTCCATTTATTTATTTGAGCTCTACATTGTCTTGAATTGAATTAATTGTGCAATTTGAGTAATTGTTCCTAAATTGACTCGAAATTGAGTGAAATTGAATGATTGATTGGTGGATGACGGAGTGTGGTTATTTAGCATTGACAATGCTTTGATGAGTTGTAAAGTAGAGAAAATCGTGAAGTTGAACTGAGGATAATCTTGGCTGAGATCGATCAGGTAGGAGGTATAGACATACGTGGTTCGGTGATAAGGAAATCACTGGTGAAAACGGTGCCTTAAAGAACGCATGAGTGTTGTCCAGTACATATGTCACCTTGGCGAAAACGACGCCCGAGAGCATTATTGTAGCTCTGTGATTGAGAATGCAAATGGGAGGTTTTATATTGAGAAGTGATCTAACCTGGAAATGGTCCGACTGACATGTAATCGACTAGGTCGATTGATCAATGATTTGATCCGTTGTCATGAATTGACTGATTGAGTGGAAGTGACTTTGAATGGTCCGATTGACATGTAATCGACTAGGTCGATTGATCGAGATATCGATCTGTGATGTGATTGCTAGGGTGTCTATTGAATTGTGCTAATATGCAGGTGAAATCTAAGGCCAAGGTAAGTCCCCTAACCCGTGCGTGTATAGGCAACCCGGTTAGCGTATTGGTTTCCTAATCGAGTCTTTGTGGGGTAGAACTTGCTGAGACGTAGTCTCATCCTAGTTGTGGGACAACATTTCAGGCCCGTAGATGAGCCTGTGAAGAAGGAACCAGAAGAGGACGGTGAGCCAGAAAAAGATGGAGATTGAAGGAAATGAGCTTAGTGAAGAAGAGTTAGACGGGGATCAGGATGATCCTGAGTACAACCTGGATGAGGACTGAGATCCCATCCTCTTTTGTGAATCATGTCTAAATGTGAATAGCGTGACTAGAATGTTATGCATAGTCTTGTGAATAGACTTTGAGTTATGCCATGTATAAAGGTTTGGTTATGGATTTCAATATGAAAAATATGGCCTTGCTTTTCTATCCCATTGTGTTATTGTTTGGGGATTTATAACCGCTTCCGCATGTGCGTAATAAATGAAAGGGTCGGCGATTCGTAGTCTTGAGATATCGCATTATAAAATCGACTAAGTAGAAGGATGTGTGCGTGCCCGAGGATTGGGGCGTGATAGGTACAAAATCGACGAAAAATTAGGTTAGTGTTGTTCGACACAAATTTTTGCAATCGGGTGGAATCACCCACTATTTAATTACATGCCTCCATTGATTTTACCTATCTCTAGTCTATAATCGATTATACTGATGCCATATTGACCCTTGTCGATTAGTGTCACAAAGCTGATTAGAGACCCGCAGCAAATAGTAAGAGAGAAAGAAGAAGAGAGAAGGAATAGAGAAGAGGAGAAGGAGGAGAATGTAAAAGAAAGAAACAAAAGGGGGCTGTAGATTTCTATAGTAATGTAAAACCCTACACCCATTGTATTTATATTAAATATAAATTGTATATGACCATAATACCCTTATGTAAGTAAAAAGAAATAAAATTCTGAAAATAAAAGAATAACTCAATTAAAGTAACTTAGCACTCCCCCTCAAGTTGGAGCATATAGGTCACCCATGCCCAGCTTGGAACAACCAGTAGCAAAAGCAGGACAAAATAATGCTTTAGTAAACATATCAGCAAACTGATCTCAAGAGGCAATGTAAGGAGTAACAACCGACTTCTGCTTCATAGCATCACGAACAAAGTGACAGTCAACTTTTATATGCTTAGTTCGCTCTTGAAAAAAAGGATTCCCAGCAATATAAATAGCTACTTGATTATCACACATCATATCAATAGGTTGATTAATGGAAAATCCAAGCTCTTGGAGAAGAGATTTTAACCACAACAATTCAGCCACAGTATGTGCCATAGCACGATATTTAGCCTCTGCACTAGACCTAGCAATGGTAGTCTATTTCTTGCTTCTCCAAGTAACCAAATTACCACAAATAAAGGTGCAATACCCAGTTGTAGATCGTCAATCATATGTTGACCTAGCCCAATCAGCATCAGAATAGCCAACCAGAGTGGAAGAACCATTAGATATAAATTAGTCCCTTACAAGGAGAGCTTTTAAGATATCGAAGAATGCGACATACAACATCCTAATGAGCCTTCTTAGGTGACTCCATAAACTACTCACCACACCAACAACAAAAGAAATATCGGGGCGTGTAACAATAAGATAAATTAGTTTCCCAACTAGATGTCGATATTGATGCTTGTCTTCAATTTCATTTCCATCATCAACTCCAAACTTTTGATTTGGATCCATAGGAGTATCAACTGGCTTGGAAGCTAATGTACCTATCTTAGACAAAAGATCAAGAACATAGTTTGCTGAGACAAATTAATACCTTTTTTACTTCGTAAAGCTTCAATACCCAGAAAATACCAAAGAGTTCCCAAGTCTTTAATCTAAAATTGCCGCTAAAAAAAGGATTTAACCTTAGAAATGCCGGTCATATCATTACCAGAGACAATTATATCATCCACATATACCACAAGAATGACCACCCTCGATTCCTTCTTTCGAACAAAAACAGAATGATCAGAATAACATTGGTGGAAACCACATCTGGAAATCACTGAATTGAATTTTTCAAACCATGCTCTTGGAGACTATTTCAACACATAAATGGCCTTATGTAGCCGACATACTTTACTACGATTCTCCCCTTGAGCAACATACCCAAGAGGTTGCTCCATATATACTTCTTCAGACAAATCACCATAAAGAAAAGCATTCTTGACATCTAATTGATATAATGGCCAATCGAAATTCACAGCAAGAGAAATAATAACATGAACAGAATTGAGACGTGCCACAGGGGAAAAAGTTTCAAAATAATCCACTCCTTAAGTTTAAGTAAAACCTTTAGCAACGATTCGAGCTTGAAGACGCTCGATTGAGCCATCCGGATTGTACTTGATAGTGTACACCCAACGACACTTCACCACATATTTCCCAAGGGGAAGATCAACCAATGACCACGTTTAGTGAGACACTAGAGCTTCCATTTCCACATCCATAGCTTTCTTCCACTCAAGGCGAGACAAAGCCTCAGTGGTAGAAGTAGGAATTGTGTGAGTTTGTAATGATAAAGCAAAGTCATGTAATGGAGAAGGAAGATGTGAGAGAGGCACATAACGCTCAATAGGGTAAGCCAAAGAGGATTTTTGTGTGCAAGACCGAGTACCTTTGCGAAGGGCAATCGGAAGATCATCCGGACCAGGAGACAAGGAGGAAGATTTATTGGAGGGCATGGAAGAGCTGGAGACTAGTGGTGCCATAGACTGCTTTTGCCATTGATACACTTGCAAGTGAGGAGATACTAAAGAAGATCTAACAAAATCTAGGGGGATTCGTTGAGGGATAGGAGGATTAGCTACAATGTCGATTGAAAACTCTTTACCCTTAATAGAATATCTGAGTTTTCAGCATCCCTTTGGATAATTGATGGAATCAATTACTCTAGCTAACCATCTCTACCACCCCCACCAACTCGACACCGACCAGCAGCGACTGCCAACACCATCGCCTATCCAGCTCATGGAACGGCCCTTTGGTCCAGCTCGCTAGCCCCGTCGTCCACCTCACCACCTCACGCTGCCACCTCTAGCTCGCCACCGCCTCCAACTCCAGCAACCGAACCACCTAGCCATCCGGCACCAGCCCCCTGCTCATCCAGCCGCTCGTCCCCGCACCCGCCAGCCCTTGTCCGACTGCCTAGCTTGCCCGTCCAGCCTCTTCACTGAGCCGAATCTCAGCCCTTGATTGAGACCTGCTAAGTTGATTTCAACTCCAGTCGGTCATCCGTTGGAGACGCAGTAGCCTCGAGTCTTGGTCACCGTCACGCCACCGTCTCCGTGAACTAGCCGTTGTTAAATTTCGATGAGTTAGCTCCCTAATCCCGGATTAGGTAGTTAATTGCACTTAGTGGTTAGTTTAGTGTTAATTATGATGGTTAGTTAGTTAGGTTAGTTTGGTTAGGGGTTAGTTTGGTTAGGTTATGCTACCCTAGGTTAGTTAGTTAACCATGTTTAGTTTAATTAACCATGGTTAGTTTAATTAAATTAGATTAATTAATATAATTGCAATTTATTTAATTAATTATAATTAGCATAAATTGTGACGGATTAGCTGTTTAGTGAAATTTTACGCCGATTCTCATGATCGAATTTATATGTGAAATTGATTGCTTATTTTTACAATTGAGTGCTTGGTTGTCGTTATGGATTGTTATTGCAAAATTTGATTTTTACGGTATTTAGATAGAAAAATACCGAGTGTCGGTTTTTGACACCAAAATATTTTATGTACTATATAAAATCGTGAAATTTTAAAATGGGAGCGTACCACATTTAATGATCCGATTTAAATACATGACCACACACGATTATTTTATTAGGAATTTCTAATGCGAAGAAAATGGGCCAAGTTCATTATTTAAATACAAGGTATTTGGGTGCAAAGCACAGTGTTCTTGGCCAAGTATGGATGTGCATGTGGTCACTATCGGAACCCGTCATCCGATGAGAGTCGGGGAGGCGATGCCTGATTAAGTTCGGATGCCAGTCACAGTGGAGGTTGGGTAGATGCTCTTGTGTGGAATGCCATCTAGATGTAGACATTGCCATGCCCGACGGAGCGTGACAACACCCGGTTATGCCGGATGACCGTAGACTATTGAGTTGGCTGTGGCCAATGAGGCAAATTGTGTGGCACTGAATGAGATGTGTTCTAACGATTTTACCTTATAATCAAGACCCATGTGATTAGTTGAGGATGAAATGATGTGTTCCAGTTATTAAATTACGCTTGCTGCGTTTATAAGTGCATATGTGATGAACTAATATGTAGGGACGTGCCAAGGCGAGGTAAGTTGTGTGTGACACCTGTTTAGGCTGCCTCTAGGTGAATTTGCGTCCTAATCGGGATTTAGGGTTTTGACTCATTGAGATTTTATCTCACCATGTCGTGGCTTAATATTTTTAGGTCCTTAGTTTGAAGTGCTGGCGTTACGTTCGTTTTAGGTGTTCGTGGCATATGGATTATGAGTCTACCTTTTTCCCAATTCTCAGGACCACCTGGACCCTTGAGCTACTGGTAACCACTATTTGGGTCAATGAGGGCCTACCTCACTTGGTGCCTTATCGTTTCAAAGCGTGGTTTCTTAACGAGCCTAACGGGGTCCGGGAGGGTCTTTTGCAGGATTTTGACGGGCCTACCATTAAAACCAAGGATGGGGAGGTAGCTCATCCTATGGACATCAACATCCCGGATGGTGTCGTGGAGGATCCCACACCCGAGGCGGAAGGGTCCGGAGCATAGGTGGCCTAGTAGTTGCTTTTGAGTCGGACTTATGTTTATAGACCTGTAAGACTAACTTGGCATGCATATAAAGTGTGGTTTGTGAAAAGGCGTTAGTATGTTTTACTATCCCTGTGTTTGATGGTTGTCCAGGTGTTTGTTTATTTCATTTCCGCATGTGCTTAATTGAAAGATAAAAAGAAATGGTCAACGATGCGTCCTAGGAACATCACATTTTTAATCGACCACCGAGAGATGTATGCGTGCCTGGGGTTCGAGGCATGGCACTTGGCACATCAGGGACAACTAGTGTTAGATCCTATGAAAGTAAACAAAATTCTTCATGAGTTATCCAAGGAATGGAAGCATGTCAAGACATCCATTTGTGAAACTTAAATGATCTCACCATTATCCATAGATGAACTTGTGGGAACACTTCAATCATATAAATGGAACGTCATAATGAAGAAGGAGATTCAAGAGGTAACAAAATGATTGCCATAAAATCTAACTTTTGATTTTGGTGTCTCATATTATGAAGATGATGAAGAAATGGCTCTCATGGTGAAGAAATTCCACAAGATGGCTAGGAAAGGAAGAAAGTTTAAAGGAAAAAGACCTTTCCGGTCATCTGATCAAAAGAAAAATTTCAACAAAAGAGAAGACAATAAGGATGAAATCTGTTTCGAGTGCAAGGAGTGGGGACATATCAAGCCAACTGTTCTCTGTTGAAAAGTAAGAAAGCATTGAAGCAGAAACCTAGAGTGACATGGAATGTGAAGAAAGCAATGAAGAATATGCCAACATTTGTCTAATGGCAAACTCAGGGTCATAAGATGAAATCGAGGTAAGTAATTTTGATATTCCTAAAGAAGTTTCAAATTATATAGATGAATTATGTTCTGATTATAAAGCTACACTTGGCAAGATTTCCGTATTGAAGAAAGGAAATTCGAAACTAAAACAATAGGATCGTCTTCAAAGAAAAAATCAAATCTCTTAAGAAAAATCTTTCCAAAACCCAAAAAGAATTGAGGTTTAATTTTTTTTTAAATGATCTTTTGAAAAAGGAAATTTCGGATGTGACTAAAAGATTTTTCATCGGTTCGAAAACCTTAGAAACATGTAGATATTCTATTGCAGACTATGCATGATGTAAAATAGATAGGAAAAGCACCTCTAGAACTTGTCAAACGCTAGGAGGCATGTTTTCTTTTTTTTCTTTTTTTTGGTAAAGGTAATTGTATAAAACTTTAACCAATATATACAAGCAAACGGCACCAAAACAAACACTCAAAATGAAACAGAGGCATAATGAGTGTAAGGGTACCGAAAGAAGGAAAACAGAAAGCCAACAAGGCACAACAAGCTACACGGCAAAGCCAGTACAACGAAGGCAACAACGAAGGACCACCTAACAAAAGAAGGCAACCAGCCTGCCAAACATCGGCTACCAATGCCCAAAAACCCCAAGCAAAATGACACCGCCCTCCACGAGCAGCACCCAACAAAATGTTCCACGGTAGAAGCGAAGCAAAATCCCCACAGCGAAACTTAGCACCGTGAGCCAGCCAGTAGCAAAATAGCGTCCACAAGCAGGAACACTAAGGATGAGATAGATCAGATGAGAAAATGCAAGGATCAATCCCAAGCTACGTTGAAGTCTCGTGTTCCTCGAGTTGTCCTCAACATTTGTGAAAGTTAATGAGGTTGTTTTTCACAGCTGGAACCACCAAGGTATGGTCTCTAAACAAAATCTCATTCCTATCCTTCCAAACAAGCTGGCAAAGAGCACTACATGAAAAACGGGTGATGGAGCAATAGAAATCCATACCAAAAAGGAATTTCATAGCCTATCTCCAGCCTTTAATCGATTTTAGCAGTGCTGTATTGATCCTTGTAGATTAGCACGGTCGAGTAGTCGATTTCTGGTCGAATTCTCAAGTTAGTCGCGTTTAGATTCCCTAACGGCTTCACTTGATAGATTAGTTATCTCGTGAGTGATCAGCTAGAGAAAAAAGACTATAGGTGCATCGATGAAAGGCCCAACTCATTCAATCGAAAACATAATAAAAAAATTAGGATGTCACAGGAACAAAACAGGATGCGCAAATTCAAGTGGATCTTGAGAAGGGAACGAGTGCTGCTATTATTTTCTCCTACCAATCAGACTCCAGAAAATGCCATTGTCATGCTTCAGACTCTAATTGAGACTAAGGAGAAACAAGCTTTTCTTGAAGGAAGATTTAAGAATTTGACGGTGTTGTTCGAGAATCAGTTCAAGAAAATGTCTTAGGATGCTAATGCAAGACTGAAGAAGATTGAGAGCACGATGGCCAATCTGAACTACTATTTCCTTGTCCGCATTCCTCTAGATGGAATCTCACCACCATCCCCTCCAGCTCAAGACCCAAATCAACCATCCTCATCAAAATAAACTCCTTTCGATGTGTTAATTTTATCTAAGTTTGGATTGATTTTTGTTTGAACTTTTGTGTGGTTTGCTATTTACACAACTCTTTGGATTAGTTTGCATATTTTGATAGTTTGATGCTATGATAATATATTATGGTTTGCATATTTGTGCTGCTAACAAAAAGAGGGAGAAAGTGTAGAACTCGTACTTGATATATGCTAATAATTTTTTCTTCAGGATTTGGATACTTGCTTTGAATTTGGAAGTCACACAAGATCAGTTAACAAAATTCTTAATCCTTATCTTATGTTTTTATAGTATCTCGAATTTCTATAAGAATTGTTATTTATCACTATCTTTCTATTTGAAATTCTTGTAAATTATGATTCATACTTAATCTAATATCTTGCTAAATATAGAGCAATTATTGCACATCAATAAGATTTGAGCTTTGCACGCTCTAACATCAGACATTGTCCTACCGCAATATTAATTTCAATTTTCTTTAAATTTTGCATATTCGCTTATTCACCTCTCTCTAAGTGATAGTTATAGTCTTGTCATGGTATAGTCCAAGTCAAAGATTTCCTCTATCGTCCGTCAAGCAAAACGTCAAGCAAAACGGAAAAAGGAAATTACGGAAATCAATTTCCTTGCTGTGCGTCGAAGATGTTGGACTTTGACCGTGAAAGAAGATACTGCGGGCTTGTTGAAACTTGCGTCAGACAAGGAAAAAAAAAGAAATAAAAAATATGGAAATCTGGCTTCAGTTGGACTCGTTCTCTTTTGTGGAAGCCTCATGCGTGGTTGATGTGCAGATGGACTTTATCGTGGGGCTTCAAAGTTAACATAATTACATTTGAGTGTTAGTCTTCAAAGCCAAATTTAAATTCTTGTGGCATTCTGTATAATATTTTTTGTGAGATTGAGAAATTATTTCTTAATGAATAATGGTGATAAGCACTGCGTGAATTATTGAAACACTAAGAGTATTTGAATGACTCAAGTATGTCACGATCCGCCCCCAATGACCATTTACGGAGGAGGAACGATATTTGAAGTATTTGTTTATAAAATCAATCATAATGGTATGTAGAAATGGAAGTCTCAAATAAAACACCATTCAACCCTGCAAATAGATGTATAATCTGAATGGTATATATGAACGGCAGTTTCAAATGAGTTTTCAAATTGTTAACATTGCAAACAGATTGTCAATTATAAACTCGAGTCCTCTCAAACTCATACTTCACATGGCAATGATTTATTTTAAGTTTTTAGACAATCTAAAAACATTAACTATGAGTCATCACTAGCCTCTTTATTAGGGGCTGGCTAGAATTCCAATCAAAGGTTGAGAGATCTCCTTTGATTTCCACGGAACCAGAGATTTCATGGGTTTGAGGACATAGTTTACACTAAAGTTGTCTATTAGTGCCCTTTCATTACCTATGAGTTGTGTTGATAACTAAAGTGATCAAGCGGTCCTTTTACATTTTCATGCAATCTTGAGTCTTAATGCTAAATGGTCACACATGGATGGTTTGTTCGTGCCATTCTACTGCCTTTATCTCCTTTTAGCCAACTCCTCCAGGGGTCACCTTTAGATTATTCTAATTCTAAGATAATGCTAAACTTGCATTCAAAATGCAACCAAATGCAATCATATAAATCCAAACAAGTTCAAGCAACCCAAAACAATTTATGACCCAAAACATGGCCTCAGGGTCAGCCTTTGAGGTTCATGCATATTGAGCCAGCCTATCACCACCAACTGATTGATCATAGCCATTGATACTTGGCCATCCCTTATATTCATAAGTGGTGGTCAAGATCGATTGACTCCTGAATTTAGGTCTTAGTGTATCCCTTTGATTTCTCCGCGAACATGCACCGGTCCTAAATCATTCATCTAGAAATCACATGCACAATAAGAAGAACATGCGTTTAGGCCATAAGGCCTTGATTCTCAGGCAATCGTTCAAAGAGAGTGAACCAAAAAGGGTCACTTATCCATTCAAAGCAATTATAATCATTGAAGTATGTGAACAATATGGCCCATGAATTGGAACGCAAACATAGTAACTCAAAAGGTTAAACTTTCAAGAATTTGCAACCAAGGACACAAATTTGGCATATTTACAAATGATTCCTCAAAGAGAGATTTTGTGTTTCAAATGATGACAAACAGAGACATCAACTTTGTTGAAATTTTGAAACAAGTTTGATGTGCTTGGGAAATAAATTCCAGAAACCATGTTCGGATAAGTCGGCACACTGATCGGGTTCTTTGAATGGTCATACATGAATCAATTCCAACAAAATTAATGTCAAAAGAAAGTTGAGATTGTTATCTACAACTTTCACGTTTTGAAGATTTTCAGGAAAGTACACTAAATTCATCAAAATTATGAAACGCACTCAGGTGTCCAACGAGAACCTGGGTGCGGAATAAACCGCAATTGATTAGGCCCTTTTGAACATCCTAATGGTTTTAAATTTAATGAAATCAGTGTCAAATCAAAGTTTGAAACGTCTTTGACATGATGAAGAACGCATTTCAAAAATTAATATGTAGGGCGCCAATAGGGCGTTTTTGTATTTGATTTAATGTCTAAGTAGTTTGGTTCAGATTGCGTATTGTGTCCATGTTAGGGCATTGTTTTTACATTTGCATTAGCTAATTTTGAATATTGTCATGTCTTTAGATTCTTGCAGCTCCCTCTTTTTTCAGGGTTTAGTTGGGTTTGAATGGAGTTAGTTATTACTGTTTCAATTGTTCTTTTTCCCTAGACTTTTCCAAGTTCGATCTTGGCTCATCTTTATCTCAAATTGACCAAACGGTTTAACTTTTTATCCTTGTTTTGTTTTTGGATAAGATTTTTAACTTCTTATCTCAAATTGACCAAACGGTTCAAAAGATGGGAATGCTTACGCCACCGGTCCATTTTACCCTTCATCAATGCTAGTCCTCATTTTTGGTTATTAAATGGCACAGTTGGGAAGATAGGCCAAAACCCGTAAACGTTTTACACGGACTACAGTGAAAATCTAAACATTTCAATAAGTTCCAGAAACCATTACAGGTAAGCAAAATCATTATTGTCTATAGAGTACAGGAATGCGTAGTGGGTACGGCAATGAACGTTACCCCAGAAATGACACACATTGCTATTTTTATTTTTATTTTTAAGTTTGTACAGGGACGTTTCGGTAGTTGAATCCCTTGATTGTTGCTTGACCTCCGAATTTAGATCAAGCCATGTAGGCCATTGACCATGTGGAGTCTATAGTGGTACCCACGCAACTAATGATTTGGATGATATGAGCCTACATGGTGCATGGTAGGGCTTGCATTGTCACTCTGCTCTTTGCTCACTGTCTGGGAGCTCCATTCATCATCCCTATCACATTACTGTAATGAATGAAAGGTTTGGAAAGTAGGGGCTGATTCCCGGGCTCTTTCTTCCACCCAAGAGTATAGGCAGCACACATAAGATAAAAAAGTTAACTAAGTATCATATCGACCAAATTGAATAAATGATAGGTCAAGATCATGTTGTTCATTGGGAATTGAAGAGGGGAGAACGAGAATCTTCCTGATTCTTTGCCACCGGATGGGTGACACTTTCAAGAGATAGCTTAATAGTGCATGCATGGCTCGCAATTAATTATGCTTCTTTAGGTTCATATTCTGGCAACCAATAAGTACATCTGCCTACCCAGGTATGATATAACCTCTTGTGAGGCTTCTGCGTCACCCATGTTACTAGATGCATACAGCATCCGGCTCTCTCCGGGAAGTGATCCACTAGGACTCTTTTTCTATTTTTCTTACAAGGAAGACTGAGCTCAACCTAGACTGAATCTGTCACTCTTGGAAAAGAAGGATAAAGGGATGTTAAGAATGGCATTCCCTCCGATTGAGGAGAAAGAGCTAGCCGTAGTCCCACTAATGTAATACAGGCCAAGCCTTCGAGAGGCATCCTTATTGCTAGGGTTACAAGTCTACCACTTTCTTTCTCTATCTTTAGATATGCAATTTCCCCTATTCAATGAGGAATGGGGAGCTAAGGAAGTGTAGCATCATCAGTGAGCTCGAACACCACTTTACGCAATTTCATTTGCGAAGAAAAAAAATAAATGGGATTATCGAATATATATATCAACCATTCCTTTTTCCATCTACGGCTGAATGGTTAAAGTGCCCAACTTATGCCAACCTAATAAAGTGGCAAATTTTTAGGTTTTGATGGTTGGTGGCTTCTTTAAAACGAGCATTCATAAAGTGGTCCCAGCGGTCTAATGGGTATAATGTCTTCGATGTACAGATCTAATTTAGTTAGCCATTGTGACACAGGTGTATTGAGGTAGGCCATTGATTGAATAGAGAAAGAAGGGCTCATATTGGACAGATTTCGAGCAACCCCCAACCTTCTACTTGGCCACTCCTCTCTCTTCCAGCTCTAATTGACCTAATCACTTTCATGCTTTGAATGAGAAGTTGGGGGGCCAGTTTCTCTTTCTCAAAGACTTTTTGCATGCTAACCCCAAGTCCTTCCCCTTTTGAGCCGATTGTGGGCGAGGAGGGATTCTAACCCCCGACACCGTGGTTCGTAGCCACATGCTCTAATCCTTTGAGCTACAAGTTCCGCCTCGTCTCCACTAGATCTGTTCCTAAGAGTACCCTAAAAAATCCCTAATGAATATGCGCAAGCTTTGTCAAAATTGGGTGTTCAAATAAGTTATCAAAAATCCATAATTTCTGACACCTTTGCGTAGTCTCGGTCCACAGTGGAAGGCCTCACACCTGAGCCTCGTTAGACTCAGCGAAAGTGGTTGGTGTAAGTGAAGAGAAGCGAGGTAGGATCACTCACTTTCTTTCCCCAAGTGTAAAAAGAACTCTTAACTTAAGCAAGTATGATTCTCTACTTACTAATGTTAGGTCCAAGGGCCGTCGCTACATTTCATTACTATGGATAGCTCTCGTGTCTCCGTTGTTTGCCAACTCCTTGCGTAAATCGGCCTTTACATGGTACATGAATTAGCCACCCAACTCAATTCACAATTGGTACGAGTTGGAACATAAGTTCCATAAGCAGTTTTATCGAGCTGAGCTGGAGGTAACTATGGTTGATCTAGCTGACTCAATTACAAGGTGAATCAGTGGAGAAATACATTGCGAGGTTGAGGAAGATGCAAAAGAGGTGTAAAACCAATCTGACTACTAGAGTATGCGTCATAATTTCCCCAAGGGCTGAATTTCAATCTACGAGAGAAATTGGAAGGGTAAGACTTTTATGACATATTCCTTTTGGCATCAAGGGTTTAATATGGTATCGATAACAATAGCTGTTTTTCCAATTTTTCGGTCCCCAATTATAAGTTCTCGTTGACCACGGCCTATAGGAACTAGGCTATCTACCGCTTTTAAGCCTATTTGCATAAGCTCGTGCACAGATTTATGTTCAATAATCCCACGGGCTTACACTTCGACACGCCTTCATTCGTGATCACTTAGAGCCCCTCTTCCATCAATAGGTACTCCCAAGGTGTCAACAACACGGCCTAAGATAGCCTTTCCCGCAGGAACATCCACAAATAGATCTAGTGCACTTGACAAGATCTCCTTCTTTAATAGCGGTATCACTACCACCCTTAGCGGGCTAGAGTTAAACCACTTGCAGGAAGGAAATCGAGGCAAAGGTAAGTCTTCTGACTTGTGCTTGTGCTTAGGCAGCCCTAGGAGAATATGCAATGATTGCATAAACAAATCAAACTAATTTCGACCACTTGACAAACTCGCAAAAATGTCATCACACTTGGATGATATCATTTGTTGTCAAATTCTCTTGAGAGAAAAGTCCTTGTCGAAATGACCTTGACTTATGAGAAAGGTTTGTTAAGTATGCCAAGCGAGGACCGCTAGTTAGAAAGGGCTTCTCACATATCCTCAAGAAAAAGGGCTGTTTGATCCCATCTATTCATGTAGGAAATAAACCGATCACTCAATCTCACTTTTCCAATGTACAAGGCT
Source organism: Eucalyptus grandis (assembly GCF_016545825.1). NCBI lineage: Eukaryota > Viridiplantae > Streptophyta > Magnoliopsida > Myrtales > Myrtaceae > Eucalyptus > Eucalyptus grandis. The sequence goes on from NC_052614.1 coordinate 54,975,607, forward strand.
TTGAATTATTCACTTACCCTAATAATATGTCAGATACACATTGACCAATCTAAAAGGTCATTTTAGGAGGACTTGATGGACATCATGAGTCGGTACATCAAAAGGCAAGTGCAAAAGGTTTGGTCATGGTTTTAGCAATGGATAAGTGAAATGTTAGACAAAAAGATCCATCAAACTATCAAATACAATAAGCAAGACAACCAAGATTTCATGTGAAATGCACATATCATCCATGCAATCATGCATATATTTCCATGAGATCCATCCAATGCCTTAATGACCACATTTTCAATGCCAAATAGTACCAACTCAAATACATAAACATTGCATGTCCCATGCCATATGCACACACATGGGCATGACCAATCTTTGTAACTCTCATAACTCTCGCACCCAACCTGGCATCGCGAGACCTCCGGCTCACACCTCCGGGCATCTCGCACCCTAACTGGCATCACGAGGCCTCCGGCACACACCTCCGGGCATCTCGAAACTCCCAAGGACATCTGGCACACACCTTCAAGCATCTCGACACTCCCGGGGCATCGTCGACTTAACCATCCGACGGTATCATCAACATCACAGTGTGTATATATATATATATATATGTCTCACTTTCAAATTAGCATTTGGTGCAACAATGTCAAAGGTTTCAATCAACTTTTGATGTCATATGATATGTTAAATGTCACCACATATGCTGTATAAATAACAACCCAAGATACCACATCTCATAGAGTAATTCATTTGTTCTTGAAAATAAAGCAATTTTCGGATAAAACAGAATGCACTCCTTTAATTAAAATTCTGAAAAAAATTAGTAAACGATCTTAATAAATTCTGAAAATTTAACATGTTATAAATGAGATCTAGAGAAAAAGGTTTTATGAAGAATACCATGTCAAGAAAACATCGTACGAGTCGCTATGGTCCATGCATCACAGCCATAAAACTTCAAACGTCACTTATTGCACAGTTTTAATAAAAAATTCGGTATAAACCCTAAATCAACTCAGAAAATTCTTAAATATTGATATGTGATAGATAAAACATAGAGGTAAAATTTTCGTGGGAACTCGAAGTCATATTCATAATTGATCAAGATCTATAATCACTATAACTCTCCCTAACCCTCGGTAACAGTTTCCAGATCTAACACTTTCAAAGAAAATTCGTTTCACCTACAAATACTTGTCCGTTTCTTCCCAATTTTTATTATGTTATTCCTCAAGATATCATATACAACTTTCATCAAGGACATGAAATCAAATTTCGGCTAGATAATTCCAGATAATTCACGGAATCACCAAAGGTCAAGCTGTTTTTCCATGAAGCAGTTTGCTAGCCTAAAGAACTACTCCTATACTTTCGAAAATTCCAACATCCAGCATATCCAAAATCTATTCCACTTCACACACAACCACAGCAAGCATCATGTAGATCAATGGACTTCATTTGCCTTAAGTTCATGCAATCACAGCAAGCAAACGACGACTTGAGGGCTTTGGGCGTGGCTCGATCAATAGCGAAGCTAGGTGGCGTCGACGGCGGCATTAGGCACATGCACGGCGGGGTTGGTCTCCTTCTTCCCATCGCCGAAGCACCCTCACCCCTCTCTCTTTCTCTCGGTCACTCTCCCTTTTTCTCTCAATCTCTCTCTCTCGATCACTCTCTCGGTCACTCCACCCCCTTCCCCTGTTCTTTTATTCTCTTAATTGCTTGTAATCATTAGGTTTGCATGGAGGTTTCCGGTGAAGCAATAGGGGCAGTGACACTTATAGAATCCCTCTCGCCACTTGTCAAACTTCATGCATGGAGGTGGCCTTATTTGGGCTGGGCCTTGGTCGACCGAATAGGGGGAAATGGTGGGCTTTTTTGGGCTATTTCGGGCCTTAAGTGTCCAGCCCACACTTGCTCCTATTTTTCCACTTTAATCCCCACTTACAATTACATAATCACAAATATTCACATGACCATAAAATATTACAACATTAATCAAGGGAAATTCGATTCATACGGTACACGGCCAAGTATAGAAAATTTCTTATCAATTTATCCTTTAATACAATCCTTGATCACACATGAGCATAGGATACATTTCCAACAAAACAATAGTCCATTCAATGCTCTGCCCTTACTTAATTGTAATCCATTGGTCTAATGATTATAATATAGTTTGTTAATGCTTCCATCATCTTGCCATAGGTCGTAGTGTTTCCAGGGTTCGTTATGAAATTTTAGGATGCCACACATCATTGGCTATGAAATGAATTAATCATTAATCAACATCTTTGCCAGGTTTACAAGTCAAGAAACCTTAAGATGAGATAAGACAACCTTGCTCTCACTTCTTTAAGCGGCGTCTTCTTTAGAAAGTCCTAATTTCCACTCGAATTATCCCAATCTGAAGAGACTTCAGGAATAGGTTGTAATGTTGGTTGGTGAAGGGCTCAAAAGGCTCATCACTTTTTCAAAGAGGGATTTGAGAGTTGGTGATTGCAACGACATCATTGCCATATCATCCGATTTTTGAAAGCACTCGAATTTGTCTCAAAAGTCCCTTGACTAATCATCTCAAATTCGAATAGAAATATGCAGTTAATTCAAGGTAAGTGACAGAAATCTCAGAGCAAAATCTTTCAAATTGAAGGAGAGCAAATTTCTCCCTCAAGTTCACCTTCAAAGAATCCAAGAAATCAAAATCCACAGATCGAGGGTTCATCACCCCTCTTTTCAGGAATCTCGAGTAAGTCTTTATGTGGTCCTTAGAATGAAACAAACTCGTTCCCTCACCACGCTCATCAGCAGCAACGCCCATTCTAGGTTGAAAATTTGCACATTCTCTCATCATCATCCTTCACCTTAGGTTGATTAAAGGAACCAAAACGGTGATCAGATGGAAAGTTAGCAAACGTTCTGTCCGCCAATCCTTTGGCGCAATGCCTAACCTTTCCATTGAACGTAAGAACATAGTCTCTTTCTTGTATCCACATTCTCGTAGAAACTCATCAATAAACGTCATGGTAGTACCACCCTGCTTCAACTGATTGTAGAGTTTAAAGATAAACTGGGGTTTTGATGCTCTTATAGGTTCGACATCTTCCAAGATCTCCTCTTCCACTGGTTGGCGCGGAGGATTTTGAGTGGCACGCTGTGGAGATTGTTGAGAACATTGTTGTTGTTGTTGCTGAGGAGAATCTTCTTCCTTGGTCAACTCAAAATGCGTAGGACCCTCTGGCATGTGCTGTGGTCCCCTGTTTGCGATCCGAGATAACTTCCTCTCGGAAAGACATCTTCATAGTCGAGGAGGATTTCTTGAACACGTTCGGTTGAAAAATGTGAAAACTTCTAGGGTTTGAGAAATTGTAAATGGAGAATAAGGACTTTGACGGTATTTAAAGCAAGTGAAATGGGGTATACGAACCATCACAAAGGAAAAAATAAAACTGCCTTTTTCGAAAATAAAAACTGCCAAAAATTCAAAAATTCAAAAACAATAACTTCCAAAAATAAAATAGGCAAACAACAATTTGAATAAACATACATTTTCATTCCAAAAATAAAATACCTAGATTCGAGATTTTCTTTTACTAAAGTAGAGTCTGGAAAGTCTGAGTTTGATCAACTTCAGACTTTAACCGGTAGGAGGTAAAATATTCAATCTGGTGCGAATAGACTCAAATAGATTTTTCTCTATAGGCTTTGTAAATATATCTACCAAGTGATTCTTTGAGTCAATGAACTGAATCAAAATCTCCCCATTTTGAACATGGTCTCTTATGAAATGGTGTCGAATCTCTATATGTTTTGCCCTTGAGTGAAGAATTGGGTTCTTCGTGAGATTAATAGCACTAGTGTTGTCGCATTTGATCTCAGTATACGATTCTTCAATTCCAAAGTCTCTGAGCTGTTGCCTTATCCACAAAATTTGAGAATAACAGCTCTCAAGAACCACATACTCTGCTTCCGCTGTTGATAAAGCTACAGTACTCTGCTTCCTTGAAAACCAAGACACCAGCTTGTTGCCAAGTAGTTGACAAGTACCAGAAGTACTCTTTCTATCAACTTTACAACCTGTTAAATCTACGTCTGAATATACAATGAGAGTAAAGTCTCATTCTTTGGGATACCACAGACCTAGCTTTGGAGTAGTTGCCATGTATTTGATGATGCGTTTTGCAGCACTTAAATGAGATTCTTTGGGATCTGATTGGAATCTAGTATAGATGCAAACACTAAACAAAATGTCAGGTCTAGATGTAGTAAGGTAAAGAAGCGAACCAATAATTCTCCTGTAAAGCTTCTGGTATACATTCTTTCCTCCTTCATCTTTATCTAGCTTCGAAGAACTTGACATTAGTGTCTCTGTCTTTTTGCAGTTCTCCAATTTGAATTTCTTAATGAGATCTTTTGCATACTTCTCTTGGTGAATGAAGATACATTTCTCCGATTGTCTAACCTGCAATCCTAGAAAGAAAGTTAACTCACCCATCATACTCATTTCGAATTCATCATGCATACATCTAGAGAATTTCTTGCATAGATTTTCATTAGTAGATCCAAAAATGATATCATCAACATAGATTTGAACCAGCGAAAAGTCTTTACCCTCTCTTTTTATGAACAAAGTAGTATCTACCTTTCCTTTAACAAAACCATTTTGGGTTAGGAATTTACTTAACCTTTCATACCATGCTCGAGGTGCTTGCTTCAATCCATATATGGCCTTTTTTAGTCTATAGACTGAGTCTGGCTTTCTTAGATCTTCAAATCCAGGTGGTTGTTCCACATAGACTTATTCTTGGATAAATCCATTGAGGAAGGCACTCTTCACATCCATCTGGAATAACCTGAAATTTTTATAGCAAGCAAAAGCAAGTAATAGTCTAATTGCTTCTAACCTCGCTACTAGTGCATATGTCTCGTCATAGTCTATTCCTTCTTCTTGCGTATATTCTTTGGCCACGAGTCTTGCTTTGTTCCTGGTCACTTTTCCTTTCTCATCCATCTTGTTCCTGAAAACCCATTTAGTTCCAATAATAGACTTACCTTTAGGTTTAGGAATTAGCTCCCAAACATCGTTAATGCTGAACTGTCTAAGCTCTTCTTGCATAGCTTCGATCCAGCTTTTATCAAGTAGAGCTTCTTCTACATTTTTGGGTTCTATTTCATAAACAAGTGCTAGTGCACTCGACTCTTCTTGCATTTTGGATTTGGTACGAACTCCTTCATCAATGCTTCCAATAATGAGTTCTTTGAGATGACTTGATGTATGCTTCCAATTGCTGGTAGGTTTGAGAGTCTGCTGATCCTCTACTTCAATTGAATCTTCTAGTTCTGCTTGAAGTTGATCTTCAGAAGTCTGAACTACTTCAGGGGAAGTAGACTTTGTAAAGTCTAGAGCAAATTCAGATTCTTTAAGTTGAATTTGATCTAGTTGATTCTGCATAGAATCTTGAAACTTGACGTTCATAGATTCTTCCACAGACTAAGTCTTCTTGTTGAATACTCTGTATGCTTTGCTTGTAGTTGAGTAGCCAAGGAAAATTCCTTTGTCTGATTTTTCTTCAAACTTTCCAGTTCGATCATTTGCATTTTTCAAAACATAACATTTACAACCAAACACATGGAAGTAAGAAACATTTGGCTTCTTCCTTTATACACTTCATATGGAGTTTTCTCCAAGATAGGCCTCAAGAACACTCTATTTATGATGTAGCAAGCTGTAGAAACCGCTTCTGCCCAAAATCGAGAGGATATATTGCTCTCAATTAAAAGAGTTATGGCCATCTCCTTCAAAGATCTATTCTTCCTTTCTACAACTCCATTTTGCTATGGAGTGTATGGAGAAGAGAAAACATGCTAGAAACCAGATTCATCATAGAATTTCGTAAAGTCTTGATTTTCGAATTCACCTCCATGGTCTATTCGTATGCTTGAAATAGTATAACCATTTTCATTATGAACCTTCTTGGCAAACTTTGAGAAGTGATAAAAGGCTTCATACTTATTTGCCAGAAACGTAAACCCAAGTAAAGCGAGAATAATCATCCACGATTACTAGGCAGTACTTCTTTCCACCAATACTTTGAGTTGTGGTTGGTCCAAAGAGATCCATATGCAGAACTTGCAAAACTCGATTAGTAGAAACTTGATTTATAGATTTAAAAGAACTTTTAACCTGTTTTCCCAAAACGCTTAGAGTGCATAATTTAGTCTTTTGATAAGTCAGGTTGGGAAGATCACGAACAAGCTTCTTAGAAGAAATCTTGGCAATCTGCTTCATGTTAACATGGCCAAGCTTTCAATGCCAAAGATTTGCTTCATCTTGAATAGAAATAAGACACTGAGAACTTTCTGGTTTTATATCCGAAAGGTAAATGTTCCCATGCCTTCGTCCAAGTGAAAGATTGAGAGAAATCTTTACTTGTTCCCGAACAGATGCCTTCTTAAAAATTTATTTTAAATCTTGTATCGCAAAGTTGACTTATGCTGAGTAGATTATAATTCAAACCTTCCACCAATGAGACATTGTTGATAGTGAGGCTTCCAATCTTCACGGTTCCACAACCAACAATTCTTCCTTTGCTGTTTCCTCCAAAAGAAATTTTCCACCATTCATTTGAACAAGTTTTATAAAGCAACTTGAATCTCCTGTCATGTGTCTCAAACAACCACTATCCAAATACCATTTGATCTTTTTCTTGATAGTAACCTGTGATCAAAAGAAGAACTCAAGCTTTCTTTGGTACCCAGATTTTCTTAGGTCCAGGAGAGTTAGTATTAAAAACAGTCTTAGCCCAATTCCTCTTAACAGGTCTCCAAACTTTGGAACATTCCTTCTCGAAATGTTCTGAGCTATTACACTTTAAACATTTGAGAGCACTTCAGCCAACAGATTTTACAAAAACTTTTTGAAAATGATCTTTGTAAAATGCTCTTATAGGTCTTTGTTTAATTATTTCTTTAACTTTGGGAAAGTTGATTAAAGGAATAGTTTCTAAAGTCATACCCAAAGTAGATTTGTTAAAATAAGGTCTTTGTACAGAAAGAATTTTCTCCAACTTCTCAAATCCTTTTGAAAATATTTTTGTGATATTTGAAATATCTTCTTTCAAAAAGGCATTTTCCTTTGAAAGAGAATCTGCATTTTCTTTCAAATCAACAAAACTTTTATCCAGATTTTCAAACTTTTCTTTCCAAGAAGTTTCTTGTTGCCTCAGTTTAGAATTCTCCCTCTTTAGCTCGGAAATTCTTTTAAGAGATGTTTTGAGATTGAGACTGAGTTCATCTATATACTTCGAGACTTTAACATGGATCTTTAGATTGCTAACCTCAATTTCTTTGCCTGAGTCCGAGTTAGAATCTGTTTCAAAGTCTGAGTCTGATTCTAAATTGGCCATCAAACATATGTTGGCATATTCTTCATCACTTTCCTCGCATTCGGTATCGCTCCATGTTTTTGCTTTGAGAGCCTTTTTATATTTCTCAATTCTTCCATTATTTTTCTTCAACAAAGGATAGTTAGGTCTGATGTGCCCATTTTTCCTGCATTCGAAGCATATCACATCTTTGTTGTTTTCATTGTCCTCAGTTAGATTCTTCTGGAATTTTGAGTGCTCTGCTTCTTCTAGTTGAATCTTCTTCCCTTCTTATTCAACTTTCTGAACTTCTTAATCATAAGTGCTAGCTCCTCATCGTCCATGTCATCTTCTGAATCTGTATCATCATAATCATCGTTAAACTTTAAAGCAATTAACTTCTTACCTTTAGGATATTCTTCCTCATTTATTTGCTCCACTTCATATGATTGAAGAGTGCCTACTAGTTCGTCTACTGAAAGAGGCATGATCCTTTGGGTTTCTCTAATTGACGTCTTCACGTGATTCCAATATTTGGAAAGCCACACAACAGTTTATTGACCTTCATTGGTCCTGAGATTGGCTGTCGGTATGGAAGGCCATTTACAATCTCTGTGAAGCGACTAAACATATTAGTGATGGATTCTCCAAGCTTCATCTTGAAAGTTTCATACTGTCCGAGTAGAATATTGATTTTGGTTTCCTTTACTCGATCAATTCCTTCATAGGTAACGTGCAACCTGTCCCAAACTTCTTTTGCTATTTCACAAGAAGAAATTCGATTATACTCAAGGGGAGATAAAGCACAGTATAAAGAGTAGATGGCTTTAGTATCAAGAGCTTGTCTCTTGGTTATTTTTGCTTTTGTTAATTCGCCAGCTTCTATAGTTTCTGCTTGTCTCTTTCTAAGGTTGATGTTGCTTTGGGATTGATCCCTTTTTCTACCACATCTCATTCCAGGAAAATCTTTCAATTTCAGGAATGCCTTCATCTTATTTTTTCACACATTGTATTCTTTTCCATCAAAGTTAGGAGGTCTGGTGTTACTTTGGCCTTCAACCAAGCCTAGAGCCAAAATACTAGCCATAGATCTTTAGCTTAAGAAGTAAAACACTTCAATAAAATAAGAACACAGGCTCTAATACTAATTGAAATGACTAATATAAAAAACTAGAGGGGGTGAATAGGTGTGAAGATAATTTTTCGCAAACTTTAGTAGAAGTAATTTGCCTTTAGAAGATAACAGACTATGAATGAATTTAAAACTTAAACAGTTAAATAAAGCTACAAATTGAAATAAGGTTCAAGGAAGAGAATAAAAACACAAGGTTTATAGTGATTCGGCTTAGATCAAGCCTACGTCCACTCTCTCACGCTGACAACCCACTGGCTGGATTTCACTAAGAATCAAAAGAGATTTTACAGCAGTGTGATCTCAACTTCACAATGAAGAGTCTCTATTGGTCTCTCACAAAGTCTCACAAGAATTTCTCTCTTTTGTTTACAACTTTGAGCTTGATGAATGAAATAGTAAAGAACCAAAAAGACTTTGAAATTTTTCTTTCACGCACACTTTGAAATTTTTCATTTCAATGAAATCTATAAAAGAAATAATTAAAGATGAATAATTGAAAGTGAAATTGTGGGTTTAATTAGGTTGGGCCTTAGGCCCAATGGCTTGAGTTCTTGGTGGGCCGAATGGCCGGCCCAATTAAAGCCCAAGGAAGAGGCTGCTATCAACCATGAGGGGGGAGGAGTGGCCGGCCCAATCCAAGCCCAATCCAAGCCCAAGCCCAAGCCCATCTTGCATGTGGCATGCCAAGTGGCAAAAAGAGGCTCGCATGCATTGGCCATTGAGAGAGGCAAGTAATCATTGCCAATGATGGAGATTTGGGGGAATAAAAGGGAAAGAGAGAGAGAGTGGCCGGTTGGAATTCGGCCAAAGAGAGAGAGAGAATCGCAAGAGAGAGGGAGTGGCGAGAGAGGAGAGGAACCGAGGAGGAGGAGGAGTCGCCCGTCGCCGCCCGCACGCCATCTGTCCGTCGCCGGTGTGCCGTCCCTTTTGCTGTCATCCGTTCGGTCTTAGAGGCAAGTTGGGACTGATTTCCACTCTTGCATGTGTGCCTTGCATGTGTGATTTTTTGGTGGTAGGTTTCGGATGTTAGAGTAGGCAAAACCGAAGCTAGAATGTGACTTGTTCTTGAGTATGCTTGCTGTTTTCGTATGAACCGCCTGAACCAGAATCTTGTGAGAGCTTGAATGCATGTTTAGAGTTAGATTTCGACTTTGATTCCTTCATCAAAGTTGTAGCTAACATCATAAAATACAACATAATAAAATTTGGGACAAAATGGTGGAGATTTAAGGGGTCAAACATTCATCCTACGAAGACACTAGATCTGGAACTGTTTTGCTGACCTTTTGGTAGATTTGTGGTTGCATGTTGATTTTTTATCAAGAATCACTCTTCGACTTCTTCATGAAACTTGTATAGAACATCCTAAAGTCTAACATAATCAAACTTGAAGTAAAATGAGCAAGTGTAGCCTAGTGAATCGACTTACTCTTGAAGACGGTAAATCTGGAGACGCGGTACAGGACACCCGAGACTTCATGGACCCATATGGTGACTATTCTTTGGAAATTTGACTTAGATCCCTTAATGAAAGTTTTAGGGGACCCATTTAAGTAAAAAATATCCAAATTTAAGAGGAAAAGAAGAATAATAAATGGGTGAAAACTCGGTATTTCGGAGATGACTACACTAGACGTTTCGGTGTGAGAACCAGAAGCTTCGTACGACTATAGAAAATGATCTAAAACGAATCTGGCCTAGAAGTCTTCATGAAAAATATACTTCAGTCTCTTAAATATAACCTGGTAAAACTTCATAATTTTTGGAGGTCGTTCGGGTATTTTAATCGAATTATTTCGAAAACTGCACATTCTGTTTCTATCCGAAATTGTATGCTGTATTTGTGTGAATTATATCTTTTGTGTGAAACTCTATTGGGCATGTGTTTTTCATGAAATTACTATTTTTTTTACTTGTCTATCACATGCCTTGATTTCATGATTTTTGAGAAGTATATGGATATTTAATTTAAATATTTTCTAAAAATGGTACATGCTGGAATTTTGTAAAAGGCATGAAATATGGACCATTTTAAATTGCGTGGACTCCATGAATTGTATTGTTATGGATGATGGTGTCTTGCTGCATGTATGATAATGATTTGAGATGCATGTATGAATTCAATGATGAATATGATCTTGATTGCCATCACATCGCATGCCATGTTAAAATTGAACTATAATTGAAGATGTGAATTGAGATAAATGAGAAGGCCGTCGGAGGTGTGAGCCGACGATGCCCTGGGAGTGTAGGTATGCCTGGCTAGAAGGGTACGGCCGGTTGCCCGGTGGTCACGAATGGCCGGATACCGGAGGGCCTCGAGAGTACCGAGAGGTGTCGAGATGCCCGGAGAGTGGGGGAGCCGGAAGCTCGGTAGGTATTCTGCCGAGGGATACCTCGCGATGCCAATTTGGGTGCGAGATGCCTGGCTAGAAGGGTACGGCCGGTTGCCCGGTGGCCTTAAATGGCTGGATGCCGGAGGGTCCTCATGATGCCAGTTGGGGTACGAGATGCCCGGAGAGCGGGGGAGCCGGATGGTCTGATTGTATCTTGGATACATGTGGGATGCAAACATTGGTCTCGGGAAAGAGAAATGTGGCAGTCCAAGATGAAATTGAAATCAAATTATGCATGATGATATATGCATGACATAATGATGATGATATATGCATGACATGATGATGGTACATGTGATATGATGATGATGTTACATGCATGGATGCATGGCAATGATGATGGTACATGTGATATGATGATGATGTTACATGCATGGATGCATGGCAATGATGATGGTACATGTGATATGATGATGATGTTACATGCATGGATGCATGGCAATGATGATGGTACATGTGATATGATGATGATGTTACATGCATGGATGCATGGCAATGATGATGGTACATGTGATATGATGATGATGTTATATGCATGGATGCATTGTAAAGATGATGCCACATGTAACATGATGACGGTAAGTGTATGATATGATGGTGATGACTATATGATGATGATGGTACATGAGGTATGATGACATGTGCATGATACCAAGGTAAGTTGTGCATGGATGCTTGTATGACATGTGATGCTATGATTGTGATGGTTGCATGGTATGATGTATTGAGTGGTTTATTGGTCATTTACCTGCTGAGTGGTTGTACTCACCCCTTCGGGGACCAACATTTCAGATTAGCAGGATGCCGCTCCCTGCTGTCACGCGGGGCGTATTTTACGGCCTTCCTTCGGATGTAGAGGTTGAGTGCGTGGAGATTGACTGTCCCACCGTCCCTTGTCTTATGTATATTCGAGTGCGTGTTTTAGTGATGTACGACGTGGGCCTGGCTGAGGGCCCTATCATTCAGGAGTTTATATCCGTCCATGTTCATTCGTGACGGAGTGATGCGTGGGATGTTGCCGCCGCCACCGCCTGATGCACCGGGATGGGTGTGAGGGCCCATGCGTGAGAAGTAGGAGCTGAAACTTTTTGGGATGGTAGCCGACGCTAGTTGATGGGGGATCTTGCATGATAGACATAGTGGGTCGAGTGTTTCTTTTTGGGTTTATGGCCGAGTGTGGCTACATGTCCTAACCTTTCTTTTGATGTACCGACCCAATGAAACCCATCTTGGAAAAACATGTAAATAAAGTGTCGTGGCTTTATCTTTTCTTATGATGTTTAGTGGTGTGCAATTGTATCATGGTTGTTGGAGGGGGAGATGGCGATTTTATATTTTGCTTCCGCCAATGAGTCGCGCTGGGACCGTTTTCAAAAAAAAAAAATGTCTGTGATTTACGACGCTTCTTCTAAGAGATGTAATTAGGTGTAACATTGGGTGCCTGTGGCGACCTAAGGGGGGTTCGTGGTGTCACAAGAGTCCACCTTAAATACTCCTTCATGGCTTCACGACCGTTGACACTTTCCAAAGGAATTCTTCAAATCAACCCGTTGGACAGAATCAACCAAGGAGATCTCAAGCTGTTTGATGATTAAGATGAAAGCCCGTCAATCATGTTCGCCCATACAATGAGGATCTTGGTTTCCATAAGTAGAACTTTTCAAGTTTGCTTACTTTCTAAAAGATTTGATTAATGAAATTGATTCCAATAAGGATAATCAATCATGTGGTGCTATATCCAGCCATAAGATCATCCATAAACCATACGGATCGAATCCTTAAAGAAATAAAGATAATCTTGCATCTGAATAAGTCTTCATTCTTCAGTAGCATTCAGTCTGGAATCTATCAGTGTGGGCAGACTTTGAACCTAAAGTCTGGTGGTCTTCAGACTTTGACACTTCAGTCTGGAAGTCTACAAACTAGACTATGGAAATGTTTTGTCAACTTCAAAATAGTAAAGAAGTTTTCTCCAACAGACGTAAATCCAGAAAATTCTCAGTGTCTTATCACGATACAAGATGAAGCAAGTCTCTCGCATCGAAAGCTTGGTCATGTAAATATAAAACAAATTGCCAAAATTTCTTCTAAGAAGCTGGTTCAAGGGCTTCCTAATTTGGCTTATCAAAAGTCTGAATTGTGCACTCCCTGTATCTTGGGAAAACAGGTCTGAAGTGTGGCCAAGCATTAAATTCTATGAATAGGTGATGGAAGCACTATTAAGTTATTTTATAGCCATTTAATCCATAATTTGCAATAAGATTTATGGCCAAGCTTTTAATGGATAATTATGTGATAGGAAAGAAAATTCTATCCTTGGCCATGTGTATTATAAATTGGAATTTATTAAGATAGGTCACAAAGTTTTGTGATTTATAAATTTCAATTAGGTGTTTATAAAATTTAGGTTTGAGGAGGATTATTAGGATGAGATATGGGCCAAAGTATTAGCTTAAAACCAGCCCATGACCTCACCCCATTTTCGGCCATTTGGGCCTAGTTGTGGAGCCCAAAGGAGGAGGAGGAATCGCCGGCCCATTGCTAGCCCAAGCCCAGCCGAAGATGGAGGCCCATCTTGCATGAAGGAGGCCATGTGTTTCCTCCGAGCTGCCAAGTGGCATGGAGGTTGCGAAAGGTGTGGCTGCCCCCATTGGCCATCTTGGGCGGCCACATGCAGCTGCAATGATTAAGTTTAGGGGGAAATAAAAAGGAGAGAGAGGCCGGTTGAAGGGGGCTGTCGTCCAAGTGAGAGAGAGAGAGGGTTGCGAGAGAGAAGAGAGGAACCGAGAGAGGAGAAGAAGGAGCCGTTGTCGCCCGTTAGTCCGTCCGTCCGTCGCCGGTGTACCTCGTTTGCTCAGTTTTGGAGGGAAGTTAGGATCAATTTCTACTCTTGCATGTGTGTCTTGCATGTGTGGTTGAAATCTTGGATGTTTAGAGGCAAGGAATCGAAGCAAATGTGGTTTGTTCTTGAAGATGCTTGCTGATTTCGTGTGTACCGCTCAACCCAGAAACTTTTGAAGGCTTGCATGCATGTTTCGAGTTGGATTTTGACTTTGACCCCTTCATGAAATTTGTAGAAAACATCTTAAAATACAGCATAATAAAATTTGGGACGAAATAGTTGAGATTTGAGTGGCAAAACCCTCTTCCTACGGAGACACTAGATCTGGAACTGCTTTGCAGACCTTTTGGTAGTTTTGTGGGTTGAATGTTGCTTTTTACCAAGAATCTCTCTTCGACTTCTTCCTGAAACTTGTATAGAACATCCTAAATACTAACATACTCAAATTTGAGGTAAAATGAGCAAGTGTAGCCTAGTGAATCGACTTTCTCTTGAAGACGGTAAATCTGGAAACACGGTACTGGACACCCGAGACTTCTAGGACTTATATGGTGACTATTATCTGGAAATTTCACTTAGATACCTTAATGAAAGTTGTAGGGGACATCTTGAAGCAAAACATATCCAAATTTCAGAGGAAATGAAGAAGAATAAGTGGGTGAAAACTCGATATTTCGGAGATGGTTATACTGGACGTTTCGGTGCTAGAATCAGGAGCTTCGGACGTCTATAGAAAATTATATAGAACGAATCTTGCCTAGATGTCCGCATGAAAAACCTAATTTAGTGTCTTAAATATAATATGGTAAAATTTCATAATTTTCGGAGGTCATTCGGGTATTTTAATCGAATTATTTCAAAAACTGCGCAATCTGTTTCTATCCGAAATTGCATGCTGTATTTGTGTGGATTATATCTTCTTGTGTGAAACTCTTTAAGACATGTGTTCTTCACGAAATTGACATATTATTGTCTTGTCTATCTCATGTCCTGATTTCATGATTTTTGAGAATCATATGGATATTTAATTTAAATGTTTTCTAAAATGGTACAAGCTGGAACTTAGTAAACTTCAAAAGGCATGATAAATGGACTATTCTAAATTGTATGGGCTCTATGAATTGTATTGTTATGAATGATTGTGTCTTGCTGCATGTATGATGATGATTAGAGATGCATGTATGAATCAAATGATGAAAAGGATCTTGATTTGCCATCACATCACATGCCATGTTAAAATTGAACTATAATTGAAGATATGAATTGAGATAAATGAGAAGGCCGTCGAAGGTGTGAGCCGACGATTCCCCGGGAGTGTCGGGATGCCCAGTGGTATACGGTACGTAATTCCAAGGGAGGCCTGGTGGTATGTCGGTACGTAATTCCGGAGGGCAGGGAAAACCATTTTCATGGCGAGCCCCGGAGATTCCTCGGGAGTGTCGGGATGCCCGGTGGTATACGGTACGTAATTCCAGGGGAGGCCTGGTGGTATGTCGGTACGTAATTCCGGAAGCCTGGCAGGTATTGTGCCGGGGGATACCTCGCGATGCTAGATGGGATGCGAGATGCCTGGCTAGAAGGGTAAAGGTCGGATGCCCGGTTGTATCTTGGATACATGCCCGGAGGATTCCTCATGATAATAGTTGGGATGCGAGATGCCCAGAATATGGGGGTGCCGGATGCCCGGTTGTATCTTGGATACATGCCCGGAGGGTTCTCGCGATGCCAGGATTGGGCGCGAGTGATGAATGTGGGATGCAAACATTAGTCCCGAGAAAGAGAAATGTGCCGGTCCAATATGAAAATATGAAATTGAGAAATTGAAATTGAAATATGCATGATGATATATGCATGACATGATGATATGAGCATGGATGCATGGTAACGATGATGGCACATGTGAAATGATGATGAGTGCATTGATGCATGGTAATGATGATGGCACATGTGATATGATGATGATATGTGCATGGATGCATGGTAATAACACATGTGATATGATGATGATATGTGCATGGATGCATGGTAATAGCACATGTGAAATGATGATGAGTGCATGGATGCATGGTAATGACGATGACACATGTGATATGATGATGATGAGTGCATGGATGTATGGTAATGATGATGGCACATGTAATATGATGATGATGAGTGCATGGATGCCTGGTAATGACTATATGATGATGTATGTACATGAGGTGTGATGACATGTGCATGATATCAAGGTAAATTGTGCATGGATCCTTTAATGACATGTAATGCTATGATTGTGATGATTGTGGGGCATGATGCATTGAGTGGTTTATTGATCCTTTACCTGCTGAGTGGTTGTACTCACCCCTTCGGGGACCAACATTTTAGATTAGTAGATGGATTGAGCGGTTGGATATGACCGTGAGGAGGAGGATAGCAAAAGAGGGAACTTTTGGACGCCGACACTGGTTGATGGACCTTAAGCATACGATTGTGGGAGGAGATGTCGGTCATCTTTTGAAGTATAGCCGAGTATAGAAGACTGCAGCATTTTGATGTACCAATTTAATGATGCCCATCTGGTTTAAGTAAATAAAAGTGTTCGGCTTTAACTTTTATAAGACATTTAGTTGGTGTGCATCGTTTTCTGAATATAGGGAAGGGAGTTGATGGATGTGCTTCTACTTTATGAATTGTGCAAGGGACCAATAAAAAAGAAAAAATGTAAACCCCCTGTGTGGCACCCCTCGATGGCCCCCGATCCGATTAGGGTCGCCACAGTTCGCTTACCATTCACTTTTCCTAATAACATGTCACTCTCATACCATTTCAATTGTAGCAGGTCCATACAACCTGGGGGTTTACATCTTTTAGATCAGTCCCTTGCGCAATTTATATATGGAAGCACATTCAACAACTCCCTTCCCTGTATTCAGAAAACGATGCACACCTACTAACATTTATAGGTAAAAGCCGTACACTTTTATTCACTTAAACATATGGACATCGTTCATTGGTACATCAAAATGCCATAGTTTTCTATACTTGGTTATACTTCAAAGGATGACTGACATCTCTTCCAACAGTCGTATACTTAAAGTTCATCGATCAGTGTCAGTGTCCAAAAGTTCCTTCCTTTGCTATCCTCCTCCTCGCGGTCATATCCAACCACTCAATCCATCTACTAATCTGAAATGTTGGTCCCCGAAGGGGTGAGTACAACCACTCAGCAGGTAAAGGACCAATAAACCAACTCAATGCATCATGCCACACAATCATCACAATCATAGCATCACATGTCATTAAGGCATCCATGCACAACTTACCTTGGTATCATGCACATGTCATCATACCTCATGTACCATCATCATCATATAGTCATCACCATCCTATCATACACTTACCATCATCATGTCACATATGGCATCATCTTTACCATGCATCCATGCATATAACATCATCATCATATCACATGTACCATCGTCATTGCCATGCATCCATGCATATAACATCATCATCATATCACATGTGCCATCATCATTGCCATGCATCCATGCATATAACATCATCATCATCTCATGCATATATCTTCATCATCATGTCATGCATATATCATCATGCATAATTCAATTTCAATTTCATTTTGGACCACCACATTTCTCTTTCCCGGGAACAATGTTTGCATCCTTCATGTATCCAAGATACAATTAGACCATCCGGCTCCCCCACTCTCCGGGCATCTCGTACCCCAACTGGCATCACGAGGACCCTCCGGCATTCAGCCATTTAAGGCCCCCAGGCAACCGACCGTACCCTTCTAGCCAGGCATCTCGCACCCAAACCGGCATCGCGAGGTATCCATCGGCACAATACCTGCCGAGCTTCCGGCTCCCCCACTCTCCGGGCATCTCGACACCTCTCGGTACTCCCGAGGCCCTCCGGTATCCGACCATTCATGACCACTGGGCAACCGGCCGTACCCTTCTAGCCAGGCATCCCGACACTCCCGGGACATCATCGGCTCACACCTCCGACGGCCTTCTCATTTATCTCAATTCTCATCTTCAATTATAGTTCAATTTTAACATGGCATGTGATGTGATGGAAATCAAGATCATATTCATCATTGAATTCATACATGCATCTCAAATCATTATCATACATGCAGCAAGACACTATCATCCAATCAATACAATTCATGGAGTCCATGCAATTTAAAATGGTCCACATTTCATGCCTTTTACAAAATTCCAGCATGTACCTTTTTTAGAAAATTTTTAAATTAAACATCCATATGCTTCTCAAAAATCATGAAATCAAGGCATATGATAGACAAGACAATAAGATAGTAATTTCATGAAAAACACATGCCCAATAGAGTTCCACACAAAAGATATAATTCACACAAATACAGCATGACATTTCGGATAGAAACAGAATGTGCAGTTTCCGAAATAATTCGATTTAAATACCCGAACGACCTCCGAAAATTATGAAATTTTACCAGGTTATAGTTAATACACTAAAGTAGATTTTTCATGCAGAAATCTAGGCGATATTAGTTCTATATAAGTTTATATAGACGTCCGAAGCTCCTGATTCGAGCACCGAAACGTCCAGTATAACCATCTCCGAAATATCGAGTTTTCACCCACTTATTCTTCTTCATTTCCTCTCAAATTTGGATATGTTTTGCTTCAAGAGGTCCCCTACAACTTTCATTAAGGAATCTAAGTCACATTTCCAAAGAATAGTCACCATATGGGTCCATGAAGTCTCGGGTGTCCTGTACCGTGTCTCCAGATTTACCGTCTTCAAGAGTAAGTCGATTCACTAGGCTACACTTGCTCATTTTCTTCAAATTTGAGTATGTTAGTCTTTAGGATGTTCTCTACAAGTTTCATGAATAAGTTGAAGAGAGATTCTTAGTAAAAATCGACATGGAACCACAAATCTACCGAAAGGTCAGCGAAATCGTTCCAGATCTAGTGTCTTCGTAGGATGAGGGTTTGAGCCTTAAATCTCCATCATTCTGTCCCAAATTTTATTATGCTGTATTTTAAGATGTTTGGTACAACTTTCAAGTAGAAATCAAGGTCAAAATCAAACTCGAAACATGCATGCAAGCTCTCACAAGATTCTGGTTCAGGCGGTTCATACGAAAACAGCATGCAAACTCAAGAACAAGTCACATTCTAGCTTCGGTTTTGCCTTCCCCATGATCCGAAACCTACCACCAACAAATCACACATGCAAGGCACACATGCAAGAGTGGAAATCAGTCACAACTTGCCTCCAAAACCGAGCAAACAAGGCACACCGGCGACGGACGGACGGACGGACGGACGGACGGACGGACGAACGGGTGACGACAGCTCCTTCTTCTCCTCTCTCGGTTCCTCTCTTCTCTCTCACAACCCTCTCTCTCTCTCTCACTTGGACGACAGCCCCCTTCAACCGGCCTCTCTCTCCTTTTTATTTCCCCCTAAACTTAATCATTGCAGCTGCATGTGGCCGCCCAAGATGGCCAATGGGGGCAGCCACACCTTGCGCAACCTCCATGCCACTTGGCAGCTCGGAGGAAACACATGGCCTCCTTCATGCAAGATGGGCCTCCATCTTCGGCTGGGCTTAGGCCAGCAATGGGCCGGCGATTCCTCCTCCTCCTTTGGGCTCCGCAACTAGGCCCAAATGGCCGAAAATAGGGTGAGGTCATGGGCTGGTTTTAAGCTAATACTTTGGCCCATATCTCATCCTAATAATCCTCCTCAAACCTAAATTTTATAAACACCTACTTGAAATTTATAAATCACAAAACTTTGTGACCTATCTTAATAAATTCCAATTTATAATACACATGGCCAATGATAGAATTTTCTTTCCTATCACATAATTATCCATTAAAAGCTTGGCCATATATCTTATTGCAAATTATGGATTAAATGGCTATAAAATAACTTAATGGTACTTCCATCACCTATTCATAGACTTTAATGTAACTAGAGGTCATCATGAATTTTTGGGATGCCACACCCTGGTTGTATGGACCCGCTGCAATTGAAATGGTATCAGAGTGACATGTTATAAGGGAAAGTGAAAGGTACGCGAACTGTGGCGACCCTAATGGATCGGGGGCCGTCGAGGGGTGCCACATGAAGTTCCTTTAAACCAATAAATCAGGTTTCTACCAATCGTGTTTTGCAGCTTCTTCATATAAATCTTTTTGGACGAATAAGAACTCAAAGTATTGGTGGAAAGAAATATTGTCTAGTAATTGTTGATAATTATTCACGTTTCTCTTGGGTATTCTTTTTGGCAAGTAAGTCTGAAACTTTCTCTTAGTTTTCAAAGTTTGCCAAGAAAGTTTAGAACGAGAAAGGATATGATATCTCAAGCATAAGAACAGATCATGGAGTTGAATTTGGTTTTCAACATGTTTTCTCTTCTCCATATACTCCAAAACAAAATGGAGTTGTGGAAAAGAAAAACAGAACTTTACAGGAAATGGCCATAACTTTATCAATAGAAAGCAAAATATCTTCTCGATTTTGGGCAAAAGCAGTCTCTACTGCCTGTTATATAATCAATGGGGTGTTTTTAAGGCCTATCCTAGAGAAGAATCTCTATGAAGTATATAAAGGGAAGAAGCTTAACATCTCTTACTTTCATGTTTTTGGCTGTAAGTGCTGTATCTTGAAGAATGCAAATGATCGATCTCGAAAGTCTGAAGAAAAATTAGATGAATGAATTTTTCTTGGCTATTCAATGTCAAGTAAAGCTTACATGATCTGTAACAAAAAGACTCGAACTATAGAAGAATCAATGAACGTCAGATTTCAGGAAAATATGCAGAGTCAACAAGATCAGGTTCAACTTGAAAATTCTGAATTAGTTCCAGACTCAGTAAGGTCTAATTCCCCCGGAGAACTTCAATCTTCTGGAGAACAGCAACAAGCAGAACTAGAAGAATCAAAGGAAACAGATGATCAACAGAATGACAAATCAATTAGCAACCGGAAGCAAAAATCAAGTCATCCCAAAGAATTCATCATTAACAAATTAGATGAAGAAATCCGCACGAAATTCAAAGGAAAAGAAGATTCTAGTGCATTAGCACTTATTTCAGAAATATAACTAAAATGAGTAGAAGAAGCATTGTTTGACGAAAGTCGGACAGAAGCTATGCAGGAAGAACGCAGACAATTCGACATTAATGATATGTGGGAACTGATTCATAAACCCAAAGGAAAATCTATGATTGGAACAAAGCAGGTTTTCATAAACAAGATGGATGAAAAAGGTAAAGTTATCAGAAACAAAGCAAGGCTTATGGCAAAAGCATACACATAGGAAGAAGGGATAGACTTCAATGAGACTTATGCCCCAGTAGCAAGGTTAAAAGCAATTAGATTATTACTTGTTTTTCCCTGTTTTCAAAAATTAATGTTATTTCAGATGGACATCAAAAGCGCTTTCCTTAATGGATTCATACAAGAAGTCTATGTGGAACAACCACCAGGATTTGAAGATCATAGAAAACCAGACTCTGTCTACAAACTAAAGAAGGCATTGTATGGTCTGAAGCAAGCACCTTGAGCTTGGTATGAAAGGTTAAGTAAGTTTTTAACAGATAATGGCTTTGAGAAAGGAAACGTTGACACAACCTTGTTATTAAAAAGAGAAGAAAAAGATTTTCTGCTTGTACAGATTTATGTAAATGATATAATTTTCGGATCTTCCAATGAAAATCTCTTCAAGAAATTTTCAAGATCTATGCAAGAATTTGAAGTGAGTGTGATGGGTGAATTGACCTTCTTTCTAGGATTGCAAGTTAGACAATCAAAGAAATGAACATCCATTCACGAGGAGAAATATGCTAAAGATATTATCAAGAAGTTTAGAATGGAGAACTGCAAGAAAACAGAAACTCCCATGTCAAGCTCGTCAAAGCTCGACAAGGACAAAGGAGGAAAGAAAGTAGTGAAAGAGCTAGTATAAACACCTAAATGACGGGTGAATAGGTGTGAAAAAAGATTTTGCGAAATGCAGTAAAAATACTTTGCTTTTAAACTGATTATGATGAACAACAGACTTTGAAGAAAAATTCAAAATTTAACAACTATTTCGAAACTTAGAAGGATATCACAATAGATAAAATAAAAGAGTTTAGGGAAGAGAAAAATCAGCACAAGATTTATAGTGGTTCAGCTTAAATTAAGCCTACGTCCACTCTCCACGCTGACAGCATTCTGGCTGGTTTTCACTATGAATTGAAAAAGAGTATTACAGCCTTATGATCTCGACTTCTCAGCGAAGAGATTCTATTGCTCTTACAAAGTCACTCTCTAAAGTTTTTCTCTTCTTCGAATACAAATTTGAGCATTGTATGAGGAAGAATAAGTAATTTAGAAGCTTCAAACTTTGGAATTCTTCTTTTACGCACACTATCGGCTGACTTGAAAAGCTCTTTAAATACTCCTCTATGCCTTTTCGACCATTGGCATTTTCCAAATGAATTCTTCCAATCAACCCGTTGGATAGAATCAATTAAGGCAATCTCGAGCCGTTTGAAAATTGTGATGAAAGCCCAATGAACCCGGTCGCCCATACAATAAGTAGATTCTTTCCAAATAAAATTGCCTTCCATTGCATATTGATGTGCTTTTAACTCCAAAAGGAGCTCTACTATCCTTGGATAGTTTGCATGAGGTTATGTTTGAGCACTAGCTTCAGCGAACTGGGTTTGTGGAGTACTAAAAAATGAGGGAACATTAACTTGATCAATGGCAGTTTGTTTCATACCCTGACTCGGAAATTCTGCATCAACTTTAGGGAAATGAGATGCAAAAACATCTTCAGCGTCTGCAAGAGATCTATTGATGCCATCACTAGCAGTAGGTGCAATTAGAGGAGTTTTCTCATTATCTCCCCGTGTCTTGGTGCCTTCAGGATGAGATGAGATGAGATTTCTTCTTCTTGTACCTGATCCTTGTCCTTGCCAATGCTAGATCTCTTTCCTTGTTCAGAGTCTTCTTGTTCAGATGCTGCATGTTCCTTGCTGTCTGCAAAGTCATCCAATACTTGTATTGCACCAGCGTCTCCTTTTCTGCAGATTTTTCAGCATCACTTGCTTCCTCTTCTTCTTGTTCTCTTTCCTCTTCTTCCATTTCTTCAAAATCAACATCTTCATTCCTATCTCCATAGGACCGACAGTTCTTGAACAAAGTTGAGAGGGAAACTGGATTTGAAAGTGTCAGAACAATTTTGTAATCAATGCAGAGTAAGGCAATTGTCCTTTTTCTTTCATCACAGTCCTGTACATATACAAGAAGATAGTGTACGATAGAGAAAAAGGGATTCCACTACAAACAGCCCACATAATCTTTGCTTCAAATCTCGAGACATCGGTTTTGGTGGCAGCTTTGGGTCTAATGCAATTAATGACAATCTTGTGCAGCAGAATGTTTGATGCTGGCAAGCGAGATTATGTGATACTCCCACTTGGCAGTCTGTCCTTCACTAGAAATCGAGTGGCTTGACTTATGGAGACATTGATCGGTAGAAAACCACTATGTTCAACTCCCAGAATATCAACCAGAATATTCACATCCACAACAAACACTTTATCACAGACAATGAATTGAATGTGAGTTCGATCCAAGAAAGATAGATTGGAGTAAAAATATGCTGTCAATTCAGGATAAACCACTGCTGTCTCAACACAAAACTTTTCAAGTTCAAGATTGGCTAACCTTTCCCTCAAGTTAACCTTTATGTAGTCAAGAAAGTCAAAGTCCACAGTGGGTGGGTTTATTACTCCTCTGTTCAACATTTGGGCATAAACCCTCTTATGCTCATCTGAAAGAAACAATCTCGTTCTTTCTCCAGGAACGTTAGCAACCACACCCATGCGGAGTTGAAAATTTGTAAAAATTCACTCATCATCATCTTTGTTCTCAATCTGACTTTCTGACCCAAAACATGGGTCAGAAGGAAAGTTCACAAACGCCTTTTTTTAGCCGCTCCTTTTGGCGCTACTCCTAGTCTTTCCATTGTTTTCAAAAACAAAGTCTCATTCCCGTATTCATTATCTTTCAGGAAACTGGTGATAAAACTCATTGGACTTCCTCCCTATTTCAAAAATGTGTAATGCTTGAAGAGTACCTTAGGCGTCATTACTCTGAGAGGAACTGCTTCTTAATCAACTTCTTCATCTACAGGTTGACAAGGAGAGTTCTACGGAGATTCTTCACCAATAAGATCGAAGTGAGTTGGTCCTTCTAGCATACTTCAAGGACCCTGACTTGCTATATGAGAGGATTTTCTCTGGTGCGACATAGATGCAGACTTGGAGGAATTCGTCGACATATTCGAGTGAAAGAAAGAGAGGAACTTGTGGAGAAATTTTGAGAGAAAAAGTTGAGGGAGAAGGGATTCGGTATTAGGGTTTTGAAAGGTTGTGCACGAAAGAAATGTTCTGAAGTATTTAAAGAAATCGAAAAACGGTAAATGAAACTTCACAAAAAAAAATGCCTTTGCAGAACAAATTTAAAAAAGGTAACTGCTAAAAATTTGACATCGAATATAAAAATAGGCAAGCAACGATTATAAAATTTGATATCGAATTTTAGCAAGAAAATAGTAATTTCTAAAAAAAAAAAATAGGCAAGCAATGATTCGAATATAAATATACCTGTTCAGAAAATAAAATACTAAAAATAAAATACCTGGATTGGAGAGAATGTACATACTGAAGTAGCTTTCTCAAGTTGAAGTTCTGAGTCTGAGGAACTTCAGACTTTAACTGAGAGAAGAGATAATATTCAGCTTGCTGCGAATCGACTCAAATAGGTTTTTCTCCAGAGGTTTCGTGAAGATGTTTACTAGTTGATTCTTTGACTCAATAAATTTAACATTAATCTCCCCATTATAAACATGATCTCTTATTTAATGATGACAAATCTCAATGTGCTTAGCTCTAGAATGAAGAATTGGGTTTCTGGTGAGATTGATAGCAATTGTGTTGTCGCATCTACTCTCTGTACAGGATTTTTCTATTCCAAAGCATCTTAGTTGTTGTCTCATTTAGAGAATTTGAGAACAGCAACTCCCAAGAGCAACATATTCCGCTTTTGTTGTTGATAATGCCATCGTACTTTGTTTCCTTGAGAACCAAGATACCAGCATTTGTCCCAACAGTTGACATGTGCCAGATGTGTTAATTTTGTCCACTCTACAACCGGCTAAATCAACGTCAAAATAACCAAGAAGAATAAAGTCTCCTTCTTTTGGATACCATAGACCCAGGTTTGCAAAAGTTGCAACATATTTGATGATACGTTTAATAGCACTAAAGTGAGATTTTTTTGGATTAGATTGGAATCTAGCACAAATGCACACACTGAATAAAATATCTAGTCTAGAGGCAGTAAAATAAAGAAGAGAACCAATCATGCTTCTGTATAACTTTTGATCTACTTTCTTCTCTCTTTCATCCTTGTCCAGTTTTGATGAACTCGACATAGGAGTTTCTATCCTCTTGCAATTTTCCAATCCAAATTTCTTGATAACATATTTGGCATATTTCTCCTGGTGAATGAATATATCCCTTTTTGATTGTCTGAATTGGAGCCCCAAAAAGAAGGTCAATTCACCCATCATGCTCATTTCAAATTCATCCTACATAGATTTTGAAAATTCCTTACAAAGATTTTTGTTAGGAGAACCAAAGATTATATCATCTACATAAATCAGTAGAAGTAGAAAATCTTTTCTTTTTCTTTTTATAAACAAAGTAATATCAATTTTTCCTTTCTCAAAGACATTCTCTGTTAGAGATTTACTCAACCTGTCATCCCAAGCTCATGGTGCCTGCTTCAGACCATACATCACTTTTTTCAGTCTGTAGACAGAGTCTGGTTTTCTTGGATTTTCAAATTCGGGTGGTTGTTCCACATAAGATTCTTCTTAAATGAATCCATTAAGGAAATCACTTTTGACATCCATCTAGAATAACCTGAAATTTTGATAACAAGCAAAAGCAAGCAATAATCTAATTGCTTCTAACCTTGCTACCGGTGCATAGGTTTCATTATAGTCTATCCTTGCAACATGTATGTATCATTTAGCCATGAGCCTTACTTTGTTTCTAATTACTTTACCTTTCTCGCCCATTTTTGTTTCTGAAAGTTTATTTTGAAACCCGTGTGACAAAGTTGACTTATACTCAGTAGATTATAATTTAGACCTTTCATCAAGTAAACATTATTGATAGTTAGACTTTTAATCTTCACAGTTCCGCATCCTATAATCTTCCCTTTGTCGTTTCCACCAAAATAAAATTTTCCTCATTTTCGTCTGTCAAGCTTTACGAAACAGCTTGAGTCTCCTATCATATGCCTAGAACAGCCACTATCCAAGTACCATTTGATTTTTCTTTTAATAGTGACCTTGATTTCTTTGTCAAAGTCTAAATTAGTGTTTGTCTCTAATTCTAAGTCTGACTCTGAGTGAGCCATCGGCATATGTTTGCAAATTCTTCTTCGCTTTCTTCACATTCGATGTCACTCCAGGTTTCTGCTTTAAGAGATTTCTTGTACTTCTTCGTTTTTTTTTTTTTTTTTTTTGGTAAGGTGAGAATATATTGAGCTTTAGCCAACTATACAAAAATCTGGCGCCAAAAACTCTTACTCATAGTGCAAATAGTAGAATGAGTGGAAGGGAGCCAAAGTAAAATGGAACCACAAATAAGCAACAAATAAACAAACCAGATAAGGCCAGACAAAGGCCAAAAAGAGGTACGAAAAACACCACCAAGGCAACAACCAAGTCAAAGGACCCAACAAGGAACGTCAACTAGCAGCAGCAAGAAATGAGGAAGCAAGCAGCTCGAACAGCAATAACTATGGATCAACCCGGGACGATGAACGAAGAAGGGAAGCCGAAGAAGGTCGAATCCCAAAGGCGAAGGAACCAAGGCCACCAAACCACGAGCTCTACTAAGAATGAGTAGGACCACAAAATAAAATGGAAGGGTCAAAACCCCAACCTCTCTGGAGTCTTCTGTTCCTTGAGTTATCCGGCACATTACTGAAGGCGAAGGCCTTGTCCTTGACGACTTTAATAAAATGATTTTTCAAAGCCGAAACCACCATCGATTCCCCTCGGAAGATGATACTATTCCTTTTCTTCCAAATTAAGTGGCACATAGCACCAAAAGAGAATCATGCAATGCAATGGAAAAAATCCTTACCAAAAAGGAATTTCAAAGCCCAAAGGAGATTCTCCACCCAGGACCTATTACGTCAAGGAAGATTGCACCTAGCAACCCAAAAAAATGCAAGTGTTGCTGTGATGTGACAATCAAAGAACAGATGGTCGATAGAATCCAGCGTGGTGTTACAAAAGGTGCATAACACATAGTCAATTCTTCCATAAGATAGGAGGAACACCCGAGTAGGTAAGCAATTTTTAGTAATCAACCAGAGGTTGAATTGAAATCTGGGGGCGATGGCATTGTTCCAAATAAATGAGGCCCAATGGACACAGTTGTTCTTGCTCTTAATGGCTTCCCAGGCTGAGGCCACCGTGAAGGTACCGGAGGAGTTCCCACGCCAAAAAAACTGGTCAAGGGCCTGAGAGAGAATTGGAAGGGAAAAATCACAACACTTTAAAAGAGTTCTGAAAACACGGCCCGAAAGGGAAAGGAGATCTGGCATCGTCACTTGCCTAGAAAGACCCGAGCTATCAAAGAGAGAATCTGAAACAATTAGGTTCAAAGGGCCATCCTGGTGCCAGTGGTCGAACCATAAAGAGACTGAAAGGCCATTGCCAATTTTCTGAAGAAAGGACAACCGAAATTCCCTCCTTAGCTGCAGGATCTTCTTCTAAGCCCATGACACACATAAGGTTTGAGAGAGACCCAAAAATTTTCCCTTTTTATGAAATTGGTATGAATCCACCGACACCACAAGGATTCTTTATTCGTAAACAATATCCAAATGTACTTAAGCATTGCTGCTTTATTGCAATCTCTCGGCCTGTGAATGCCAAGACCACCCTCCTCCTTTAAGAGATAGACGTCCTCCTAGGAGACTTTAGCCTTGCCTCGACCAAGGGTAGAGCCTTTCTAGAGGAACTACCTCAAAATTTGCTCTATTCGATTTAAAACCAAAAACGGCAAGGTAAACACACTAGCCCAAAAAGCTTGAATAGAGTGTAGGACTGACCTGATCAACTGAAATTTTCCTGCAAAAGATAGAAACCACTGAGCCCAGGATTGGACCTTGGCTGTGATACGGTCAATAGGGGCAATGCAATCCACTTTATCAAGCCTGGAAGAGATAATAGGCACCCCTAAATACTGCATCGGCAGCTTCCCTTCCTGGAAACCAAAAGCCATAAGGATATAATTCCGCAAGGACGAAGACCCACCCGAAAGGAAAACCTCGCTTTGTTTTTATTTGGCAACATCCCGCTCCAATAGGAGAAAATATCCAGGCCTCTTTTTAGCAAAGACATTGAAGCCCAATCAGCCTGACATAACATAAAAACGTCATCGGCAAAGAAAAGGTGAGATAGCTTCACCGCTTTGCACCTCCATAAATACTTGAACTCCTTATGCGAAGTGCGAGAACTCAAAATCTCAGAAAAGACCTCTATCACCAGGGTAAAAAGATAGGGTGACATTGGGTCCCCCTGCCAGAGGCCTCGTTGACCTGAGAAGAACCCATGTAACTCACCATTGATCGAAATAGAATACTTCGGATGAGGTGAATCATCCACTCAGGAAAAAACGAAAGCCGAAAGAGATAGCTCTAGGAAATCCCAGTCTACAGTATCATAAGCCTTCTGGAAATCCACCTTAATTGCACATTTAGGCAAATAAGGGTCGAGATGGAATCGAACGAACAGCTCCTGGGCCAAAAAAATGTTATCCCCAATCCATCTATCCTTAACAAAGGCATTATGGGAAGGTTTTATCAAGTCACTCAGGACAGCAGCCAAACAATTAGCCAAAATCTTAGTGATAACTTTGTAGACGGTATTGCAACAAGCAATGGACCTAAAATCAGAAACAGCACAGGCGTTAGGAACCTTAGGCACCAAAGCTAGAATCATGTTATTTACCTCCCTTAACAGACGGCCCAAGGAGAAAAAATCCTTCACCGCCTCCAAGATCAACGGCCTTACAATCTCACAATTACTCTTGAAGAACTCAACTGTAAAGCCATCGGGCCTAGGAGCTTTACCTCGGGCAACGGAAAAAAGAGTACCACGGATATTAGAATCAAGAACCGGGCGAGCAAGGGTACAAACCTAATCATTTGAGGGCGGTCGTTGAATAGACTCCTTCAACTCCTGTAGCAAAGGCTTTGTGAGGACAGCCTACGGTGTTAGAAAGTCTATAAACAATGAGATAAAAACGTGCAGCACCAAGCCAGGGTCCGTGACCAAGGAACTTGAGGGATCCCTAACTGAGAGAATCATGTTCCTGAGTTGTCTTCTTTTGACAGAATGGTGAAAAAACTTGGTATTCCGGTCTCTATCCTGAAGCCACCTGACTCTTGACTTCTACCTATAAAAGGATTCTTCCTGACTACGCAAGTCCACAAAGAGCCGACGCTGAGACTTCTCCAAATCTGCAAGAGCAACATTGTTTGGGTCTTGCTGGAGACCAAACTGGGTAAGACAAAGAGCATTCCTTGCTTCTACAGCTCTCACTAAGATATTAGAAAGCACCTCTCTATTGAGCTACTTTAGACAGCCTTTCAAGGCTTTCAGCTTACAAACAAGTCTAAACATGGGGACCCCTTCCACCGGACTATCCTAGACTTGCTAAACGATAGAATGGAAAGATGGGTGCCTTGACCAAAAATCAAAAAACTTGAAAGGCTTCCTCTTGATAACCGGGTTAAGAACTCTGACAACCATGGGGGTATGATCAGAAATACCCGGGTTCAGAAAGGAAGCTTTCGAGAATGAAAAATCCAAGTTCCACTTAGTATTCATCATAACCTGATCAATCTTCCTCATTTTTCTACTAGCTTTAGAGGAAGTAGACCAAGTAAAACGAAGACCAACATACATGAGATCCTCCAACTTTGTACGAGTTAAGCAATGACCGAACTCATCAAAGTAAGGGATCCAGTTATTAGAACTCCCAACTCGGTCTGAAGGGTCTTTGATGGCATGAAAATCACCAGCAACAAGCCAGGCCGAATCTTGCAAGAGATTATTCAACTAGATGAGGTCTTCCCAAAGGGGCCGATGGCGAACAAAGGTATGCTCTCCATATATTACCGACACACAGCAAACCAAACTAGACAGAATAAACTTCAGGCACCCATGCATAGCCTGAGCATTAATAGAAGAAGCTTCATAGCTCATGAACTCCGGGTTCCACCCAACCCAAATTCTACCTCGAGGGGAGAACTCATAATTAGCTACCAAATTCCTCCTCTTCAATAAGCTAGAGAAGATAGAATGGAATAAAGACTCGGGAACTTTAGTCTAAAGAAGGCCAACAAACCACAGATTATTCGTAGACATTGTACTTCTTAGATTTTCCGTTCTTCTTTTTCAACAAAGGACAATTTGGTCTGATATGCTCCTTTTTTCTTACACTCGAAGCATATAACATCCTTGTTAGCTTCAATGTCCTCCGTTGGTTTCTTTTGAGAATTCTGCGTGCTTTGCTTTCGAAACACAGAATGATATCACAATAGATAAAATAAAGAGTTCAGGGAAGAGAAAAATAAGCACAAGATTTATAGTGGTTCGGTTTAGATTAAGCCTACGTCCACTCTCCACGCAGATAGTCTTCTAGCTGGTTTTCACTATGAATTGAAAAAGAGTGTTATAGCC
The DNA here is from genome assembly GCF_016545825.1 of Eucalyptus grandis. Lineage (NCBI taxonomy): Eukaryota > Viridiplantae > Streptophyta > Magnoliopsida > Myrtales > Myrtaceae > Eucalyptus > Eucalyptus grandis. The sequence continues at coordinate 55,006,183 of NC_052614.1, forward strand.
TTATGATCTCGACTTCTCAGTAAAGAGATTCTACTGCTCTCACAAAGTCACTCTCTGATGTAAGATAGACTTTGAAAGAGTTACACAGAAGTCTCGTATTCCTCAGAATGAAAATAGGAATAGAACCAGAGAAGTTTTGTCAACTTCAAAATCTAATAAGAGTTTTCTCCATCAAGTAGATCAAAAGCTATACAGAAGCATGATTGATTCTCTTCTTTATCTCACTACCTCTAGACCTAACATTCTATTTAGTGTGTGTATCTATGCCAGATTTTAATCAGATCCCAAAGAATCGCATCTAAGTGCTGTTAAACGTATCATCAAATATATTGCAACTTTTCCAAAGCTAGATCTGTGGTATCTAAAAGGAGGAGACTTTACTTTACTTGGTTATTCTGATACCAATCTAGCTGGTTGTAGAGTCGACAAAAAAAGTACATTTGTTACATGTCAATTGTTGGGACAAATGCTAGTATCATGGTTCTCAAGAAAGCAAAGTACAGTGACACTATCTACAGCAAAAGCAGAATATGTTACTCTTGGAAGTTGCTGCTCACAAATTCTGTGATTAAACAACAACTAAGAGACTTCAGAATACAAGAATTCTGCACGGAAATTAGATGTGACAACACAAGTGCTATCAACCTTACCAGAAATCCAATTATTCACTCAAGAGCAAAGCACATCGAGATTCGTTTATCATTTCATAAGAAATCAGGTACAAAATGGCGAGATTAATGTTCAATTTATTGATTCAAAGAATCAACTAGTAGATATCTTTACAAAACCATTGCAGAAAAGCTTATCGTAGCAAGCTGAATATCATCCTTCCTTTCGACAAAAGTCTATGATTGATCAGACTCAGGATCTCAACTTAAGGAAGTTACTTCAGTCTGGAAATCTTTCTAATCCATGTATTTTGTTTTTGGCATTTAAAAACTGAACAAGTATGATTATCTCTAAATCATTGCTTGCCTTTTTTATTTTTGGAAATTACAATTTTATTGCTGATTTTTCGGAATATATTTCAAATTTTTGGCAGTTATCCTTTTAAATTGTTTTCTAAAAAGGCATTTTTTTTATTTGTGTCGATTCATTTGCCCCATTTCAATTTCTTTAAATTCTTTGGACTATTTCTTTCGAGCACAATTTTTTCAAACCCTTATTCTCGAACTCTCGTCTCTCTCTCGATTTTTTCTTGCAAAAACACTCTACAAATCTCATTGTCTCTTCCACTTGAGCATGTCGTCGATGTCCTCCAGAGGAAATCTTCTCACATCGCTAATCGCCACTGTCGTAATATGCGTAAAGGTCCAACTCACTTTGATTTGACTAGAGAAGATTCTCTCTGAAGTACTCATCACTCTGCAAATGAGGAAGTTACGTAGGAGGAAACACCCATTTCTGTAAAGAGGCCTGAGGTACTTTTCAAACATTATAAGTTTTTGAAATAGGGTGGAAGTCCTATAGACTTTATCGCTAACTTTATGAAAGACAATGGATATGGAAACGAAACTCTAGTTTTGAGAACAATGGAAAGGTTAGGATTGGCACCAAAAGGAACAGCAGAGAAGGGATTTTTTTAACTTTCCTTCCGATCCTCGTTTTGGGTCAGAAAATCTGCTTAAGAATAAAGATGACGATGAGAGAATCTTTAGAAAATTCCAACCAAAGATGGGTGTAGCGGCCGAGATTACCGGAGAAAGATTGAAACTTTTCGTTCACCGGAGCATAAAAGGTTTATGCTCAAATGTTGAACTGAAGGGTCATAAACCCGCAACAGTAAACTTTGACTTTCTGGATTCTATAAAGGTTAACTTGAGGGAGAAGTTAGACAAACTTCAATTTGAGAAATTTTGTGCGGACACATCTAAAGCATATCCTGAATTAACGGCATATTTTTACTCGAATTTGTCATTTCTAGATCAAACACATATTCAATTTATTGTATGTGATAGTGTGTTTGATGTAGATGTGGATCTTCTGGCTGACATTTTGGGTGTAGAATGGAGTAGCATTCTGCCCATAAATGTATCCATTAATCAAGCTACTAAGTTTCTCGTGAAAGACTGATTTCTGAGTGGGAGTATTACTTACTCTCAAATGTCTGCTTCAAACATTCAGCTGCATAATATAGTGATCAATTGCATCAGACCCAAGGCTTCCTCTAAGACTGATGTTTCAAGGTTTGAGGCAAAGATAATGTGGGCAATATGCAATGGAGTTCCTTTTTCACTCCCACATACTATCTTTTTGCACGTGTACAAAACAGTGATGAAGGAAAAAGGGCAACTGCCCTACTCTACATTGATAACGAGATTATTTAGACACTTTTAGATTCAGCCACCTTCTCAATTTCAATAAATGACTCTTACTCCTATGGAAATAGGAATGAAAATGATTTCCAAGATGAGGCCGAAAGATCTTTCTAAAGCCCTGGATCTTTGGAAGAAGGAATCATCTAGCAAAATCAAGGAAAGATCTGTTGTTGCAAAGAAGCGCAAGGGAAAGGATGTTGTCTAGACGACATCAAAGAAGAAGAAATCTATCCTTTTGCAAGATGACCATGAGGAAGATGAAGATTTGACAATCTCTGCCATCATTTTGCGCAATCTTCAAGGTTTTGCTGATTCTGAAGAGCTAGAAGAAGAAGAGGGTGAAACGGAATAAAAAGAAGAAAAGAGTGATGCTGAAGAATCTAAAGAGAATGAGGATGAGGATGAAAACTCATAAGGAGACGCTAGTGTAATAGCAGAATTGGAGGAGACTGAGGAAACCAGGGACATTACTACACTTGAAATAGAGGAGACTGTCCCAGAAAAGCGATCTTGCGCTAGAAAAGAGAAGGTGCAAGAAGGAGAAGTTTTGTCTCAACTTGACGGCTCCAAAATAGGGGGAGAACATGAGAAAACTCCATTAGTTGAACCTGCTACTAGTGATGGTATCTGTAGATCTCTTGCAGATGCTGAAGATGTATTTACATCTCATTTCCCTGAAGTTCAAGTTGAAGAGGAAACTCCAAGTCAGGGTAAGCAACAAACTACACACATTCAAGTTGACATTCCTTCACTTCTAGAGGCTCCACAAATTCATTTGCTGAAGCTAGTGCCCAAACCAAACCTTAAGCAAACTATCCAGGGATAGTAGAACTCCTCTTGGAGATAAAGGCATAGCACTATGCCATGGAGTTTCAAATTCAAAAGTTATATGCTGCTTTAGGATCTACCTTAGAATTTCTTACAGGTACAGTCTCTAGACACTCAGGTTTAGACACTGAATCAACAGACTTCGCAGATTGTAGCTAAAGTGGAGAATGTATATCATCAGTGCATACATAAGCTTGAGGAAACCGTACACTGGAGGATTTCCAACTTGTTCACATTCCAAAACAGCCCTGATCATCTTTTCATTCACTCTTTTTATTCATGAGTGTGTCGTTTGGTTTATCTAGGAAACTGGATTTCTTGAGAAATGAGAATCAGATTACAAGAACTCTCAAAAGCCCCCCGAAATTTCATTGTCACACCTTGAATCCTACAAGGATGGGGATGACATGTTCATCAAAATTGCCCATGCTCTATTGACTACTAAGCAAGGAACATGAAAAGATTTGGGAATAGAGTAAGCTCAATGAGTAGTACATATCTTCTAAGTAGGTCAAGCAAAAAATAATACCAGAAACTCATTATCTGTTGACACCTAAATTTTGACGATCCAGTCATTGACTTATTGCATAAAAATTATGGATTAATTTTAACCCCTAAAAAAAGAAGAAATAAAATAAAAATTGCATCAGAGCAAATAAAAGGAAAATATGAAGAAAATCAATCTGATTGATTATGCTTGGAAGTTGGAAATTTCAAATCTTGTTAAATGCGGAAGCATTTAGAAAATCAAGTGAATAAAGGACAGGGATTTTGATAAATGGAAGGAATCGAAGTAAAATCGAGGTGATTGCAAAATCGTGCTCTGATATATAGCCATAAATCAATGTGACAGAAGATGGAAGCTCGAAATTTGCGATAGAAAACGGCCATTTGGAACCATTATAAAAGGAGTTGACCCGCACAGGATGTCAAGGGGGGAAGAATTCACAAAAAAAAAAAAAATATCGTGGAAAGAGCAAGCGCGAGAGAATCATGAAAGTGAGAAGAAAGGAAAAAAAAGAAGAGAGGAAAACTCCCCTTGTCGTCCAAGAGTCTTTTTTTTTTTCTTCCCTTCTGGTGAGCTGCAGAGAAAAGCAAAAAAAAAGTCAGCAGGTGGTTAGCACAGTAGAGAATACAGCAGAGAATACAAACATGTGAATAGACAGGAGAGAGAGAGAGAGAAAAAAAAAGAGAAAAAGAGAAGAAAGCGGCAAACGGATTGTTTTCCTCGCGCGGGTGTCTTCTCCCTCTTGTCGACTGTCGTTGCTCCATCGCCGCCCAACGCTGGCAACCGGGCCTCCGATCACCGTCACTCCACTAGCTTGCCCGAGTCGGCACCAAACCTCCTGCTGCCAAGCTTCCCTCTGCCGACTACCTTCGCAAGTCCCCGACGACGCTACATCAACTCGAGAAATCGCACCAGCCACCATACCAGCAACGCCTCAACCTCGCCTCCGCCTGTGACCCACGAGCGCCAACATCGTAGCTCACCCGTTCATCGCCACTAGTCGCCGCACCTCTGCACCACCATCCCCGACACCTATACTCACGGCCGCGCCTCTGCACGCCCGTCACAGCTCCTACCGTCACAACACCACTGCTATTGCTGACGCCAGCAACTCGTGCTTCCTTGTCCTTGACGCCGGCAGATCCGAGCCAGTCGCCGAGCTGCTAATCTTCGGCGCGCGCCGTCTGCAGCCTGACATCACCACTCACCACCGCTCAGACAGCCTCCGCTTTTGCGCACCCGGCCGACCTCCGAGTCTTCGAGCTCAAGCCGCACGCCACTGCTACCTCACCGACGCTTGCAGCGCTCCTCGCCGCACCACCACTTGCGACTTGCTCGCCCATCCTGTTGCTGGTCTAGCCTGCTTTTACCTCGTCGACGCCGCTGCCCTCTCCATTGGGAGCTTATTTTTATTTTCACTTTTATTTTTCCTTTATTTTATGTGACTTTGTTTTATTTTGTTTTTTTTAAGTTTCAATATTATTGTACAGGGAGGTGATTTTCATTTTATGAATTTTCTAGGCATTATCCGTAGGGTTCTACTCAAAATAACTGTAATTATTAATTTGATCCGTGAGACCTCGGATCATTTTTTTAATTATATTAATTGTTGGGTATTTTGATAGTATCTTAATTATTAAATCAATATAATTATTAATTTAGGACTCGATTATAAGGTAAAATCGTAATGACACGTTCCATATCGTGTCACACAATAAATAATGTCTCCATATAAATAATGAGGCTTTGATGGTTTGTGAAGATTTGGAATTTCTCTCCACATAAATAATGTCTCCAAATCTTCAAGGCAAAGATAATCGCTGCGAGCTTTAAGTCATGCGTTGGATAATTATGTTCATGAGGTCTTAACTGACGAGAGGCGTATGCAACAACCCTACCATGTTGCATTAGCATGCAACCCAATCCTCTGAATGATGCATCACTGTAGATCTCAAATCCTCCAGGACCAAATGGAATGGTTAGCACAAGTGCGGTAGTAAGCTTTTCCTTAAGCTCTTGAAAACTATCCTTGCACTTGTCTGTCCAAACAAATTTCTCTTCTTTCTTCAAGAGTTTTGTCAGAGGAGATGCTAATGATGAGAACCCTTCAACAAACCATCTGTAATAACCTGCCAAACCTAGAAAACTTGTAATTTCTATCACGGTAGTCGGTCTTGGCCAATTGATCACGGCTTCAATCTTGCTCGGGTCCACATAAATTCCTTTGCCTGAGATCAAATGTCCTAAAAAAGCAACATGAGTTAACCAAAACTTGCACTTACTGAACTTAGCGTACAACTGATGAACTCTCAGTGTCTGCAGCATTAATCTCAGATGACTCTCATGCTCCTCTTCACTTCTTGAATATACAAGGATATCATTGATGAACACGATCACAAATTGATCTAGATATTCCTTGAATACCCAGTTCATCAAATCCATGAAGGCAGCTAGTGCATTCGTCAACCCGAATGGCATCATTGTGAACTTGTAATGACCATATCGAGTATGAAATGCTGACTTAGGAATGTCCTCCTTCCTAATTCTCAGCTGATGATATCTCATCCTTAAGTCGATCTTCGAGAATATTGATGCTCCTTGCATTTGATCGAACGGGTCATCGATTCTCGGGAGTGGATATTTATTATTAATTGTTACCCGGTTGAGTTGTCGATAGTCGATGCATAGACGCAACGAATCATCTTTCTTCTTTACAAAAAGAACTGGTGCTCCCCAAGGTGATGCATTGGGACAAATCATCTTTCAACTCAGATAACGCCATTTGGTAAGGAGCCTTAGAGATTGACTCTGTCCCTGGTGCTAGTTTGATCACGAACTAAATTTCTCTCTCTAGCAGTAATCCTGGCAATTCCTTTGGAAAGACATCTGGAAACTCTTGTACCACAACAATGTCTTTCATCTTTAGTTCCTCAATTGTCGTATCCACAAATGTTGCCAAGTAACCTTAGCAACCCTTGTCTAACAAACGAGTTGCCTCAAGTGACGAGATCAAGGTAATTGAGGGTCCTCCTCGATTCTCGACAAACTCGTAGTTTTCCCCCTCTACGGGGTCAAACTAAATCGCTTTGCGATAATAGTCCATCTTAGCTCGTTGCTTGGTGAGCTAGTCCATGCCAACATTAAATCAAAGTCATACATGGCTAGGACTAATAAATCTATTTTCCCCACTCGTTCAACAATCACTAACTTGCACCTCAAACAACCCAAAGCAGCAATGACTTTATCCTTCAATGGTGTAGATATGCAAATTGTTGATTCCAATAATATAGGACTTAATCCTAACATCTTAACATACTACTCGGCAATAAAGGAATGGGTTGCTCCCGAGTCAAATAAAGCGTAAGCAGGATGGTCATTTAGTGAAACCATACCTGTGATCACGTTAGGCGCAACTTCTGCCTGACCTTAGGTAATAGCATACATCGTGCCTTGAACTAAGGGTCTCAGTTGTCCTCCTTGCGGCATGTTCTAAAGGGCATACCCTCTTATCTATCTTATTGGCGGTGGTGGTAACTGAGGTTGTCCTCTTGGCTTTCTAGGACAATTTCTGGCTATGTGGCCCTACTGACCACATTTAAAACATGCGCCCTTCTTACCTGGGCATGGGGCCGACCCATGTCGCCTTGCACAAAAGCGACATGCCTCACTTCTACTAGGCATTGGCCTACCAAATCCACTTCTCTTGTTGGGCGGAATATGAGTTTTACCTCTAGGCATGGGCCTCTTTCCCTGGCAGATATTCTTTCGATGAGAGCTGAACCTCGATCCAAATGAGGCAGCTCTTTCATTTCGATCCTTCTCAATCTTTGGGCTCTCCCATAAATGTCATTGTAAGTTTTCATATGTAGCGAGACTAGTATGCTTCTCAAGTCCGGCCTAAATCCATCCCTAAACCTTCTAACTCGACTCACTGGATTCTCAATCAGTTTTGGAGCATATGGCGAAAGTTCAACGAACTTCGCCTCATATTGATCAACGGTCATAGAACCTTGGCAAAGACGTTGAAATTCTACCATCTTTGTGACATCCTGAAATTCGAGCCCTCTAAAGGATGAATGAATGTGAATTTTGTCAATGCATTATTGGTTGATCTCACTTGGAATTGATCACTCCTGAGATATTGACCTTGAGAGGAAAGGCTAATGAGGACTGAAATTGTACGACTAAAGGACTCAACCTGAGAAAACGACTTGACCGTGAAACTTGCGTGAGGACGATCTTGTAGATAGAAATGCCAATTCTAAAGAAAACTAGAAGTCGATTCGCGAACAGAACATAATGGAACGACGGGTGATTTTGTTTATCGTTATCAAACCTGCGAACGATCCTATGTCGATCCTTAGTGATCGTGTACTTTGAAATAAGAATCTATCCTCCGTAATTTCATGTAGTCAGGGATGTCCATGCGTCGAGATGTCTTAAACGTGATTTAGCACGAGTCAATTACGCGTGAATCCTCGGAGCCGCCCGTCAAGCTGAGCTATAGCCGAAATGGCATTGGGAAAAATTGACATGGCATGAGAACTAAAGATTGGGCTTCGAATTATTAGGAACGTGCGGGACGAGCTTTGGATGAAACTACCTTGGCAATCGACAGAGCCAGTTAAGCCGAGCAATTGGAAAAAGGGATTTTCGGACTGAGGAAGCGAGCACGAGAAGACGTGGGCCGGGCCAAGCCAATGCGGGCCCTAGGCCCAAGTGGGACAGCCACCATAGTGGGCCTAAGACAAGTAAATGAACCCATTGGGCCTACATCAACTATTCATCTTTCAAAGCCCATGGTCCAACTTTGAGCCTAATCAAGCCCAATCAATTTCCAAGCCCACTCCTATTCATGTCCAAGCCCAAATCTTAGGCCCATCCACCATTTTCAGCCCAAGGATAGAATGGGAATTGTGCAAGGTGAAATGACCAAATTACCCCTAGTTGTAGGGAGAAAAGGCTAGAAAAGAGAGAGAAGATGAGGTCATCATGGCATGGGGACTTGAAGCAAGCATTGAAGGGCCTTGAAAGCTCTCACTTCACCCTCTCTCTCTCCTCCTTGAGCTCTCCCTCGACCAGACCCTCTCTCTCCTCATTTTCTTCTTCCTTTAGTTCTTACTCCAATTGACCCTTTGGTGAAGATTTGAGTTAAAAGTAGTCTTCCTAGACGAATCAGCCAACAAGCCACCCACCATCATCTTCAGCACGTCCAAATCATACAGAAGAGCCCAACCCCGAGCCGAACGGAGCCGCCAGCTGGCCGGGACGCCGGCGTGAAGAAACCGGCCGCCGGACCGCCTAAGAGCCCACCCGAGAAGTTTGTTTCGACTTTGCTTCCATTTTTCTCCCATTTTGGCCATTCCTCCACCTAGCCCAGCCACCAAGTAGGTCCTCCTTAACCCCCAGGTGCCGCCGGTTGTCGGCCATCCCCTCGTCGGAGCTCTGGCCAAGCCGTTCAACTTGTTTTCTTCTCTAGCAGGGCTATTTTCTAGAATTTCAGAGGGAGTCCGAGCTGTAATTGATGTGTTAAGCTTGAGACCGCCTTGGATCATCATGGTAGTGGTCCTGGTGTGTAGCCACCATCGTCGCCGCACGTCGGTGCCTCCGGCCCGCTTAACGGGTGAGTTTAGCTTCTAATCCTTTGATTAGAGCCTAAACTTGCTTATGGTTGATTTAATTAGTGTTAATTATAGTTTAGGTGATTTAATTAAGTTATATTAGTCCTAAGATAGGTGGTTAGATTAATGGCTAAGATTAATTTAGCTTAATTTTACTTTATTAGCTTAATGATGCTTATGTGGTTAATTAAGCATGTTTAGTTTAATTGATTGAATTTCCTTAATTTAATGATTGTTTTAATGATTTTTGAATATAATTTATTGTTTATTAAATTCTGGAAATTCATTGTTCATGCGACACTATTCACGTTCACTGTTCACGCGCACTTTTTCACAAAAACACTGTTCACCTAAGAATGAAAAGTGTCTAATTTTATGTGTGTTTAATCCTATGAGGTGATTGGATGTGTTATTGCATAAACATCCACATGAAATGAATGTTTTTTTTTTTAAAAAAAAAGGGAAAAACGGTTTGTCCAAGGGACACCGAAATGGATCGCCTTGAGGAGAAGATGATTTGAAAGTGTATATGCAAGCGTGTGTGCATTGGCTGAGTGCCCAAAGATAAAAAGAGAGAGGTGGAGGTGTGCTCGCGTGATCGAATTGGAACGCCACCAATGGGAGTTTGGGGGTGATACCCGACGGAAGTCGGAAGCCGGTCGCAGTAGACTCTGGACCGATGTCCCTCTTTAGGATACTGTCTAAACGGGAGATCGAGATGTAGCCGTGCCCGACGGGGCGGGACGAAGCCCGATTTTCATCGGTAGCCCTAGCGGGAGTCGGATGATTGCTGACTGGAAAGTTAGCCATGGCCAAGAGGCCATTAATAACTGGGAAGTTGATTAAATCGCTGACGAGGGAGTTGACCATGGCCAATGGGCGATAAGAACTGGAAACGCGTGAGGGTTGAAATGGTTGGGCCTTATTATGAGGTAAAATTGTGTGGCACGGTATGAGATATGTCATAACGACTTTACCTTATAATCGGGACCCGTGTGATCGATTTATGCATGATAGGTAGCACACTAGAGTGCAAGAGCATGTGTGAATCATGGCATTATTGTTTATGGCACGCACGAATGAACCGATAACGTGCAGGGTGTGGCAATGGCTAGGTGAGATCGCTTGTGACGCGACTCGTATGTGATTGATGAACTGCATCATCTAATGGCCATGTGCTTTGTGTGTATCATGCTGAGTGATATTGTGCATGGTATGGCATACCAGGTAAGATTGTATGCAAATCGATTGTTGGTTGTTGCTTGTTGTGGGGTGGTTCTAAAGGGATACCTCGAGTTGAGTTGGAGTCCTAACCGGGGGCTTAGGGGAGGACTCACTGAGATTTATATCACATTGGTTATTGTATAACCATTTTCAGGTCCCTAGTATAAAGAACCAGGAGCTTGAAGTAGAAATGTTAAAAGCATAGGTGCCTCAGTAGTTCTTTTTGGAGATAGATCTCTTGTACTTGGACCCCTATGGCTGTGTGAGATATGAGATGTGGTGTTCCAATTGATTGAGTATTATTACTGCATATGGTTGAGTATATGAACTGTGCTGACATGTAGGGAGGAATTGAGACGAGGTGAGTCTCTGTGTTGTGTGGTTAGGACGACCCTAGGTGTATTTCCTTTCTAATCGGGGTTTAGGGGGTGAACTTATTGAGACGTTATCTCACCCCATCGTGGGCTCAATTCTTTTCATGTCCGTAGATGGTGGTCCCTCTAGTACATTTTGGGAAGCCGATGGGGTATACTTAGCAGAGTAGTGACGTCCCTGTCCACGGGAGTCCCTAGCTCCATGAGCTCATAGTGACCACTATCTTGGTCGATGAGGGCCGACCACAGTTGGTACCTCATCGATTTAGGGCGTGGTTTCGCCATGGGATCAATGGGATCAAGGAAGGTCCTTGCAGGGTTCCGACATCCTTGCCGTTGCGGTCAACGCCGTGGTAGGTGAGGGGGTAGCTGATCACTCTAAAGGTGTTATGGAAGGCCCAGATTCCCCGGAGGTCTCAGAGGTCTCGGCTGAGGAGTCCTATGCCTAGTTAGCTGGGTGGCTCTTCTTTTTGGAGAAGACTTTTGTTTATAGTCAAGTGTTGTATATAAACTCAGCTTGTTTATGAAAGGTGTTTTGTGAAAATGGTATCTTGCTTTTCTATCCCATATTTGTGTTGTCTGGGGATTTATTTATAGGCTTCCGCATGTGCAATAAAATGAAAGGGTCGGCGATACGTCCTGGGACGTCACAATTTTATTGACCACCGAGGGATGTGCATGCGCTCGAGGTTCGGGGCGTGACATAAGTTCTGAGTGGTGCATGTTTAGGATCCTTTGAGTGAATTCTGTCCTAATCGGGGTTTAGGGTGTTGACTCGCTGAGATTTATTCTCACCCCGTCGTGGTTTACAATTTTTCAAGTCCTTAGCTTAGAGATACCGGAGGATGTCGTGGAGGATCCCAAGCCAAAATCGAAGGGATCCGGAGTATAGGTTGTCTAGTAGTTCTTTTGGGGCAGACCTTTAGTGTACAAACTTGTATGACTGACTTGGCTTGTATTTAAAGTGTGTTTTATGAAAACGGGTTGTCCTACTTTTCTATCCCATGTTTGTTGTTGTTCGGGTATATGTTTAAATTTCGCTTCCGCATGTGCTAAAAAAGAAAAGGGTCTAATTTAATTGAACTAACTAAGTAATCTAACTAACCTAACTAATTTAATCTAACACAAACTAATTAAACTAACTAAATCACCTAACTAACCATTCTAACTAAATTAGCCTTGGAACTAACTACTCTAACCACCTAGTCACACTTTACACTAATCCTAATTAGCCTAACTAATCCACCCTAATCATAATTAGCCTCCTAATTAGAGTTTAGAGGTTAGGTTTCGCAAAAACCGGGACAACGGGGCGACGGTGAGCAAGACTCGGGTCTATGGTGACGCCAAGGGAGGTCTGGAAGGGCTTGAAAAGGCCAAGCAAGCCTCAGCCCACAGTTGAGATTTGCTTCTAGTTTGGATCGGTGTAAGAGTTGCTGGAGGTTAGGCTCGACCGGGAGGGGGCTGGTTGGCGCGAGGATGAGCAACTAGGCAAGCAAGTGATGGCGAATGGCGGCCTAGTTGAGTGGAGCTGCGACGTGGGCGGGCTTGGACCCACGGGTGGTCGAGCGGCGCAAGGAGCGAGGATGGGCGGAGGGGAACACGGGTTGGAGCCGGGGCTGGCGCTGGTCTTGGTGGCTACGTTTGGGCTGGTTTGGTGCTAGCCCTAGCTGGTGCAAGCTGGTTCTAGTTAAGGGAGCTTGCAGCAAGGAAATGGAGCAGAAAAGGATGAAGAAGAAGAAGAAAGGAGGAAGAAGAAATGATATGCAGAGGAAGGGGGAGCTAGTCGACCAAGCTAGGGGAGAGAGGGGAACCAAGGGGGGATAAGGGTCTTCAAAGTTTTGGCATGCACCAATGGCCTTCCACCTCCAATATCAACACACTTGAGTGCCTCAACCCCAAAGTCTTCAGCCCTTAGCTATTAAGGCTTCTTCTACAAGCCATTTGCCTCACAAATCCACACCAAGGGGCTTCAATTTGGTGCCCAAAATTCAGCAGCCCCTCTAGCCTACGAATTTTGCACCCATTCAACTCAATTCCTCTCCAAACAACTTCAATTCAATGGCCACACATGCCATGGTTTCAGCCCACACAACTTCGTTGCATTTACCTTGCCAAATAGTTCACTTTGGAGGCCAAAAATCCACCCAAAAATGGCCATCCGAATTTCCACCAAATTAAACAGCAAATTTTGATTTTCCGCCAAAACTTTGGGCTCACAAAAAATTCTTCAAATGATGAGTCGATGTCCCAAAAATAAATTGTGACACACTAGAACTTTCGATTCATGAAACCGGGTTCAATTTCGTGGTTAATTTCAATCGGATGCGATTTTAGCATTACCTAACCTACCGGGTAGCTTTTAGGAATTTTTAGCACGTTTGACCCATGGTCGATTATTTTCGATCCACATTGTGCATCTCCAACTCATAGGTGACTCTCGGTTGTCGTAAAAATCTCAAGATTTCAAATATGGGCATAGGGTACAAAATCGACGGAAAATTAGGTTAGTGTTGTTCGACACGAATTTTTGCAATCGGGTGGAATCACCCACCATTTAATTACATGCCTCCGTTGAATTGACCTATCTCTAGTCTCTAATCGATTATACTGATGCCGTATTGACCCTTGCCGATTAGTGTCACAAAGCTGATTAGAGACCCGCAGCAAATAGTAAGAGAGAAAGAAGAAGAGAGAAGGAATAGAGAAGAGGAGAAGGAGGAGAATGTAAAAGAAAGAAACAAAGAAGGGGCTGTAGATTTTTGTAGTAACAGAAACCCTACACCCATTGTATTTATATTAAATATAAATTGTATATGACCATAATACCCTTATGTAAGTAAAAAAGAAATAAAATTCTGAAAATAAAAGAATAACTCAATTAAAGTAACTTAGCACTCCCCCTCAAGCTGGAGCATATAGGTCACCCATGCCTAGCTTGGAACAACCAGTAGCAAAAGTAGGACGAAATAATGCTTTGGTAAACATATCAGCAAACTGATCTCGAGAGGCAACGTAAGGAGTAGCAACCAACTTGTGCTTCATAGCATCACGAACAAAGTGACAGTCAACTTTTATATGCTTAGTTCGCTCTTGAAAAAAAGGATTCCCAGCAATATAAATAGCTGCTTGATTATCACACATCATATCAATAGGTTGATTAATGGAAAATCCAAGCTCTTGGAGAAGAGATTTCAACCACAACAATTCAGCCACAGTATGTGCCATAGCACGATATTCAGCCTCTGCACTAGACCTAGCAATGGTAGTCTATTTCTTGCTTCTCCAAGTAACCAAATTACCACCAATAAAGGTGCAATACCCAGTTGTAAACGTCGATCATATGTTGACCCATCCCAATCAGCATTAGAATAGCCAACGAGAGTGGAAGAACCATTAGATATAAATTAGTCCCTTACTATGAGAGCTTTTAAGATATCGAAGAATGCGACATACAACATCCCAATGAACCTTCTTAGGTGACTCCATAAACTGCTCACCACACCAACAACAAAAGAAATATCGGGACGTGTAACAGTAAGATAAATTAGTTTCCCAACTAGATGTCGATATTGATGCTTGTCTTCAATTTCATTTCCATCATCAACTCCAAACTTTTGATTTGGATCCATAGGAGTATCAACTGGCTTTGAAGCTAGTGTACCTAATACAAAAGATCAGACAAAAATACCTTTTTACTAAAAGTTCTCAAGTTCCCAAGTCTTTAATCTGAAATTGCTGCTGAAGAAAGGATTTAACCTTAGAAATGCCGGTGATATCATTACAGAGACAATTATATCATCCACATATACCACAAGAATGACCACCCTCGATTTCTTCTTTCGAACAAAAACAAAATGATCAGAATAACATTGGTGGAAACCACATCTGGAAATCACTGAACTAAAATTTTCAAACCATGCTCTTGGAGACCGTTTCAACACATAAATGGCCTTATGTAGCCGACATACTTTACTACAATTCTCCCCCTGAGCAACATACCCAGGAGGTTGCTCCATATATACTTCTTTAGACAAATCACCATAAAGAAAAGCATTCTTGACATCCAATTGATATAATGGCCAATCGAAATTCACAGGAAGAGAAATAATAACACAAACAGAATTGAGACGTGCCACAGGGGAAAAAGTTTCAAAATAATCCACTCCATAAGTTTAAGTAAAACCTTTAGCAACGATTCGAGCTTTAAGACACTCGATTGAGCCATCGAGATTGTACTTGATAGTGTACACCCAACGACACTTCACCACATCTTTCCCAAGGGGAAGATCAACCAATGACCACGTTTGGCGAGACACCAGAGCTTCCATTTCCACATCCATAGCTTTCTTCCACTCAAGGCGAGACAAAGCCTCAATGGTAGAAGTAGGAATTGTGTGAGTTTGTAATGATAGAGCAAAGTCATGTAATGGAGAAGGAAGATGTGAGAGAGACACATAATGCTCAATAGGGTAAGCCAAAGAGGATTTTTGTGTGCAAGACCGAGTACCTTTGCGAAGGGCAATCGGAAGATCGTCCGGACCAGGAGACAAGGAGGAAGATTTATTGGAGGGCATGGAAGAGCTGGAGACTGGTGGTGCCATAGACTATTTTCGCCACTGATACACCTGCAAGTGAGGAGATACTGGAGAAGATCTAACAAAATCTAGGGGTATTTGTTGAGGGATAGGAGGATTAGCTACAATGTCAGTTGAAAACTCTTTACCCTCAATAGAATATCTGAGTTTTCTGCATCCCTTTGGATAATTGATGTAATCAATTACATCTGATTATACATTAGTGCTGCTGTTTTGTTTCTTGCACTAAAGTTTCAGCCTTCTTGTTTAGTGGTAGATATATTTATATTGAGATTATCGTCATGAGTGATACTAAGGCTCCTACAGATAGTGTCAATGTTCAAATTACCACTATTAAATTAAATGGATCCTCTAATTACTTGTTACGGGCCCAAGCTGTGAAGGTCTATATTAATGCCAAAGGGAAACTTTATTATCTCACCACATACACCCTGCTAAAAATTCTAGAGAATATAGTGATTGGATGAGAGAGAATGATACACTGATTCTTGAATCCGCTGATCAATAAGTGTTGTAATCCATGTTCACAAACCGAACCTGATGAATCTGATATCTTCTGATCTCATATGTATCAAGACTTGAAGAGAAAACAAATAAAAATTGCAGCTTTAGGTGGCTGCGCACCAGAGAAGAAGTAGGGTTACTAGGGGACTCTCAAACCAGCAATAAGATCAAGTAATCATGTAGTTAAACCTGGCTCTGATACCATGTCACAAAGCTAATTAGAGACCCGCAGCAAATAGTAAGAGAGAAAGAAGAAGAGAGAAGGAATAGAGAAGAGGAGAAGGAGGAGAATGTAAAAGAAAGAAACAAAGAGGGGGCTGTAGATTTCTGTAGTAACAGAAACCCTACACCCATTGTATTTATATTAAATATAAATTGTATATGACCATGATACCCTTATGTAAGTAAAAAAGAAATAAAACTCTGAAAATAAAAGAATAACTCAATTAAAGTAACTTAACAATTAGCACGGTCGAGCAGTCGATTTCTGATCAAATTCTCAAGTTTGTTGCGTTTATATCCCTTAACGACTTCACTTGATAGATTAGTTATCTCGTGAGTGGCCAACTCAAAGAAAAAGACTATAGGCATGTCGATGAAAAGCCCATTTCATTTAATCGAAACAAGGTCGAAATTCAGGATGTCACACAAGATCGTCATGAAGGATAAGTGCTATCTTACCATTCTAAAATCTTCAATACCAAAGAGGAGTATTGAAGAGAAATGGGAAGAGAATTAACTTCGCATGAGTTATAACACAAACATGATTTTATTGCAGAAGGCTCCTTGTTCTCTTCTCTTAATACAACTGATGCCTTATATAGGCATAAGGAGAAGAAAATACAAAGGAGCTTTCACCACTGCGACTCAAACATGATACATCTGACACTAATAAAGCAAACTGCATTAGCAGCACAATCCATAAACCAACAAACCAGTTCCAACAGCCACACAAAAACAACAGTCGATCAAGCCAAGTAAAAAAATACATCAAGATAAGTAAAAAAAACATTTGGATGAGGAAAGGGTAATGGTAGAGAAAGAAGGGTCCAGGTTGGCTCAGAGACGATCACAGCATTTCAACGTGTGCAGCTTGTGTTCAATTCTCCGCCTTTTTCTTCTTCAATTCTTCAACACTCTTCTTCAATTCTTTAACACTCTTCTTCAATTCTTCAACATCCTTCATCAGATTTTCCAGTACAAATCCCATCTCAGTAACAAGTGATTCTGGTGTTTGCTCTGGTTCTTCTTTTCCCTTTTCCTTTCCATCCTTACAAATGAAGATATTTTCATCAGATACTACCTAAAGCATATTCTGTCAACAGCTAACTCATAATTATTTCCCATGCAGGACCTCACCAATACTGCAGAGAGGTAATACTGTGGCAAAGGATCAAACATATTTTGAGGTTTAACAATACACTTTTGAAGCACATACATTATCCATTTAACATTATGATCTATTAAGTATGCAATTGCGGTCACGAAGAAGTTCAACCTAGGACAGCTTGCTATAACCTCCATGTTTATTGTTTTGACCGATGAGTCGACTAGGAAGTATGTCAAAAGGGCGATCAAAAGCAGAAAAGGAACAGCAAAAAAGCATTTCAGATTTTTTGAAAGTAACTACCTGACCAGCATTTCCGTCCACTTCGACCTTCCCATCTTTAACCGTGAGGAACAGGTTAGGATTATCATACAGGATTTTGCAACGTTGCCACACTGAATTTTTATACTTGTCGATAGAGAAATTTCTTAGAAATCTGTTGAGACTAGTATTTTCTTTCCCAGCAAGAAAAATGATACGTATCTCAGTGGCGTGGTTCACATTTCCACGGTCATAGAGGCTACAGTTCACTAGCTCAATTTTTTTCGGCTGGATTCTCATTGCCAGATCTTCCCTGATTGTGCCACCCGATAGAGATTGCTCATGACGATGACAAGAGATTGGGATCAGAAATATGGGCTGATTAGACTCGTTGTGGATTAGAGTTGTACACGACGCCAACCCTGTTTCAATCACAAGCAAAATATTTGTCAATAATCCTTCTCTTAGATTCGGTCTAGCTGTGAAGTTTGTTGATGGTGTCCGCCAAACAAGTATCATTTATCACTTATTGTCTCCTCTTATTTTAATTAAATGCATGAGACTTATTCCAACGGTGCGAGACATTAATGAACAGATTCCCAGAATAGCAGACCAACAAGCGAAGATAATGGATATGAAAATCCCAACTTCTCAGTACCACAGCAGATACTAGAATCTCGTCTCATGCAAGTTGTTTGTAATGTCTAGTTGGCACCTACTTCATGTGAAATCATCGTGACAGAATGGTGTCCATGCACAATTTCTCTGTAGTTAGTGCTTATTGAGTCCTATAAATTCCATTGTCATTCATTGAAATGGTGGACAACGTGAACTCAATATTGTCAAAAAGACAGGAATTTCCTCATGTACAGTCATTATCTCGAAATCACAATCCCTTACCTAATTTTTCTACGCAACCGTGGACGAGAGCCTTCAGCATCGTCACTGGACTAGCAGTGGCTTTTTGCTTCCGTGCTTCTTCCGTCATGGTGGTGGGCGTGCAGAAAAAGAGGATATAGGGATTGTAGGAGGAGAGAAGTCGAATGTTGTGATGTTGCAGGCTTGAAGCGAAATCCATCTTTTTATAGAATCATGGACGGAGCAGCAAGCGAAGGAGAAAATATTGGGTACACAGAGGGAGGTCAACTCAGCAAATAGGAAGTCCATTCATTGGGTGACACCCGTCACCTTGGGCCCACCTCGCATTAAGTGTCCTCACTGCTCTCTCTCTCTCCATTACTTTTTCATCCTCTCCTCTCTTTCTCTCTCGTCTTTTTACCTCATCTTCTCCGTTGCTTTTTCCCCGTCACCTCGGGCTCATTATTTTTGAAGTGCCATATTACTTCTAAGCTACTGATCTTTCAATAGCTAGTAATATTATACCAAGACTTATGGAAGGACAGAGTGACACAAGGCCTCCATACTTTGATAGAAAAGACTACAACATCCGGAAAAACAAAATGAAAGCATTAATCAGATCCAAGGATCCATTGGAATGGGATGTAGTTCTGAGAAGAATAAGGCTTGAAGCCTCATCATCCAAAAAGGAAATCGAAAGCTCGACCGTAATAATTGACAAGGGTCAATATGACACTGTTATAATTGATTAGTGATCGCATATAGGTCAATTTGACGGAAACACGTAATTGAACTGCGGGTGATTCCGCATGATTGCGGAATTCGCGTCGAATGGCACTAACCCGATTTTCTATTGATTTTGTACTCGGGAGACGTAATTGAAACAATGTGATTTTTACGACAATTGAGAGTCGTCTATGAGTTGAAGATGCATAAACGTGGATTGAAAATTATTAACCATGGGTCAAATGCACTAAAATCCCTAAAAGCTACCCGATAGGTTAAGTTATACTTAAATCGCGTTCGGTCGATTTTAACCACGAAATTAAATTTAGTTTCGGAAATCGGATGTTCGAGCATGTCACGATTTATTTGTAGGATGTCGTCTCATCTTTGGAGAAATTTCGTCGAGCCCAGAATTTTGTGGAAAGATCAATTTCGGACAAATTGTAATCAAGGAAATTCAGACGGGCAACTTTAATAGGATTTTTGGCCACCAAAAGGGATTTGTTTGTGAAGATTTTGAAGGAAATTAGCCATTGGAGGGTCAATTGACAAAGTGGGCTAAAGATGTGGCATCCCAAAATTCAATGACAAGCCATAAGGTGTGTTAAAGTCTCTAATTAGGTGATAAAAATTTCCATGGCTTATGCTTTAGCCATTAGTCTTTTAATTAGATGATTTGTGCGTATGATTGTGAAAATTTAAATTTGATAGATTAATAATTTATGCTTGGCCATGAACTTTATAAATTAAATTTCAATAAACAAGATGCCCCAAGACTTTGGCCAAGATGAAAATTGAAATTTAATAATATTTATAAAAGAATTTCAAAAAAAAAAAAAAGAGGGTAAAATTTGATTGGGCCTTAAGCCCAAAAGTGGATCTTTAATGGGCCAAGTTGGCCGGCCCATTGAAGCCCACAAGTGGGCTGCTGTCGACCAAGAGGGAGGCCCAAGAGTGGCCGGCCCAAAAGCCCAAAGGCCCAAGCCCAAATTCAAAAGCCCATAAGACAAGTGGCACAAAGAAGGGCATGCATTGGCTAGTTAGGAGGCAAGGCAATCATTACAAATAATGAGCTCTAGGGGGGATAAAAGGGAAGAGAGAGAGAGAGGAGTGGCTGGTTGCTCCATTCGGCCAAGAGAGAGAGAGATTTCGAGAGAGAGAGAGAGAGGGAGATCATGCGAGAGAGAGGAGAAGCCGAGGAGGGAGTCGCCGTCGCTCGCTGTCCGTCCACCGTGCTAGCGCCTTACGCCGTCGACCGACCGGTCTAGAGGCAAGTGGGAGTCCTCTAGCTTCTCTTGCATGTGTGTATGGTGCTTGTATGTTAAATTCTTGGGCATTAGGTGAGAAAAACCGAAGCATGGTTGATTTACGTGTGAATGGTGTGGCTGTTCTTGCTCATACCCTGTGAGTCAGAATATTGTTTGAGCTTGCATGTGTGTTTAGAGTCCGATTTTGGCTTCGATCTCTTCATAAAAGTTTTAGCTAACATCTTGTACTACAACATACTAAAATTTCGTGGAAAATGATGGCGTTTGAAGGGTTAAAGTCTCATCCTACGGAGACCCCAGATCTGGAAAGATTTTACTGACCTTTGGTTGGATTTGTGGTTGCATGTTGGTTTGTGTTGAGAATCTCACTTCAATTTCTTCATTAAAGTTGTAGGGGACATCTTAAAATATAACATAATCAAATTTGAAGTGAAATGAACAATAATAGCTTAGTAAATCAACTAGATCTTGAAGACGGTGATTCTGGTGATGTATTCTGAGACACCCGAGACTTCATGGACATAGATGATGACTATACTCTGGTTATTTGACTTAGATCTCTTCATTAAACTTGTGGAGGACATCTTGATGTATAACATATCAAAATTTCAGAGGAAAAGAAAGAGAATAGGTAGGTTAAAACTCAATATTTCGGAGAAGCTTGCACTGGACGATGCGGTAATGGATCCAGAAGCTTCGTGAGACTGTATAAACTAATATAAAAAGAATATGGCTTGGAGTTCTTCATGAAAGTTGTACGAAAATGTCTTGGCTATAACTCAGTAAAAGTTCATAATTTTTGGAGGCCATATGAATATTTTAATTTAATTTCTTTGAAAACCGTGCGTTCTGGAATCATAGGATGTTTTGTGAAAATGGTGAGATTTTGTAAAAATTCAATTTGGCCATGAATTTTGCATGAAATTGTCATCCTATTGGTTTGTTTAATGATTGCTTGAATTTTTATAATTTTTGGGAATTTATAGATATTGAATTTCACATTTATTTAAAAAAATATATAATAATAATAAAAATAAAATAAAATAAAATGGATTATTTTATTGGCCATAAATTTCATAAATGATTACACCATGTAGCATGTATAATAAGATATTGGTGTATGTATGACATTGAATTGTGATGCATGTGTGAATCCTATGCCAAGTATGACTTGTTTGATGTCACACCATATGCCATGTTAAATTGAGATCAAAATAATGGTAAATGTGGATAATGATAAGTGAGGAGGTGGTTGTGGTGGAGGATAATGCCCGGAATGTATAGAGATGCATTGCCGGATGGCCCTGGGAGATTCAGAATGCCCAGAACGTGGGGGTGCCGGAAGCCCTGTCGAAGGTTTCTGCCCGAAGGGAATGCCTCGCGATGCCAGGATTGGGGTGCGGGATGCCCGGTCAGGGAGTGTAAATGCCGGAAGCCCTGTCGGAGGTTTCTTCCTGAGGGGAATGCCTCGTGATGCCAATTGGGAAGCGAGATGCCCGGAATGTGGGGGGCCGGATGCCCGGTGGCCTTGGATGGCTGAATGCCGGAAGCCTCGGAGGTCTTTGCCTGAGGGGATGATGAAATTGATGATTTGAGGAATGGGTGATGTGGTGATCAAATTGAAAGCTAAAAGTGGAAATTAAACCATGGCATGACATGCATGATATGCATGATGATGATAATGATGATGATATATAATATGCATGATGATGAGGATGATGATGAGGATGATGATGATGATATGTGATGTGAAATAATGATGATCACCCATGGCATGACATGCATGATGATATACACGATGATGATAATGATGATGATATATGATATGGCACGATGACATGTGTAATGTGATGATGTCATGATGATGATGACATGTATGATATAATGATGCCATGACAATAATGACATGTGTGATGTGGTGATGTCATGATGATGATGAAATGTATGATATAATGATGCCATGATGATGATGACACGTATGATATGATGATGCATGATAGTATGCGCATGGCTTCAAGGTAAGTAACGCATACAATGCATGTATGATTTGCCTGATGCATTGAGTTGTTATTGGATTCCTTAACTGCTGAGTGGTTGTACTCACCCCTTTTGGGGACCAACATTTCAGATTAGCAGTATGCCACTTCCTGCCGTCACGTGGGGTGCATTTTATGGGTTACCGTCCGACGTCAAGGTAGAGTGTGAGGAGTTCAGCTGTCCTTTTGTACCTGGACTCACCTACATACGTGTGCGCTATTTTGTCTCGTACGACATAGGCCTGGCTGGGGGCCCGATTGTCCAGGAGTTTGTCTCTGTCCACGTTCGCCACGATGGGGTGATGAGAGGGATGCTGCCACCGCCGCCGCCTGACGCACCGGACTCGGTGTGAGGCCTGTGCGTGACAAGTAGGGGCTGTGTTTTTTGGGGATAGTTAGCCGACACTTATGATGGGGGTTGTGCGTGTGTGATGTAGAGGGTCGAGGGTTCTTTTTTGAGGTTTTAGGCTGGACATGGCTGAGTCCTAGCTTTTCCTTTTGATGTACCAACCCAAAAGAAGTCCCATCTTGAAAATATATGTAAATAAAGTGTCGTGGCTTGTCTATAAAATCATGATGATTAGTGGTGTGTATTTGTATCATGGTTGGTAGGGGGAGAGATGGTGATGTTTTAATTTGCTTCCGCTAGTGAGTTGCGCTGGGACCGTTTTGTTTTTAAAAAAAATGTGTCTATGAATTACGACGCTTCTTCTAAGAAGAAAGGTAATAAGATGTAACATCGGTGCTTGTGGCGACCTGCGAAGGGTTCGGGGTGCTACAAAAGACTTTAGGGAAATTTTCATCATTAGTTAGATATTTCCCTTGGCTCCTAATTGGCCAAAGCCTTAACCTTCTTGGCCTCTCTCTCTCCCTCTAAATCTCTCTCTCCCCATGCGCATGAAAACCCCTACTAGTTGAATCCTCCTCTGCTTCTTCTTCATTTCTTCATATCCATTTCCAGTGCAAGTCCAGCCACACCCTCACAACTCCAGCTAACCATCTCTACCGCTACCACCAACTTGACACTGACTAGTAGTGACTGCCAACATCATCGCCTATCTAGCTCTCCGAACCGCCCGTTGGTCCAACTCGCCAGCCCCGTCGTCCGCCTCACCACCTCAGGCCACCACCTCTAGCTCGCCACCGCCTCCAACTCCAGCAACCGAACCACCTAGCCATCCGGCACCACCCCCATGCTCGTCCAGCCGCTCGTCCCCGCGCCTGCCAGCCCTTGTCCGACTGCCTAGCTTGCCCATCCAGCCCCTTCATTGAGTCGAATGTCAGCCCTTGGCTGAGACCTGCTAGGTTGATTTCAGCCCCGGTCGATCATCCGTTGGAGACGTAGTAACCTTGAGTCTTGGTCACCTTCATGCCACCGTCGCCGTGAACCAGCCGCTATTAAATTCCGGTGAGTTAGCTCCCTAATCCCGGATTAGGTAGTTAATTGTACTTAGTGGTTAGTTTAGTGTTAATTATGATTAGTCTTAATCCTAGTTAGTATAACTAGTTAATTAGGATGGTTAGTTAGTTTGGTTAGTTTGGTTAGGTTATGCTACCCTAGGTTAGTTAGTTAACTTGAGTTAGTTTAATTAACCATGGTAAGTTTAATTAAATTAGATTAATTAATATAATTGCAATTTAATTAATTCAT
This sequence comes from Eucalyptus grandis, assembly GCF_016545825.1. Classification (NCBI taxonomy): domain Eukaryota; kingdom Viridiplantae; phylum Streptophyta; class Magnoliopsida; order Myrtales; family Myrtaceae; genus Eucalyptus; species Eucalyptus grandis. Next base: position 55,030,285 of record NC_052614.1, read on the forward strand.
TATAATTAGCGTAAATTGTGACGGATTAGCCGTTTAGTGAAATTTTACGCCGATTCTCATGATCTAATTTATAAGTGAAATTGATTGCTTATTTTTACAATTGAGTGCTTGGTTGTCATTATGGATTGTTATTGCAAAATTTGATTTTTACGGTATTTAAATAGAAAAATACCGAGTGTCGGTTTTTGCCGCCAAAATATTTTATGTACTAGATAAAATCGTGAAATTTTAAAATGGGAGCGTACCACATTTAATGATCCGATTTAAATACATGTCCACACACGATTATTAATGGGCCAAGTTCATTATTTAAATACAAGGTATTTGGGTGCAAAGCACAGTGTTCTTGGCCAAGTATGGATGTGCATGTGGTCACTATCGGAACCCATCACCCGATGAGAGTCGGGGAGGTGATGCCTGATTAAGTTCGGATGCCCCATGTCAACAGATGCGAGTCGCAGTGGAGGCTGGGTCGATGCTCCTATGTGGAATGATGTCTAGATGTAGACATTGACGTGCCCGACGAAGCGGGACAACGCCTGGTTATGCCGGATGACCGTTGACTGTTGAGTTGGCCGTGGCCAATGTGTCATAATAACTAGGACATGCTTGAGTGGTTGTGATAGCTGGGCCTAATTATGAGGCAAAATTGTGTCGCACTAAATGAGACGTGTTCTAATGATTTTACCTTATAATCAAGACCCATGTGATTAGTTGAGAATGAAATGATGTGTTCCAATTATTAAATTACGCTTGCTGCATTTATAAGTGCATAGGTGATGAACTAATATGTAGGGATGTGCCGAGGCAAGGTAAGTTGTGTGTGACACCTATTTAGGCTGCCTCTAGGTGAATTTGCGTCCTAATCGTGGTTTAGGGTTTTGACTCATTGAGATTTTATCTCACCACGTCGTGGCTTAATATTTTCAGGTCCTTAGTATGAAGTGCTGGCATCACATTCGTTTTAGGTGTCCGTGGCATATGGATTATGAGTCTACCTTTTTCTCAATTCTCAGGACCACTTGGACCCATGAGCTACTGGTAACCACTATTTGGGTCGATGAGGGCCTCCCTCACTTGGTGCCTCATCGCTTCAAAGCGTGGTTTCTTAACAAGCTAACAGGGTCCAGGAGGGTCCTTTGCAGGGTTTTGATGGGCCTACCATTAAAACCGAGGATGGGGAGGAAGCTCATCCTATGGACATCAACATCCCGGATGGTGTCGTGGAGGATCCCGCACCCGAGGCGGAAAGGTCCGGAGCATAGGTGGCCTAGTAGTTGCTTTTGAGTCAGACTTATGTTTATAGACTTGTAAGACTAACTTGGCATGTATATAAAGTGTGGTTTGTGAAAAGGCGTTAGTATGTTTTACTATCCCTATGTTTGATGGTTGTCCGGGTGTTTGTTTATTTCGCCTCCGCATGTGCTTAATAGAAAGATAAAAAGAAAGGGTCGGTGATGCATCCTATGAACGTCACATTTTTAATCGACCATCGAGAGATGTATGCGTGCCTGGGGTTCGGGACGTGATGCTTGGCACATTAGGGACAACTAGTGTTAGACCCTATGAAAGTAAACAAAATTCTTCATGAGTTATCCAAGGAATGGAAGCATGTCAAGACATCCATTTGTGAAACTTAAAGGATCTCACCATTATCCATAGATGAACTTGTAGGAACGCTTCAATCATATAAATGGAACGTCAGAATGAAGAAGGAGATTCAAGAGGTAACAAAATGATTGCCATAAATTCCTTATTACAAAAGATCTAGTCTTTGTTGTAAGAACGAAAATGATCTTCTTAACAATTTTCCAAAATAAAAAGACAGAGAAAGAGAAAGACCTTAGAAAATTGTTCACAAATATCATTTTCAAAAACAATTTGTAAAATTTGTTGATCGAAATTTCCTTAAGTGTTCAATCTATGGGAATTTGAATCATTTTGAAATTGATTGCCCAAAAGGTTTGAAATCAATTCGAAGAAACTTTCTGAGTATGGTTGAGCCGTCTAATCGAAACGGATCCAAATAAATATGGGTACCAAAGAAAACTTGCATTTGTCTTGATAATTGTAGGTACCAAAGAAAAATGGGAATAAATGGTACTTAGATAGTTGATGCTCAAGACACATGACAAGAAATCCAACCAAATTTATTGAGATCTCAAAATATAATGGCGAAAGTGTATCTTTAGGGGGGAACCACAAAGGAAGGATCATTGGCAAGGGAATAGTTAGGATAAAAAATTTCACGATAAATGATGTGTCTCTAGTCAAAGGACTCAATTATGACCTTATTAGCATCAATAGGCTATGTGATGATGTATTCAATTTGTTTTCAAGAAGACAAGTGCTCAAGAACAATCGAGATGATAAGCAGTCTTTTACTAGAAGAAGGCATAGAAACATATATCTGTTAGATATTAAGTCTGATGATATGTAGTGCCTTGTATCCATCAAGGACGAGTTAGAGCTTCGGCATATAAAGCATGGCCATAAAAGCATTAAACAAATTTCGAAGCTATCTTCAAAGAAACTCGTATGGGTCTACCATATATTAGATTTGAAAAGTCTAAGATATGATCAGTATGTACCTTTGAAAAATACGTAAAAAGTTCCTTTTAGCCTATTAACTATGTTAGTACTAATCGTGCCTTGCAGCTCCTCTACATGGACATTTTTGGACCAACAAGAACTCAAAGTCTGGGCAGAAAAAAAGGTATTGTTTAGTCATAGTTGATGACTACACTAGGTATACTTGGGCATTTTTTCTTGCACATAAACATGAAGCATTATTATAATTTTCAAAATTTGCAAAAAGAATTAAAAATGACAAAAGCTACATAAATTCTTGCATAAAAAAAGATTATAGGGGCAAATGTAAAAATCAAAGCTTTTCAGATTTTTGTGATGAAAATGGTTTCGAGCAACAATTTTCAACTCCTTACATACTCGAGCAAAACGACATCGTAGAGAGGAAAAATCATTCTTTGCATCTCATTTTTGCGAGAAGATATTTCCACTGCATGTTACATCATTAACCACGTTTTTCTCAGACCTTCAATAGAGATAACCCCCCATGAACTTTTTAAAGGTAGGAAACCAACCATTTCATACTTTCAAGTATTCAGTTGTAAATGTTTATTCTTAAGAATGCTAACGATCGACCTTGTAAGTTTGATGAAAAGTCAGATGAAGGAATCTTCTTAGGGTATTTAACCACCAATAAGGCCTTTAGAGTTTACAACAAAAACTCTCTCATGGTGGAAGAATTAATCAATGTGAAGTTTGATGAAAGTAACCAAATTCCTTTAGAGGATTCTAATTGTCCTCAACAACAAGAACAAGTTCAATAGCCCAAAGAAGCTTCGAAGATACTAGAACGAAAGGAAACAAACTAAATGATCTGATGAGCTCGAGAAGCAAGCTGAAAAAAAAAAAAACAAAACTTAAAATCTGATGATATGTTCACCAAAAATTGGAAGCACAAATCCAATCGATCAAAGGATCTCATCATTGGAGACATTAATGATAAGATCAAAACCATGTTAACATTTAAAGATGCAGCCAGCACTTTAGCACTCATTTCAGAAGTCGAGTAAAAAAAAATTGAAGAAGCCCTAAGCCCTTTCAAACGAAAGCTAGGTAGGAGCTATCTAGGGGGAGCTTCATCAATTCAAATTAAATGAAATGTGGGAATTGGTGCTAAGGCCGAAGTATCATCCAATAATTAGAACAAAGTGGGTTTTCAGAAATAAATTGGATGACAAAGTCAGAGTTACAAGGAACAAAGCTAGGCTTGTGCCCAAAGAATACTCATAGGAAGAAAGAATTGACTATGATAATACATACACACCAGTAGTAAGGTTAGAAGCTATTGGACTTTTACTTGCTTAAGCCTTTTTCTATGATTTCAGACTTTTCCAGATGAACGTAAAGAGTGAATTCCTAAATGAGTATATCAAAGAAAGGGTGTTCGTAGAACAACCTTTAGGATTTGAAGAATCGAGAAAGTCTAATCACGTCTACAAATTAAAGAAAGCATTATATGGTTCGAAACAAGCTCCCAGAGATTTGTATGAAAGGCTTAGAAACTTTCTTATTCAAAATGGCTTCGACAGAGGTAATATGGATACTACGCTCTTCACAAGAAGGGAAGGTAAGGATATCTTGTCAATTCAATTCTATATTGATGTTATAATCTTTGGATCATTTAACAAAAATCTTTGCAAGAAATTTTCAAGATAAATGCAGGATGAGTTCGAAATGAGCATGATGGGTGAACTGACATTCTTCCTTGGGTTACAAATCAAGCAAGAGAAAATTTTTACTTTCATTTTTCAAGAGAAGTATGGAAAAGAACTCGTGAAGTTCAGGATGGAGAATTCAGAGAAAACATAAACTCCAATGTCTCACTTCTTCAAGCTCGAAAAAGATGAGAAGGGCAAAAAGGTTGATTAAAAAATTGTATTAAACTTTAACCAATATATACAAGCGAACAGCACCAAAACAAACACTCAAAATGAAACAGAGGCATAATGAGTGTAAGGGTACCAAAAGAAGGAAAACGGAAAGCCAACAAGGTACAACAAGCTACACGACAAAGCCAGCACAATAAAGGCAACAATGAAGGACCACCTAACAAAAGAAGGCAACCAGCCTGCCAAACATCAGCTACCAATGCCCAAAAGCCCCAAGCAAAATGACGCTGCCCTCCACGAGCAGCACCCAACAAAATGTTCCATGGTAGAAGCAAAGCGAAACCCCCATAGTGAAACTCAGCACCGTGAGCCAGCCAATAGCAAAATAGCGTCCACAAGCAGGAACACTAAGGATGAGGTAGATCAGATGAGAAAATGCAAGGATCAATCCCAAGCTACATTGAAGTCTCATGTTCCTCAAGTTGTCCTCAACATTTGTGAAAGTTAAGGCCTTATCCTTAACAACCTTAATGAGGTTGTTTTTCACGGCTGGAACCGCCAGGGTATGGTCTCTAAATAGAATCTCGTTCCTATACTTCCAAATAAGGTGGCAAAAAGCACTACACGAAAAACGGGCGATGAAGCAATAGAAATCCATACCGAAAAGGAATTTCATAGCCCAACAAAGATTCTCCGACCATGTCTTGTTACTCCAAGGGAAGTTGCATCTAGTAGCCCAAAATAATGCAAAACTAGCTATGACACAACAACCAAAAAAACAGGTGATCAATGGAATCCGACGTCAATTTGCTGAAGGCACACAACGCATCCCCAATCCTACCGTGAGATAAAAGCAAGGCCTGAGTGGAAAGACGATTCTTGGTGATAAGCCAAAGATTGAACTGATATCTTGGAGAGATGACATTGTTCTAGATCAAGGAAGCCCAATCAACTTGAGCTTTCTTCATTCTGATAGCATGCCACGTCAAAGCAACAGAGAATAAATCGGAAGAGCTTCCTAGCCAAGTAAAGTGATCCGGTATCTAAGAAAGAATAGGAATGGGCTACTCCCAAGACTCTAACACTGTTCTCATGGTCTGACTAGACGGTGAAAAAGGATCAGCCACTATAGCGTGCCTAGGTAAGCCGGACCAGTAGATCAAAGAGTCGGAGAATAAAAGGTCCATGGGGCCTCTCGGGTGCTAGTGGTCAAACCAGAAGGAAACCGAAAGGCCATCCCCTACCCTCTAGATGAATGAAAGTTGGAACTTGGTCCTGAGATGAAGGATTCTCTTCCAAGCCCAAGAGCAAAAAGTGAGTTTCCTTACCACCCAAAAACTCTTCATTTTCAGGAAAGTCGAATGGATCCATTTACACCACAAGGACTCCTTGTCCATAAATAAGATCCATATGTGCTTCAACATCGCTGCCTTATTACAATCCCTCATTCTACAAATGCCAAGCCCTCCTTCCTCATTTGGAAGGCAAACGTCTTCCCAGGAAACCTTGGCACCACCCCTCCCTAGGCCCGAGCCCTTCCAGAGAAACTATCTCAAGATCTACTCAATGCGATCCAACACTACAATAGGTATAATAAATACACTCGCCCAGTAAGCTTGGATTGCATGAAGTACTGACCTTGTAAGCTGAAGACGGCGATCAAAGGAGAGAAAGTGCTGAGTCCAAGACTGGACTCTAGTCGTTATGCGATCAACTAGGGACACACGGTCCACCTTGCCGAGCCTAGAGGAAATGATAGGAATTCCCAGATAACGCACCGACAATTTCCCTTCAAGGAATCCAAAGGCAAGAAGAATCTCAGTCCGCAAGCCTGCCGACCCTCCACCAAGAAAGATCTCACTTTTATTAGAGTTTGGCTTGAACCCACTACAAGCGGAGAAGGTATCCAGACCATCCTTCAAGAGAGAGATCGAGACCAAATTAGCTTAGCATAAGAGGAAGATGTCGTCCGCAAAGAACAAGTGAGAAAGACTCAAAGCCCTGCACCTCCAGAAGAACTTGAATCCCGGTTGCCTAGCACGAGCACTAAGGATCTTAGAGAAGACTTCATAACCAAAGTGAAAAGATAGGGAGAAGTAGGATCCCCTTGGCGAAGGCCTTAGCCGCTAGGAAAAAACCCATGAAGTTCCCCGTTCAAAGAAATAGTGAACTTATGAGTGCGTACACATACCATGATAATCCGAACAAGGTGTTCCGGGAATCCAAACGCACAAAGAACCAGCTCAAGAAAGTCCTAGTCCACCATGTCATAAACTTTCCGGAAATCCACCTTGACAGCACACTTGGGCTCGTATGGATCAAGATGGAATCCGGCAAACAACTCCTAGACAAGAAGAATATTGTCTCTGATTCGCCGATCTTTGACAAAAGCATTTTGATAAAGGCCGATAATATCGCCAAGGACTATAGTTGTGACGTCCCAGTAGCAACACGTACTAAGTGCAAGCGGAAATTGCATAAATTATCATCTTATAGGACTTATAAATTTCTAATCACCTAATTAGCCTAATTAACTAACTAAATCACTAATTAATCTAAACTAACCACCTAAGCCATACTTAAGCTTACCTAATCATCCCTTAAACATCATTAACCTCCTAAGCAAGGTTTACTGAGTAAACTCACCGAATTAGCGAGTCGGTGACTTCACGGCGACGACGGCGTGACGGTGAGCAAAACTTGGGCTCACGGCGACACCAAGGAAGGTCTAAAAGGGCCCGAAAAAGGACCATGAAGGCTCAACTCGAAGTTGAAGCTTCAGTTTTGCAAGGCTACTAAAATGGCCTAATTGGGGCTCGGTTGGTGCGGAAAGGGGCACGGCGAGCGGCTAGGTGGCGACGGCGGGTCCAGGCGGGATCGGGGACTGCTGGACAGCGATGGAGGAGCTCAAGCGGAGTTGGACGGCAGCAAGGCAAGCTCAACATCTGGATGACGGCACACGGGACGCGCGGGCAAGCGGGACGCCGAGTGGAGGACAGCGCGGGCTCGAGCGCTCGTGGCAGCTTCGAATGACAGCAGTTGATGGCTGTTGGCTCAGCTGGCTTCCTCTGGTTCTTCTGCTGGTTTTCTTGAGCTCACAATAGCAACAATGGAGAAGGCAAATGCAGGGAAGAAAGAGAGGAGTTGCTGCTAGCTTGGGGGACAAAAGGCCCTCAAAGTCTTCAAAAATATCAAGAACATTCATTGCTTGGCCCCCACAGTCCATGGCTGTTATCCTCAGTCATTTTCCTTCACAAATCTTCCCCAACAAGCCTCCCAAGGTGCTGAAATGTTGCACACCCCCTTGGCCTATGAATTTCCAACATTTCCTCTTCAAAACAACTCAATTCCACTCCAAATTAATCCAAATTGGTGCCCATAAATTCCAATTAAGGCATCCACATCTGTTCCACAATTCTCCTTGCCAAAAGATCCATCTTGAATGCCAAAAACACACTAAAAGATGACCATCTTAATTTCCCGATCTAAAAACTCCGGTTTGCAGAAAAATCATTGGAGGATGAGTCGACGTTCCTAAAATAAATCGTGACATAACAGAACTTTCAATTTCTAAAATTGGGTTCAATTTCATGGTTAATTTCAACCGGGCACGATTTTAGTGTGATCTAACCTACCCGGTAGCTTTTAGGAATTTTTAGCACATTTGACCCATGGTCGATTATGTTCGAGCCACATTGTACATCTTTGACTCATTGGCGACTCTCAGTTATCGTGAAAATCTCGAGGTTTCAAATATGAGCATAGGTATAGAAATGATAGAAAAATCGATTTAATGCTGTGGCATCCCAAAATTTCATAATAACCCCTAGATATACCATGAACCATGAATAGGTGACAGTCACCAAACTGTGACTTTGTTTTTATTTTACAAGCATTGATTTGTATTTGTTCATTTGGAATAGTATTTCAATTTTATCCTTTGAACCAAAAGGATGGGATTTGATCTTGCATAAGAATTATATGCACTAAAAATTAAAGAATTAGAACTTGAGGATATTGAGCGTGCCACAAGAATTTGGAATATATATATGTGTATATACTTGTAAAATTTTGGTTATTAAATTAAATTTGGTAGAGATAAAATACTATATGTATATATATAAAAAAAAAGGGGAATTAGGCTTTATTTTAAGGACTCTTGGGCCCAAGATTTTAGGCCCAAGCAGGCCCAAGAAACACCCCAAGGGTGTCGCACGAACCAAAAGGTGAGGGGGGAGTGCATGTCCTCCAACACTTGTCTACAATTTTGCCACTTGTTCTCTCCTTTTTGCCACTTGTTCTCCTCATGAAAACACTTGTCTCTTACATGCAAAAATAGAGATAAAATTGTTAATCAAAGAGCAAAAAGGAATGGGGTTTCGGAAGTGAGAGGGAAGGAGAGAAAGGGAGGTGAGCCGAGGGGGAGAGAGAGGGAAATCGAGAGAGGGAGAGGGAGCGTGCGAGAGAAGAAGAGGAGGTCCATTCACCACCACTCGTTCGCCGCCGTTCCTTCGCCGCTTTGCCCGCCATTTGTCACTGTTTTGTGCTTAAATTTGAGGCAAGTGAAGTCCTAAAACTTACCCTTTGCATTACTGTGTGTATGTGTAGTAGATGGCAAGTCTTGGTTGTGGTAGATGGGATGAAATTTCGGAGCTTTGGAGAGAGATTCGTTGGCCATGCATGCTGTTTCTGGAAAGACCAGTCCGACCATCCATGAGTTTGTGTGCTGCATGTGAATTTTTAGTCAGAATCTTCCTTCGATTTATTCATGAAAGTTTTAGAAAACACCTTAAAGAAAAACATACTAAAATTTGAGGCAAAACGAACAAGAAATGGTTAGTGAAATGATTTTTCTTTGAGAGACTAGATCTGGAATTCGTTGTGCTGACCTTCAGTGGTGTCGTGGTCTGTAAAGTAACCTTCTTGTGAAAATCTCACCTTGATCTCTTAATGAACGTTGTATTATACTTCTTGAGGTAGAAAATATCAAAAATTTAGAGGAAATGAACAAAAATAGGTAGGTGAAATCGTTGTCTTTTGAAGAAACTGGATCTGGGGAAAAACGCTGCTTCGACCTAGTATGATTTCGGGATTTTTATAAAATCATAAAATTTTAGTTAAAATTTTATCTTTTAATCCAGAACGAAACAAATTCAGCACGGGTAGATCTACGAGAATAGGAAAAGTAAATTGATTTTTCTTTTTCCATGAAAATTGCTGAAAATTTTACCTCTAGGTCTTAAATATAGCGTGTCCAAATTCCAGAATTTTCTGAGTTTATTTAAGGGTTTAATCAAAATTTTTTTCAAAACGGTGCATGGATGATGTTAAAATCCTTTTTCGGTGATGCATGGACCTGTACGTTTTCTGTGGAGCCTTGTTTGATATGGTGTTATTCACGAAATGTGTTTTCTTAGATCTTATCTTCAATGTGTTAAATTTTCAGAAATGATTCTGTTTTGAAAAACTGTTCATTTCGTTATTGATTTGCTATATAAATTGTAATATCTTGGATTAATTTTGAGACAATTTTTCATAAATTTTTCCCAATGCATATTATATGATTTTGAAAAGGCTGATTCCAATCATTGGCATTATTGCATGAGATCTGAATATAAAATTTTAAGAATTTGAGTGTCGGGATGGTGTTGTGCCCGGTGGCCTAGTGGATTCTGAAGGAATCAGTTCAAGAAAATGTCTTAGGATGCTAATGCAAGACTGGCATGGTGAGAAGAAGATTGCATGGTGGTATATGAGCACGATGGCCAATCTGAACTACTATTTCCTTGTCCACATTCCTCTAGATGGAATCTCACCACCATCCCCTTCAGCTCAAGACCCAAATCAACCATCCTCATCAAAATAAACTCCTTTCGATGTGTTAATTTTATCTAAGTTTGGATTGATTTTTGTTTGAACTTTTTGTGTGGTTTGCTATTTACACAACTCTTTGGATTAGTTTGCATATTTTGATAGTTTGATGCTATGATAATATATTATGGTTTGCTTGAAGGAAGATTTAAGAATTTGATCGAGAATTTCAAGAAAATGTCTTAGGATGCTAAGACTGAAGAAAAAAGAGGGAGAAGAGTGTAGACCCAAATCAACCATCCTCATCAAAATAAACTCGATGTGTTAATTTTATCTAAGTTTGATATATGCTAATAAACTTTTCTTCAGTAGAATTTGGATACTTGCTTTGAATTTGGAAGTCACACAAGATCAGTTAACAAAATTCTTAATCCTTATCTTATGTTTTTTTATAGTATCTCCAATTTCTATAAGAATTGTTATTTATCACTATCTTTCTATTTGAAATTCTTGTAAATTATGATTCATACTTAATCTAATATCTTGCTAAATATAGAGCAATTATTGCACATCAATAAGATTTGAGCTTTGCACGCTCTAACATCATACATTATCCTACCGCAATATTAATTTCAATTTTCTTTAAATTTCGCATATTCGCTTATTCACCTCTCTCTAAGTGATAGTTATAGTCCAAGTCAAAAATTTCCTCTATCGTCCGTCAAGCAAAACGGAAAAAGGAAATTACGGAAATCAATTTCCTTGCTGTGCGTCGAAGATGTTGGACTTTGACCGTGAAAGAAGATACTGTGGGCTTGTTGAAACTTGCGTCAGACAAGGAAAAAAAAGAAATAAAAAATATGGAAATCTGGCTTCAGTTGGACTCGTTCTCTTTTGTGGAAGCCTCATGCGTGGTTGATGTGCAGATGGACTTTATCGTGGGGCTTCGAAGTTCACATAATTACATCTGAGTGTTAGTCTTCAAACCAAATTTAAATTCCTGTGGTATTCTGTATAATATTTTTTTTGAGATTGAGAAATTATTTCTTAATGAATAATGGTGATAAGCACTGCGTGAATTATTGAAACACTAAGAGTATTTGAATGACTCAAGTATGTCACGATCCGCCCCCAACGACCCTTTACGGAGGAGGAACGATTTTAGAAGTATTTGTTTATAAAATCAATCAGAATGGTATGTAGAAATGGAAGTCTCAAATAAAACACCATTCAACCCTGCAAATAGATGTATAATCTGAATGGTATATATGAACGGCAGTTTCAAATGAGTTTTCAAATTGTTAACACTGCAAACGGATTGCCAATTATAAACTTGAGTCCTCTCAAACTCATACTTCACATGACAATGATTTATTTTTAAGTTTTTAGACAACCTAAAAACATTAACTATGAGTCGTCACTAGCCTCTTTATTAGGGGCTGGCTAGAATTCCAATCAAAGGTTGAGAGATCTCATTTGATTTCCACGGAACCAGAGATTTCATGGGTTCGAGGACATAGTTTACACTAAAGTTGTCTATTAGTGCCCTTTCAATACCTATGAGTTGTGTTGATAACTAAAGTGATCAAGCGGTCCTTTTACATTTTCATGCAATCTTGAGTCTTAATGCTAAATGGTCACACACGGATGGTTTGTTCGTACCGTTCTACTGCCTCTATCTCCTTTTAGCCAACTCCTCCAGAGGTCACCTTTAGATTATTCTAATTCTAAGATAATGCTAAACTTGCATTCAAAATGCAACCAAATGCAATCATATAAATCCAAACAAGTTCAAGCAACCCAAAGGAATTTATGACCCAAAACATGGCCTCAGGGTCAGCCTTCGAGGTTCATGCATATTGAGCCAGCCTATCACCACCAACTGATTGATCATAGCCATTGATACTTGGGCATCCCTTATATTCATAAGTGGTGGTCAAGATCGATCGACTCCTAAATCTAGGTCTTAGTGTATCCCTTTGATTTCTCCGTGAACATGCACCGGTCCTAAATCATTCATCTAGAAATCACATGCACAATAAGAAGAACATGCGTTTAGGCCGTAAGGCCTTGATTCTCAGAAAATCGTTCAAAGAGAGTGAACCAAAAAGGGTCACTTATCCATTCAAAGCAATTATAATCATTGAAGTATGTGAACAATATGGCCCATGAATTGGAACGCAAACATAGTAACTCAAAAGTTTAAACTTTCAAGAATTTGCAACCAAGGACAAAAATTTGGCATATTTACAAACGAATCCTCAAAGAGAGATTTTGTGTTTCAAATGATGACAAACAGAGACATCAACTTTGTTGAAATTTTGAAACGAGTTTGATGTGCTTGGGAAATAAATTCCAGAAACCATGTTCGGATAAGTCGGCACACTGATCGGGTTCTTTCAAAGGTCATACATGAATAAATTCCAACAAAATTAATGTCAAAAGAAAGCTGAGATTGTTATCTACAACTTTCACGTTTTGAAGATTTTCAGGAAAGTACACTAAATTCATCAAAATTATGAAACGCACTCAGGTGTCCAACGAGAACCTGGGTGCGGAATAAACCGCAATTGATTAGGCCCTTTTGAACATCCTAATGGTTTTAAATTGAATGAAATCAGTGTCAAATCAAAGTTTGAAACGTCTTTGACATGATGAAGAACGCATTTCAAAAATTAATATGTAGGGCGCCAATAGGGCGTTTTTGTATTTGATTTAATGTCTATAGTTTGGTTCAGATTGCGTATTGTGTCCATGTTAGGGCATTGGTTTTACATTTGCATTAGCTAATTTTGAATATTGTCACGTCTTTAGATTCTTGCAGCTCCCTCTTTTTTCAGGTTTTAGTTGTGTTTGAATGGAGTTAGTTATTACTGTTTCAATTGTTCATTTTCCCTAGACTTTTCCAAGTTAGATCTTCACTCATCTTTATCTCAAATTGGCCAAACGGTTTAACTTCTTATCCTTGTTTTGTTTTTGGATAAGATTTTTAACTTCTTATCTCAAATTGACCAAACGGTTCAAAAGATGGGAATGGTTACGCCACCGGTCCATTTTACCCTTCATCAATGCTAGTCCTCATTTTTGGTTATTAAATGGCACAGTTGGGAAGATAGGCCAAAACCCGTAAACGTTTTACACGGACTACAGTGAAAATCTAAACATTTCAATAAGTTTCAGAAAGCATTACAGGTAAGCAAAATCATTTTTGTCTATAGAGTACAGGAATGCGTAGTGGGTACGGCAATGAACGTTACCCCAGAAATGACACACATTGCTATTTTTATTTTTATTTTTAAGTTTGTACAGGGACGTTTCGGTAGTTGAATCCCTTGATTGTTGCTTGACCTCCGAATTTAGATGGTTGGTGGCTTCTTTAAAACGAGCATTCATAAAGTGGTTCTAGTGGTCCAATGGGTATAATGTCTTCAATGTACAGATCTAATTTAGCTAGCCATTGTCACACAGGTGTATTGAGGTAGGCCGTCGATTGAATAGAGAAAGAAGGGCTCATATTGGACAGATTTTGAGCAACCCCCAACCTTCTACTTGGTCACTCCTCTCTCTTCCAGCTCTAATTGACCTAATCACTTTCATGCTTTGAATGAGAAGTTAGGGGGCCAATTTCTCTTTCTCAAAGACTCTTTGCATGCTAACCCCAAGTCCTTCCCCTTTTGAGCCGATTGTGGGCGAGGAGGGATTCTAACCCCCAACACCGTGGTTCGTAGCCACATGCTCTAATCCTTTGAGCTCGGGCACGCGTACATCCCTTTACCTTCGGTCGATTTTTTAAATTGCGATATCTCGTCTGGACTTAAACTTGGGCTTGGGCCTGCTGAAAATCTCCACTAGATCTGTTCCTAAGAGTACCCTTCACTGGAAAATGGAGGCAGCGAACTGGGCTGGGCTCAATTCTAGCCTGACTTACGGTCCAAACAGGCTGAACTAACGGGCCCCAAAAGGCCTTGGCTTGCGCTGGAAAAGAAATTTGGACTGCCGGTGGAATCGTGGGCTGAAGAAAAAGGTCGTTGAAGCTGCTGGGGTGAGTCGACCACGCGGGCTTGAACGAAAGCAGCTGCTGAATGACTCATGACACGACAGCCGTGGACTTTCATGCATTTGATTCGGTTTGCTGCGGCTGAAAGAATTCACGGGCTGAGATGGGAAATCTGACTTAGGCTGTCTTCGGTGAGTCAAATGGGCTGGCCGCTGCTTCAGTAAACGGTTATTTTCAATCAAACGTGGGGCTTTGGTGGGGTAAGTTTTAGTGTGACCTTCATGTGCGGATCCCAGACAGAAAGAAAAGAGAAAGGAAACAAAAAAGGGAGGGGTCATTAATGTCTCGGCCAGCTGGGGACTGGATTTTGGCGCAGACTCTGACCGTCGGTGGGGCATGAACCGAATGTGCGGCTGGTGTTTTTGCTTAAAAGAATGATACCACTAAATTGAGATTATAATTTTAATCGACTATAAAAACTTTGACCATCCAGGCCAAACCCATTAGCAACATGAATTTCTCGAATTTTGATTGATTTCGATTTTGAAAATCAATTTAAATTTCGAACAAGGTTTCAAATACGGGCACGAATCGTCCGGTCCCGACCCAAAACGACGTAAAATTGATTTAGTGACTCATGACGACGATGAGAATTTTGTTATTTTTCAATAGTGTGGTGGCATCACCCGACACTTGATCACACATCTCAAAGGTTTCAACGGGCATCGACCTATCTGCCGGGTGGCATCACCCACACGATCAATTTTGACAATGCCGTAATGACACTTGCAGACTAGCACGGTCGAGTAGTCGATTCCTGGTTGAATTCTCAAGTCTATTGCGTTTAAAATCCCTGAATGGCTTCACCGGATAGGCCGGTTATCTCGTGAGTGGCCAACTCGAAAAACACTATAGTCACGTTGACGAAAGGCCCATTTTATCCAATCGAAATCGAACCCGAAATTCGGGATGTCACATGCCTCGTCTCCACTAGATCTGTTCCTAAATCCCTAATGAATATGCGCAAGCTTTGTCGAAATTGGGTGTTCAAATAAGTTATCAAAAATCCATAATTTCTAACATCTTTGCATAGTCTTGGTCCACAGTGGAAGGCCTCACACCCGAGCCTCGTTAGACTTAGCGAAAGTGGTTGGTGTAAGTGAAGAGAAGCAGAAAGTCTTTACCCTCTCTTTTTATGAACAAAGTAGTATCTACCTTTCCTTTAACAAAACCATTTTGGGTTAGGAATTTACTTAACCTTTCATACCAGGCTCAAGGTGCTTGCTTCAATCCATATAGGGCCTTTTTCAATCTATAGACTGAGTCTGGCTTTCTTAGATCTTCAAATCCAAGTGGTTATTCCACATATACTTATTCTTGGATAAATCCATTGAGGAAGGCACTCTTCACATCCATCTGGAATAACCTAAAATTTTTATAGCAAGCAAAAGCAAGTAATAGTCTAATTGCTTCTAACCTCGCTACTAGTGCATATGTCTCGTCATGGTCTATTCCTTCTTCTTGTGTATATTCTTTAGCCACGAGTCTTGCTTTTTTCATGGTCACTTTTCCTTGCTCATCCATCTTGTTGCTGAAAACCCATTTAGTTCCAATAATAGACTTACTTTTAGGTTTAGCTCCCAAGCATCGTTAATGCTAAACTCTCTAAGCTCTTCTTGCATAGCTTCGATCCAGCTTTTATCAAGTAGAGCTTCTTCTACATTTCTAGGTTCTATTTCATAAACAAGGTTTTATCCAGATTTTCAAATTTTTCTTTCCAAGAAGTTTCATGTTGCCTCAGTTTAGAATTCTCCCTCTTTAGCTCGGAAATTCTTTCAAGAGATGTTTTGAGATTGAGACTGAGTTCATCTATATACTTCGAGACTTTAACAGGGATCTTTAGATTGCTAACCTCAATTTCTTTGCCTGAGTCCGAGTTAGAATCTATTTCAAAGTCTGAGTCTGATTTTGAATTGGCCATCAAACATATGTTAGCATATTCTTCATCACTTTCCTCGCATTCGGTATCGCTTAATGTTTCTGCTTTGAGAGACTTTTTATATTTCTCAATTCTTCCATTATTTTTCTTCAACAAAGGACGGTTAGGTCTGATGTGCCCATTTTTCCTACATTCAAAATAGACGTAAATCCAAAAAATTCTCAGTGTCTTATCACGATACAAGATGAAGCAAGTCTCTCGCATCAAAAGCTTGGTCATGTAAATGTGAAACAGATTGCCAAAATTTATTCTAAGAAGCTGGTTTGAGGGCTTCCTAATTTGGCTTATCAAAAGTTTCAATTGTGCACTCCTTGTATCTTGGGAAAACAGGTTTGAAGTTCCTTTAAACCAGTAAATCAGGTTTCTACCAGTCGTGTTTTGCAGCTTCTTCGTATAAATCTTTTTGGACCAATAAAAACTCAGAGTATTGGTGGAAAGAAATACTGTCTAGTAATTGTTGATGATTATTCACGTTTCTCTTGGGTATTCTTTTTGGCAAATAAGTCTAAAACTTTCTCTTATTTTTCAAAGTTTGCCAAGAAAGTTTAGAACAAGAAAGGATATGATATCTCAAGCATAAGAACAGATCATGGAGTTGAATTTGGTTTTCAACATGTTTTCTCTTCTCCATATACTCCAAAACAAAATGGAGTTGTGGAAAAAAAAACATATCTTTACAGGAAATGGCCAGAACTCTATTAATAGAAAGCAAAATATCTTCTCGATTTTGGGCAGAAGCAGTCTCTACTGCCTGTTATATAATCAATGGGGTGTTTTTAAGGCCTATCCTAGAGAAGACTCTCTATGAAGTATATAAAGGGAAGAAGCTTAACATCTCTTACTTTCATGTTTTTGGCTATAAGTGCTTTATCTTGAAGAATGCAAATGATTGATCTGGAAATTCTGAAGAAAAATCAGATGAATGAATTTTTCTTAGCTATTCAATGTTAAGTAAAGCTTACATGGTCTTTAACAAAAAGATTCAAACTATAGAAGAATCAATGAACGTCAGATTTCAGGAAAATATGCAGAGTCAACAAGATCAAGTTCAACTTGAAGAATCTGAACCAGTTCCAGACTCAGTAAGGTCCAATTCCTCTGGAGAACTTCAATCTTCTAGAGAACAACAACAAGCAGAACTAGAAGAATCAAAGGAAACCGATGATCAACGGAATGACAAATCAATTAGCAATTGGAAGCAAAAATCAAATCATCCCAAAGAACTCATCATTAGCAAATTAGATGAAGAAATCCGCACCAAATTCAAAGGAAAAGAAGATTCCAGTGCATTAGCACTTATTTCAAAAATAGAACTAAAATGAGTAGAAGAAGCATTGTTTGACGAAAGTTGGACAGAAGCTATGCAGGAAGAACACAGACAATTCGGCATTAATGATATGTGGGAACTGATTCATAAACCCAAAGTCAAATCTATGATTGGAATAAAGTGAGTTTTCAAAAACAAGATGGATGAAAAAGGTAAAGTTATCAAAAACAAAGTAAGGCTTGTGGAAAAAGGATACGCACAAGAAGAAGGGATAGACTATGATGAGACTTATACGCCAGTAGCAAGGTTAAAGCAATTAGATTATTACCTATTTTAAAAAATTAATGTTATTCCAGATAGACGTCAAAAGCGCTTTCCTTAATGGATTCATACAAGAAGAAGTCTATGTGGAACAACCACCAAGATTTGAAGATCTTAGAAAACTAGACTCTGTCTACAAACTAAACAAGGCATTGTATGGTTTGAAGCAGGCACCTTGAGCTTGGTATGAAAGGTTAAGTAAGTTTTTAACATATAATGGCTTTGAGAAAGGAAAAGTTGACACAACCTTGTTTTTAAAAAGAGAAGAAAAAGATTTTCAGCTTGTACAGATTTATGTAAATGTTATAATTTTTGGATCTTCCAATGAAAATCTCTTCAAGAAATTTTCAAGATCTATGCAGGAATTTGAAATGAGCGTGATGGGTGAATTGACCTTCTTAATAGGATTGCAAGTTAGACAATCAAAGAAATGAACATTCATTCACTAGGAGAAATATGCTAAAGATATTATCAAGAAGTTTAGAATGGAGAACTGCAAGAAAACAGAAACTCCCATGTCAAGCTCGTCAAAGCTCGACAAGGACAAAGGAGGAAAGAAAGTAGTGAAAAAGCTAGTATAAACACCTAAATGGGGGGTGAATAGGTGTGAAAACAGATTTTGCGAAATGCAGTAAAAATACTTTGCTTTTAAATTGATTCCGATGAACAACAGACTTTGAAGAAAAATTCAAACTTTAACAACTATTTCACAACACAGAAGGATATCGCAATAGATAAAATAAAAGAGTTTAGGGAAGAGAAAAATCAACACAAGATTTCTAGTGGTTCAGCTAAATTAAGCCTACGTCCACTCTCCACGCTGACAACATTTTGGCTGGTTTTCACTATGAATTGAAAAAGAGTGTTACAGCCTTATGATCTCGACTTCTCTGTGAAGAGATTCTATTGCTCTTACAAAGTCACTCTCTAAAGTTTTTCTCTTCTTCGAATACAAATTTGAGCACTGTCGAGGAAGAATAAGTAATTTGGAAGCTTCAAACTTTGAAATTCTTCTTTTACGCACACCATCGGCTGACTTGAAAAGCTCCTTAAATACTCCTCTATGCCTTTTCGATCGTTGGCATTTTCCAAAGGAATTCTTCCAATCAACCCGTTGGATAGAATCAATCAAGGCAATCTCAAGCTGTTTGAAAATTGTGATGAAAGCCCGATAAACCTGGTCGCCCATACAATCAAGATCTAGGTTTCCATAAGTAGATTCTTTCCAAATAAAATTGCCTTCCAAAATGATATTGTTGTTCTTGATTGATTTTGATAGTAATATCTAAAGAAGGTAAGTAAGATTTCCATCCTGAAAGCCATAAATATCATGTTCGTACTAAAACCTTGAAGAAAGAAAAAATAATCTTGAGTTTGATTATATCTTTGTTCTTCTCTTTCATTCAGTCTGGATTTTTGTTAGAGTGAAGCAGACTTCTGATGTAAGATAGACTTTGAAAGAGTTACGCAGAAGTCTCGTATTCCTCATAATGAAAATAACAATAGAACTAGAAAAGTTTTGTCAGCTTCAAAATCAAATAGGAGTTTTCTCCAACAATCTCCCCATTTTTTATGGTGACAAAACTTTCTTGCATATTTAACACTTATATCCTGCAAAATAATACTTTAGCAGCACGTGATATCTTATAATAAAAACAAATTATTATAGAACTGAATGGCATTGATTCTGCATCCACAAAAACACATTAGTCTTGACAATTTAGAGTTCAAGAGTTCCAAAACTACAAAAATTCAATCCAAATACACAAATCACAATCACAAAAGTTAATTGTAGATCATAAACATTCTCAAAAGAACACTACCAAGTTCAAACAAACAAGAACTTTTAAATATGCTCTCTTTTCTCCCCCTTTTTGTCAATAGCAAAAAGAAAGAGAAAGTGAGAAAGAGTAAATAAAATGGATAAAAAGAGATGGAGTCATTCCGGGTTGTCTTGGAACATGAACAAGTCGGAAATCCCCCAACAACTGCACTGCCTCCTCAAGTTTCTCTTGGCATTGATGATAGACATTCTCTACTCTGGCGACAATTTGCGAAACCTATTAATTCAGCGTCTGAACTTGAGTATCGAGATACTGTACTTTGCTAGTTAGAAAATCTTAGAAAGATCGTAAGGCAGTATGTAGCTCATGAATTTCAACCTCCATTGCATATTGCTGTTCTTTTAACTCCAAAAGGAGCTCTACTATCCTTGGATAGTTTGCATCAGGTTATGTTTGAGCACTAGCTTCAACGAACTGGGTTTGTGGAGTATTCGGAAATGAGGGAACATTAACTTGATCAATGGCAGTTTGTTTCATACCCTGACTTGGAATTTCTACATCAACTTCAGGGAAATGAGATGCAAAAACATTTTCAGCATCTGCAAGAGATCTACTGATGCCATCACTAGCAGTAGGTGCAATTAGAGGAGTTTTCTCATTATCTCCCCCTGTCTTGATGCCTTCAGGATGAGATGAGATGAGATTTCTTCTTCTTGTACCTGATCCTTGTCCTTGCCAATGCTAGATCTCTTTCCTTGTTCAGAGTCTTCTTGTTTAGATGCAGCATGTTCCTTGTTGTCTGCAAAGTCATCCAATACTGGTATTGCACGAGTGTCTCCTTCAAAATCATCATGTTCATACTCCTTTTTTGCATACTTTTAAGCATCACTTGCTTCCTCTTCTTCTTGTTCTCTTTCCTCTTCTTCCATTTCTTTAGAATCAACATCTTCATTCCTATCTCCATAGGACCGACAGTTCTTGAACAAAGTTGAGAGGGAAACTAGATTTGAAAGTGTCGGAACAATTTTGTAATAAATGCAGAGTAAGGCAATTGTCCTTTTTCTTTCATCACAGTCTTGTACATATACAAGAAGATAGTGTACGGCAGAGAAAAAGGAATTCCACTGCAAATAGCCCACATAATCTTTGCTTTAAATCTCGAGACATCGGTTTTGGAGGCAGCTTTGGGTCTAATGCAATTAATGACAATCTTGTGCAGTAGAATGTTTGATGCTGGCAAGCTAGATTATGTGATACTCCCACTTGGCAATCTGTCCTTCACTAGAAATTGAGTGGCTTGACTTATGGAGACATTGATCAGTAGAAAACCACTATGTTCAACTCCAAGATTGGCTAACCTTTCCCTCAAGTTAACCTTTTCAAGTTGAAGATTAGCTAACCTTTCCCTCAAATTAACCTTTATGTAGTCAAGAAAGTCAAAGTCCACAGTGCGTGGGTTTAATACTCCTCTGTTCAGCATTTAGGCATAAACCCTCTTATGCTCATATCAAAGAAACAATCTTGTTCTTTCTCCAGGAACGTCAACAACCACACCCATGCGGAGTTGAAAATTTGTAAAAATTCGCTCATCATCATCTTTGTTCTCAATCTGACTTTTTGACCCAAAACGTGGATCATAAGGAAAGTTCACAAACGTCTTTTTTTCAGCCGCTCCTTTTGGCGCTACTTCTAGTCTTTCCATTGTTTTCAAAAACAAAGTCTCATTCCCTTATTCATTATCTTTCAGGAAACTGGTGATAGAACTCATTGGACTTCCTCCCTGTTTCAAAAATGTGTAATGCTTGAAGAGTACCTTAGGCATCATTACTTTGAGAGGAACTGCTTCTTAATCAACTTCCTCATCTACAGGTTGACGAGGAGAGTTCTGTGGAGATTCTTCACCAGTAAGATCAAAGTGAGTTGGTCCTTCTAGCATACTTCCAAGACCTTGACTTGCTATATGGGAGGATTTTCTCTGGCGTGACATAGATGTAGACTTGGAGGATTTCGTCGACATATTCGAGTGAAAGAAAGAGAGGAACTTGTGGAGAAATTTTGAGAGAAAAAGTCGAGGGAGATGGGATTCAGTATTAGGGTTTTGAAAGGCTATGCCCGAAAGAAATGTTTTGAAGTATTTAAAGAAATCGAAAAATGGTAAATGAAACTTCACAAAAAAAAATGCCCTTGCAGAGCAACTTTAAAATATGTAACTGCTAAAAATCTGACATCAAATATAAAAATAGGCAAGCAACGATTATAAAATTTGACATCAAATTTTAGCAAGAAAATAGTAATTTCTAAAAATAAAATAGTCAAGCAATGATTCGAATATAATTATACCTGTTCAGAGAATAAAATACTAAAAATAAAATACCTGGATTGGAGAGAATGTACATACTGGAGTTGCTTTCTCAAGTTGAAGTTTTGAGTCTAAGCAACTTCAGACTTTAACCGAGAGGAGAGATAATATTCAGCTTGCTGCGAATCGACTCAAATAGGTTTTTCTCCAGAGGTTTCGTGAAGATGTCTACTAGTTGATTCTTTCACTCAATAAATTGAACATTAATCTCCCCATTATGAACATGATCTCTTATTTAATGATGACGGATCTCGATGTGCTTTGCTCTAGAATGAAGAATTGGGTTTCTGGTGAGATTGATAGCAATTGTGTTGTCGCATTTACTCTTTGTACAGGATTTTTCTATTCCAAAGCCTCTTAGTTGTTGTCTCATTTAGAGAATTTGAGAATAGCAACAACCAAGAGCAACATATTTTGCTTCTATTGTTGATAATGCCACCGTACTTTGTTTCCTTGAGAACCAGGATACCAGCATTTGTCCCAACAGTTGACATGTGCCAGATGTGTTCTTTCTATCGACTCTACAACCGGCTAAATCAACGTAAAAATAACCAATAAGAGTAAAATCTCCTTCTTTTGGATACCATAGACCCAGCTTTGGAAAAGTTGCAACATATTTGATGATGCGTTTAATAGCACTTAAGTGAGATTTTTTGGATTAGATTGGAATCTAGCACAGATCCACACGCTGAATGAAATATCTAGTCTAGAGGCAGTAAAATAAAGAAGAGAACCAATCATGCTTCCGTATAACTTTTGATCTACTTTCTTCCCTTCTTCATCCTTATCCAGTTTTGATGAACTCGGCATAGGAGTTTCTATCCTCTTGCAATTTTCCAATCCAAATTTCTTGATAAGATCTTTGGCATATTTCTCCTAGTGAATGAATATACCCCTTTTTGATTGTCTGACTTGGAGACCTAAAAAGAAGGTCAATTCACCCATCATGCTTATTTCAAATTCATCCTACTTAGATCTTGAAAATTCCTTACAGAGATTTTCGTTAGGAGAACCAAAGATTATATCATCTACATAAATCTGTACACGTAGAAAATCTTTTCTTTTTCTTTTTATAAACAAAGTAATATCAACTTTTCCTTTCTCAAAGCCATTCTCTGTTAGAGACTTACTCAACCTATCATGCCAAGCTCGTGGTGCCTGCTTCAGACCATACATCACTTTTTTCAGTCTGTAGACAGAGTCTAGTTTTCTTGGATCTTCAAATTCTGGTTGTTGTTCCACATAAACTTCTTCTTAAATGAATCCATTAAGGAAAGCACTTTTGACATCCATCTGGAATAACCTAAAATTTTGATAACAAGCAAAAGCAAGCAATAATCTAATTGCTTCTAACCTTGCTACCGGTGCATAGGTTTTGTTATAGTCTATCCCTTCTTCCTGTGTGTATCCTTTAGCCACGAGCCTTACTTTGTTTCTAATTACTTTAGCTTTCTCACCCATTTTTGTTTCTGAAAGTTTATTCTCAAACCTGTGTCACAAAGCTGACTTATACTCAGTAGATTATAATTTAGACCTTTCATCAGGGAAACATTATTGATAGTTAGACTTTTAATCCTCACAGTTCCGTATCCTATAATCTTCCCTTTGCTATACAAGCCATACTAAAACGATTGGTTTCTACTCAAATTGATTCTATAACAATCGTCATCAGGATCCTACTCTGGATCATCTTCGGGGTTCTCCTTCACGTACTCCTCTTCAGGTTCCTCAACATGGATCTCCTCATCAGATTCATGCTCCTTAGGCTCCTCATCCAGGTCCTGAAATGGTTATTCAATAACCACTGAGACAACGTCTCAGCAAGTTCTACCCCCTAAGACCCGATTAGTAAACTAATACACCTTAGGGCTGCCTATGCACAACATGAGACAGAGGACTTACCTTGGCCTCAGATTCCACCTGCATGTTAGCACGTATCAAATAGGCACCCAAGCAATCACATCACAGATCGAAACATCGATTTAATCGACTTAGTCGATTACACGCCAACAAGACCACTCAACATCATTTCCATTCAATCAATCAAGTCACAACATCAAATCAAGGCAATGATCAATCACATTAAATCATACTCATATCGAATTATCGATCAAATCGACCTAGTCGATTACATGTCAACAAGACCACTCACGGTCATTTCCATCCAATCAATCAATTCACAACATCAGATCAAAACAATGATCAATCGACCTAGTCGATTACAAGTCAGTCGAATCATTTCTGGGTCATTCACTCCATCCCACATAACCTCAAATAGTACACTTAGTCACAGAGCTCCATCAATGCTCTCGGGCGTCGTTTTCGCCAAGGTGACATAAGTAACAGACGGTCTACGTGCGTCCTTTAAGGCGCCGTTTTCGCACAGTGATATTCCCCATCACCGAACCACGCCCGTCATAGGTCACAAATCACTGACAGTCTACGTGCGTTCTTTAAGGCGTCGTTTTCGCACAGTGATGTCCTTCATCACCGAACCACGCCTGTCACGATTCATAGGCAGTCTACGTGCGTTCTTTAAGGCGCCGTTTTCGCACAGTGATGTCCTTAATCACCGAACCATGCCTGCCACAAGTCATAGACAGTATACGTGCGTTCTTTAAAGCGCCGTTTTCGTGCAGTGATGTACTTTATCACCGAACCACGCCTGTCTATACTTTGTACTTGATCGGTCTCAGCCAATAAAATTCTCAGTTAGCTCTCATAACTTTCTCCACTTTACAGCTCATCAAAGCATTATAAAGGTTAAATAAACAAACTCGCCCATCAACCAATCAATCATTCAATTTCATTCAATTTGGGATAAATCACTAAAATTGCGCAATAAAATCAATTCCACGCAACGTAGAGCTCAAATAAATAAACGGACTGCACCACGGCAATCAGCACGAAATTCTGATCACCGGCCATCCCGGTTGAATTTCGGAAAATAAATAATTAAATAATTAATTTCGAAAATTAAATAAATAAATACAATAAATTCAATTTAGCACAATATAAAGCTCAATTAAATAAACGGTCTGCACCACGATCATCAGCATAAAATCCCGGTCTTTGGCCATCCCGGTTGAATTTAGGAAATAAATAATTAAATAATTAATTTCGAAAATTAATATTTAATTCATAAAAATTCCACTTAGGCCCGAATCGCCTAATTAACACCCGATAAGGGACGGGAAAAATCCCAAGAAGCATCCAATAAATACTACATGCAATTCTCTATCTAATTACACTAATCACACAACTAATATGCAAAGCAATTAACTAATAATCACTAATCAATTCTAATCTAACAACCTAATTACACTTAATTACCACTAATCAACCTTTAAGTATAATTAGCGCACTAAGAAGGCATTAGTGAGTAAAACTCACTCGAAACGACGGGCTCCACGCAAGGATCGACTTTCCTCAAAGCGGGCCGAGCATCCGGGCTCGGGAAGATGGCCAAAACGGGCCAAAACCCACTATCATACCCATTTTCTGCAACCCTCTGATCGCTGCTGGTCGGGGCAGATTCGGGGCCGGTTAAGGCGGCCAAGGGTGGCTGAGGGCGAGGCGGAGCTTCGGCGGGGTCGACGGTGGCCGGAGGTGGTCGGGCGGCGGCCTGAGGTGGCCAAACGAGACTGAACAGAGGCGAAACAGAGGCTGGACAGCAGCTCGATCGAGCAACTGCAGATGGCGCACGGCAGGCGAGCGTGAGGCGAACGGCGCGAGGCGATGTGCGGCGGCGATGGCAGCTCCGGCGCGTGCAGCTCCTTCAACCGACGATGGTTGCTACTTACATTTCTGCTTTTTCGTTTGTTCGAACCGAGAGGAGGGAGAGGGGCGGACGCGCGTGGACGGCAGTTCGACGGTGAGCTTGGGTGCGCGCGAGCAGCTCCGGTGGCTTGCGGGCATGCGACGACGGCGGCGAGAGGCGGTGATGGCAGCTCAGTCTTCGGCTTCCATGGAGTCGAGCAATCGAAGAGGAAGATGGGGGGGTTTGGTCGACGGAGGAGAGAGATGAGGAAGAGAAAATCAATTTCTCCTTTTCCTCTCACACACTCTCTCTCTCTCTCTTAGGTCAGCCACACGTGGGCCACCACCAGCTGTCTTCCACCCTTCAATTTTTGACAAATATGCCCCCTTCTAGAAGCATTTAGGTAGGCCAAAATATGGGGTAAGTGTGGCATACGAATTTTGCTAGGTTTTCTTTCCAATTGGGCCTTAATTCCTCTTGATTCAAATCAATTTGACCCCCATAATTTCATTCAATATTTCATCGTTCCAATTGGTATTTTTCCTTACCAATGTAGCCCACTTGTATCCCAATTTCACAATCCATGGCTTCAATTGAACGTAAACGGCCCTATTTATCCAGTCGAAATTAGAACCCAAAAATCTGGATGTCACAACTCTTCCCCTCTTATAAAAATTTCGTCCTCGAAATTTAAACCATTAAAAATTCTTCTTCAAAATGGTGGGGTATTGTCGTCTCATCGATTCGCTCCTTCATTACGCTTCGTCTTGCTATCCAAGATCCTCGGTGCCGACGAAACATTTCCGAATTAACCAGACCAATTCTTGATTCCCAAAAAGGCTAAGCACTTGTCCATCTTTGCAAAAATGAAAGTTGCAAAGTTTTGGTTCTCTCTTTTTTTTTTTTTCTCTTCTTATTTTTCCACAAAGCGGCTAACTGCCGCGTCGGGATTCGAACTCCGACTTCGGACCTTTCGCTTCTTCCGGGTACCACTCGGCTACAAGCGCCGACGGTGTCTCGAAATGCTTCTTTAATTCATTTAAAGCCAAAACCCTCCTTTGAACTCAAATTTCGATGGATTCCGATTTAAATGCCGATTCATCTTCCCTTCCTTAATAGATCGAGACATCCTCACCAAGGGCGACACCCAAGGAAAAATACACTTCCCCACTTAAAATTTCAAAGGTCTTCAACACAAAATCTGCGAAGCTAACTGGCGATTCTAAGCAGTCTCAAATTTGTCTCTAATAACTGCGACTGAATCACTGATTCTAAACCAACTCTGGACCTGCGATTTTCGATCTCGATCTCATCTCAACGGCGAAGTTCCGTACACTCGCTTCCGCACGGATTAAAAAGAAACTATCGACCGATCTACGGCGGGAACCTCGGTAAATATCGATATAACTCGACACCGATCTCGGCAAGCTGCAATCACCGACTACTTTTTATCGACCCCGGCCTGTGATCTTTCTTTCCCGACTCCATCTCGGCAATTGAAATTCTGTACCCTCTCGCTATACACTTTGCTTAATAAAGAACCCTCTGAAAATTTTGCCTAATTTATAATCTCTGATCTAGATTCGAAATATAATTCATCCCCGGCACTCCATGCCTGCAAATTATCCGATGCACACACACTTCGGTATACCCACTCTGAGATGAGGCAAAATCTTCACTTTCTGAAATCGAACTTAGATTGGTGGTTAATTTCACTTCGACACGCTTTTAGTATGACCTAGGCTACCAGGTAGTTTTCAGAACTTTTTAGGACAAATGACTCGTGGTCGATTTTCTTCGAACCACAATAAACCCACTCGACCCATTGGTGACTCTCGATTGTCGTGAAAATCTCCAAGATTCAAATACGGACACAGGTACCAAAACGACAAGTAAAATCAAATTAGTGTCAATCGATGAGAATTTTCCAATTTAGTGGAGTCACCCACGATCGGTCATTCATCTCAGTCGAACTGACCTATCTCTGATTTCAAATCGATTCTATACTGTGCCGCAATGATCTCTAAAGATGAGCACGGTCGAGAAGTCGATCCCTGGTCGAATTCTCAAGTCTATTTGCCTTAAGGTTCTTAATAACTCACCCATCTAGTCTAGTTATCTCGTGAGTGGCCAACTCAGAGAAAAACACTGTAATCGCGTCGATGAAATGCCCAATTCATCTAATCGAAATCGAGCCCGAAATGCGGATGTTACACACTCAAAACAAGATCTATTCATCTTGTACCAAAAGTGGACCAACTCCATCTATCGATCAACTATTATCCTCAAATGGTATCAGTAATCCCCTGAATCCTTAGTAAGCTTATCACAATGCTCCGTTGTGGTATAATTCCATTTCCACTTGGGACTCTCAAGTGATGGTAAAAATTCTCCCGGTTCGCATTACTGAGCTTCCACTTACTGACACCTCTGACACTTGCAACTTGCTCAGTGGTATCTATCTTCATATCAGTCTACTAATCTAGCTGATGCCGATTCTGATCCATCTTGAATTGCTTAACCAAACACTGCAATACTTACAGTGAATTTCTAACAAGGTCTTTTCCCTGAGTGCTGCACTGTCAGGTGCACTCAATTCCCCATGGAACCCGAACGTTCCATCCTCAGAAGTCTTAAAGTCAGATTCTTTCTTGCCAGTATCCTCTTATAAAAATCTTTTGAACATCTTTGTCTGTCAACTAAATGCTTGATTCTAACTGGAATGTATGGTTCAATTTTGAGGGCGGCTATAAAACTCAAAAGGTAGCCTAGCTCAAATTTGAAAACCAAGCTTCGAAGTCTTTTCAAGTAAAGCCTACACTTTAGCCAGTCTATGCACAATTGAAGACTCTTGGCTCAACACATTAATGACTCATTTTGTTCCTCCAAGGTGATACCTGATATCACTATTATAGTTCTGCGAAAATTCTAGTTCACGACACCGCTTCGTATTCCACTTATTAGGTCTCAACTGGCGGAACGGTGATACAACAATCTTCTCATGTTGTATCAATGCACACCTCGTCCTCTGCAAGACACATCACTAAAGATTCCGTGCTTTCCCGAGCCAAATGAAAAGTTTAGCACAAGTACGATAGTCAGTTCTTACTTAAGCTCTGGAAACTATCCTCGTACTTGTCTATGCTGATGAATTTCTCTTCTTTCTTAAGAGGTCAACCTCACGATGATATTGATACTGAAAATTCTTTCACAAACCTTCTGTAGTAATCTGTCCAATCCCCATGGCTTCTGATCTCTGACACTAATCTCGATCTAGGTTCATTAACAACTGATTCGATCCTGGCTGGTCCACGGAGATTCCTTTACCTGTAATCACATGACCATTCTTAGGGGCTCTCGTGATCCTCATCACTTAATGAATACCCTAGAATGTCACCACACCACACGATCACCATTGATCTAGATATTCTTTGAATACTCGGTTTGTCAAGTCTATGACAACGGCTGGAGCGTTCGTTATATCAAATGGCTTTACATTATTCTCACAAGGGCTAAATCAAGTGCGAAGTGTTGTCTTCAGTATAACCTCCTTCTTGGTTCTCAACTGACGATAACCTGTCCTCAAGTCGATCCTTGAAGACATCAACACTCTTTTATAACAAGTCACCCAATTAAGTTGACAATGGTTGATGCATGATTGCAATGAACCATCTTCATTTCTCTTTCCACAAAACTGATGTTCCTTAAAGCGATGCACTAATATGCATGAATTCCTCATTCATCAATCTTCACATCCGTACCTTCGGTTCTATCAATTCAAACAACAATAACTAGTAAGAAGCCTTCGAGAGTGGCTCTATGCTGGTGCTAGCTCGATCATAATTTCTATCTCTTTCTCTGGCAACGGTCTGACAGTTCTTATGACAACACATCTAGAAATTCTCAGACCACTGAGATATCTTCTATCTCCAATTCTCCAATCTGTCTTAACTATAACCATCACCAAGTAAACTCGACAATCTCCTTCGAACAAGTGGTTTGTCTTCAATCGACGAGATTAAAGAAATCAAAAATTCATTTCGATTCCCAATAAACTCGACACTTTCATGTGCTCCTGGACTAAGTTAAATTGCTCCACGACCATGATCTATTACTACCAGATGCTCCATGAGCCCATTCTACTCATGTAGTGTCGAAGTTACACCTCAGCAACTAGTCAAGCATGACTATTACTAGTGATTCCCCTTTCTTCCACTTATTTCAATAAACATAAGTTCCCCAAACTTCATCAAAACTTTGCTACGATACTCTGATAGAATTTTCCCCAAAACATTCTTCCTCTGTCTAGTGCCAGGTCGGTTCCATTTCGTTCTTCTCACCATACGGATACTTGAATTCATCCAGGTTTTCTTCCACAATTTCGACACCTTCTCGGTGAGTCTTCTACCTCTTGTTAAGTGCTAGGATGCACTATTTCTTGTACCAGAGACTTATCCCAGAAATTCCACAGTGCATTCTATGGCGCACTTCTTCTGACCTGTCTTATCGACGGTGACAGCAGTAACCATTGTCAGGATTCCATCTACTAATGCGGACAACCCAAAAATCATTATCCGTACTGGCGATGTTTTACACAAACTCCTGTCCTCATAATACACGAGACTGATCCATATCGTCATCCATGGAACAACATGTTCCATTTGTCTGAATGCTGACCTGACTATTCCACCATTCCTATTGAGTGGAACAAAATACTCTTCCCTCAACCTTAGTCTTTTCCCCTAACCGACTTCCAAATCTGCTTGGCTGAATCTGGACTCAAATATCGAATTCTATTCTCTGATTATCCTTCCAGGTTGGACCTCAACAAAGGTAGCAACAACAACAACTTGATTCTGATTTTACCGGCTCATCCAGATCCCAAGGAACACTTGCATCAAATCAATCTTATCGAACTTAGGATCATTCAATGCTACTACACTAGTACCAACCTGTGGTGGCACTCTTACGCTCAAGCTGGCCAGAGTCAACACTCTGCCTTCCGAATCCACAATAATTAAAAGCAAGCAATTCACACCCGACAACCAATTCTACCAATCAGCTATCAAAGACATGCACCATTCATGAATTTAAAGGCCTTTCCTACTACTATCACATAGGTCATCGCACCTTATCACTCCAATACCTAACCATTGCTCGATACCACAAAAGGGGATGTCACGCCCGACCCTCGTGCACGCACACATCCCTTACTTTTGTCGATTTTAAAATGCGATATCCCAGGACTATGTATCGCCGACCCTTTCATTTATAATAGCACATGCGGAAGCAATTATAAAATCCCCAGACAATAAAGCAATGGGATATACAAGTAGGACTAGGAAATTGAACCTGAAAACCAACACCCTTATGCTCATATACAAGCCATACTAAAACGATTGGTTTCTACTCAAATTGATTCTATAACAATCTCGTCATCGGGATCCTACTCGGATCATCTTGGGTTCTCCTTCACGTACTCCTCTTCAGGTTCCTCAACATGGATCTCCTCATCAGATTCATGCTCCTTAGGCTCCTCATCCAGGTCCTGAAATGGTTATTCAATAACCACTGAGACAACGTCTCAGCAAGTTCTACCCCCTAAGACCCGATTAGTAAACTAATACACCTTAGGGCTGCCTATGCACAACATGAGACAGATGACTTACCTTGGCCTCAGATTCCACCTGCATGTTAGCACGTATCAAATAGGCACCCAAGCAATCACATCACAGATCGAAACATAGATCTAATCGACTTAGTCGATTACACGCCAACAAGACCACTCAACATCATTTCCATTCAATCAATCAAGTCACAACATCAAATCAAGGCAATGATCAATCACATTAAATCATACTCATATCGAATTATCGATCAAATCGACCTAGTCGATTACATGTCAACAAGACCACTCACGGTCATTTCCATCCAATCAATCAATTCACAGCATCAGATCAAAACAATGATCAATGGACCTAGTCGATTACAAGTCAGTCGAATCATTTCTAGGTCATTCACTCCATCCCACATAACCTCAAATAGTACACTTAGTCACAGAGCTCCATCAATGCTCTCAGGCGTCGTTTTCGCCAAGGTGATATAAGTAACAGACGGTCTACGTGCGTTCTTTAAGGCGCCGTTTTCGCACAGTGATATTCCCCATCACCGAACCACGCCCGTCATAGGTCACAAATCACTGACAGTCTACGTGCGTTCTTTAAGGCGCCGTTTTCGCCTGATGATGTCCTTCATCACCGAACCACGCCTGTCATGATTCATAGGCAGTCTACGTGCGTTCTTTAAGGCGCCGTTTTCACACAGTGATGTCCTTCATCACCGAACCACGCCTGTCACGATTCATAGGCAGTCTACGTGCGTTCTTTAAGGCGCCGTTTTCGCACAGTGATGTCCTTCATCACCGAACCACGCCTGCCACAAGTCATAGACAGTATACGTGCGTTCTTTAAGGCGCCGTTTTCGCACAGTGATGTACTTTATCACCGAACCACGCCTGTCTATACTTCGTACTTGATCGGTCTCAGCCAATAAAATTCTCAGTTAGCTCTCATCACTTTCTCCACTTTACAGCTCATCAAAGCATTATAAAGGTTAAATAAACAAACTCGCCCATCAACCAATCAATCATTCAATTTCATTCAATTTGGGATAAATCACTAAAATTGCGCAATAAAATCAATTCCACGCAACGTAGAGCTCAAATAAATAAACGGACTGCACCACGGCAATCAGCACGAAATTCTGATCACCGGCCATCCCGGTTGAATTTCCGGAAAATAAATAATTAAATAATTAATTTCGAAAATTAAATAAATAAATACAATAAATTCAATTTAGCACAATATAAAGCTCAATTAAATTAACGGTCTGCACCACGATCATCAGCATAAAATCCCGGTCCTTTGGCCATCCCAGGTTGAATTTCCAGGAAATAAATAATTAAATAATTAATTTCGAAAATTAATATTTAATTCATAAAAATTCCACTTAGGCCCGAATCGCCTAATTAACACCCGATAAGGGGACGGGAAAAATCCCAAGAAGCATCCAATAAATACTACATGCAATTCTCTATCTAATTACACTAATCACACAACTAATATGCAAAGCAATTAACTAATAATCACTAATCAATTCTAATCTAACAACCTAATTACACTTAACTACCACTAATCAACCTTTAAGTATAATTAGCGCACTAAGAAGGCATTAGTGAGTAAAACTCACTCAAAACGACGGGCTCCACGCGAGGATCGACTTTCCTCAAAGCGGGCCGAGCATCGGGCTCGGGAAGATGGCCAAAACGGGCCAAAACCCACTATCATAGCCATTTTCTGCAACCCTCGATCGCTGCTGGTCGGAGCAGATTCGGGGCCGGTTGAGGCGGCCAAGGGTGGGCGAGGGCGAGGCGGAGCCGGCGGGGTCGGCGGTGGCCGGGAGGTGGTCGGGCGGCGGCTGAGGTGGCCGAACGAGGCTGAACAGAGGCGAAACGAGGCTGGACAGCAGCTCGATCGGGCAGCTGCGACGGCGCACGGCGGCGAGCGTGAGGCGAACGGCGGCGAGGCGATGTGCGGCGGCGATGGCAGCTCCGGCGCGATTGCAGCTCCTTCAACCGACGATGGTTGCTACTTATGTTTCTGCTTTCGTTTCTGTTCGAACCAGAGGAGGGAGAGGGGCGGACGCGCGTGGACGGCAGTTCGGCGGTGAGCTTGGGTGCGCGCGAGCAGCTCCGGTGGCTTGCGGGCATGCGACGACGGCGGCGAGAGGCGGTGATGGCAGCTCGGTCTTCGGCTTCCATGGAGTCGAGCAACCGAAAGAGGAAGATGGGGGGTTTGGTCGACGGAGGAGAGAGATGAGGAAGAGAAAATCAATTTCTCCTTTTCCTCTCTCTCTCTCTCTCTCTCTTAGGTCAGCCACATGTGGGCCACCACCAGCTGTCTTCCACCCTTCAATTTTTGACAAATATGCCCCCTTCTAGAAGCATTTAGGTAGGCCAAAATATGGGGTAAGTGTGGCATATGAATTTTGCTAGGTTTTCTTTCCAATTGGGCCTTAATTCCTCTTGATTCAAATCAATTTGACCCCCATAATTTCATTCAATATTTCATCGTTCCAATTGGTATTTTCCTTACCAATGTAGCCCACTTGTATCCCAATTTCACAATCCATGGCTTCAATTGAACGTAAACGGCCCTATTTATCCAGTCGAAATTAGAACCCAAAAATCTGGATGTCACATCTTAGATTTTTTTTTTTGGTAAGGTGAGAATATATTGAGCTTTAGCCAACTATACAAAAATCCAGCTTCAAAAACTTTCACTCATAGTGCAAATAGGAGAATGAGTGGAAGGGAGCCAAAGTAAATGGGAACCACAAATAAGCAACAAACAAACAAACCACAACAGGCCGAACAACGGCCAGAAAGAGGTACAAAAAACACCACCAAGGCAACAACCAAGTCAAAGGACCCAACAAGGAACATCAACAAGCAGCAGCAAGAAATGAGGAAGCAAGTAGCTCGAACAGCAATAACTGCGGATCAACTTGGGACGATGAATGAAAAAGGGAAGCCGAAGAAGGTCGAATCCCAAACGTGAAGGAACCAAAGCCACCAAACCACGAGCTCTACTAAAGAGGAGTAGGGACCACAGAAGAAAATGGAAGGGTCAAAACCCCAACCTCTCTGGAGTCTTTTGTTCCTTGTGTTATCCGGCACATTAGGCCTTGTCCTTGACGACTTTAATAAGATGATTTTTCAAAGCCGAAACCACCATTGATTCCCCTCAGAAGATGATACTATTCCTTTTCTTCCAAATTAAGTGGCACATAGCACCAAAAGAGAATCGTGCAATGCAATGGAAAAAAATCCTTACCAAAAAGGAACTTCAAAGCCTAAAGGAGATTCTCCACCCAAGACCTATTACGCCAAGGAAGATTGCACCTAGCAACCCAAAAAAATGCAAGTGTTGCTGAGATGTGACAATCAAAGAACATATGGTCGATAGAATCCAGCGTGGCGTTACAAAAGGCACATAACACATAGTCAATTCTTCCATAAGATAGGAGGAACACCTTAGTAGGTAAGCAATTTTTAGTAATCAACTAGAGGTTGAATTGAAATCTGGGGGCGATGGCATTGTTCCAAATAAACGAGGCCCAGGGGACACGGTTGTTCTTGCTCTTAATGGCTTCCCACACTAAGGCCACTGTGAAGGTACCGAAGGAGTTCCCATGCCAAAAAAACTGGTCAAGGGCCTGAGAGAGAACTGGAAGGGAAATATCCCAACACTTTAAAAGAGTTCTGAAAACACGGCCCGAAAGGGAAAGGAGATCTAGCACCGTCGCTTGCCTAGAAAGGCCCGAGCTATCAAAGAGAGAATCCAAAACAATTAAGTTCAAAGGGCCATCCTGGTGCCGGTGGTCGAACCATAAAGAGATTGAAAGGCCGTTGCCAATTTTCCAAAGAAAGGACAACCGAAATTCCCTCCTTAGTGTAGGATCTTCTTCTAAGCCCACGAACACACAGAAGGTTTGAGAGAGACCTAAAATTTTTCCCTTTTTAAGAAATTTGTATGAATCCACCGACACCACAAGGATTCTTTGTTCGTAAAAAGTATCCAAATGTACTTAAGCATTGCTGCTTTATTGCAATCTCTCAGCTTGCGAATGCCAAGACCGCCCTCCTCCTTTAGGAGACAAACGTCCTCCTAGGAGACTTTAGCCCTGCCTCGACAAAGGGTAGTGCCTTTCCAAAGGAACTAACTCAAAATTCTCTCTATACGATTTAAAACCAAAAACGGCAAGGTAAACACACTAGCCTAAAAAGCTTGAATGTAGGACTGACCTGATCAACTGAAGTTTTCCTGCAAAAGATAGAAACCATTGAGCCTAGGATTGGACGCTGGCTATGATATGGTCAATAGGGGCAATGCAATCCACTTTACCAAGCTTGGAAGAGATAATAGGCCCCCCTAAATACCGCACTGGCAGCTTCCCTTCCTGGAAACCAAAAGCCATAAGGATATAATTACGCAAGGAAGAAGATCCACCCGAAAGGAAAACTTCGCTTTGTTTTTATTTGGCAACATCCCGCTCCAATAGGAGAAAATATCCAGGCCTCTTTTTAGCAAAGACACTGAAGCCCAATCAGCTTGACAGAATAGAAAAATGTCATTGGCAAAGAAAAGGTGAGATAGCTTCACCGCTTTGTACCTCCATAAATACTTGAACTCCTTATGTGAAGTGCGAGAACTCAAAATCTAGAAAAGACCTCTATCACCAGGGTAAAAAGATAGGGTGACATTGGGTCCCCCTGCCAAAGGCCCCGCTGACCTGAGAAGAACCCATGTAACTCACCATTGATCGAAATAGAATACTTCAGATGAGTCGAATCATCCACTCAGGAAAAACCCAAAGCTGAAAGAGTTAGCTCTAGGAAATCCTAGTCTACAGTATCATAAGCCTTTTGGAAATCCACCTTAATTGCACATTTAGGCAAATAAGGGTCAAGATGGAATTCGGCGAACAGCTCCTGGGCCAAAAATATGTTATCCTTGATCCTTCTATCCTTAACAAAGGCATTCTAGAAAGGGCTTATCATGTCACTCAGGACAGCAGCCAAACGATTAGCCAAAATCTTAGTGATAACTTTGTAGAAAATATTGCAACAAGCAATGGGCCTAAAATCAGAAACAGCACAGGCGTTAGGAACCTTAGGCACCAAAGCTAGAATCATGTTGTTTACCTCCTTTAATAGACGGCCCAAGGAGAAAAAAATCATTCCCGCCTCCAAGACCAATGGCCTTGCAATCTCCCAATTACTCTTGAAGAACTCAACTATAAAGCCGTCGTGCCTAGGAGCTTTACCTCGGGCAAGGGAAAAAAGAGTATCACGGATCTCAGAATCAAGAACCGGGCGAGCAAGGGTACGAACTTGATCATTTGAGGGCAGTCGTCGAATGGACTCCTTCAACTCCTGCAGCAAAGGCTTTGTGAGGACAGCCTGTGGTGTCAGAAAGTCTCTAAAAAATGAGACAAAAACGTGCAGCACCAAGCCAGGGTCCGTGACCAAGGAACTTGAAGGATCCCTAACTGAGAGAATCATGTTCATGAGTTGTCTTCTTTTGACAGAATGGTGAAAAAACTTGGTATTCCGGTCTCTATCTTGAAGCCACCTGACTCTTGACGTCTCCCAATAAAAGAATTCTTCCTGACTACGCAAGTCCACAAAGAGTTGATGCTGAGACTACTCCAAATCTGTAAGAACAACATTGTTTGGGTCTTGCTAGAGACCAAACTGGGTAAGACAAAGAGCATTCCTTGCTTCTGCAGTTCTCACTAAGATATTAGAAAGCACTTCTCTATTGAGCTAGTTGAGACGGCCTTTCAAGGCTTTCAACTTACAAACAATTCTAAACATGGGGACCCCTTCCACCGGACTATCCCAGACATGCTAAACGATAGAATGGAAAGCTGGGTGCTTTGACCAAAAATCAAAAAACTTGAAAGGCTTCCTCCCGATAACCAGGTTAAGAACTCTGACAACCATGGGGGTATGATCAGAGATGCTCTGGTTGAGAAAGGAAGCTTTCGAGAATGAAAAATCCAAGTTCCACTTAGTATTCACCATAACCTGATCAATCTTCATCATTTTTCTGCTAGCTCTAGAGGAAGTAGACAAAGTAAAACGAAGACCAACATACTTGAGATCCTCCAACTCCGTCTGAGCTAAGCAAAGATCGAAGTCATCAAAGTAAGGGATCCAGTTATTAGAACTCCCAACTCGGTCTGAAGGGTCTTTGATGGCATGAAAATCACAAGCAACAAGCCAGGTCGAATCCTGCAAGAGATTATTCAACTGGATGAGGTCTTCCCAAAGGGGCCAACGGCGAACAAAGGTATGCTCTCCATATATTATCGACACACAGCAAACCAAACCAGACATAATAAACTTCAGGTGCCCATGCATAGCCTGAGCATTAATAGAAGAAGCTTCATAGCTCACGAACTCCGGGTTCCACCCAACCCAAATTCTACCTCGAGGGGAGAACTCATAATTAGCTACCCAATTCCACCCCTTCAACAAACCACAGATTATTCGTAGACATTGTACTTCTCAGATTTTTCTTTCTTCTTTTTCAACAAAGGACAGTTTGGTCTAATATGCCCCTTTTTTTCTTGCACTCGAAGCATATAACATCCTTGTTAGCTTCAATGTCCTCCGTTGGTTTCTTCTGAGAATTATGCGTGCTTTGCTTCTTCCAATTCAATATTCTTCCCTTTTTATTTAGTTTTCTGAATTTCTTTATTATAAGGGCCATCTCCTCATCGTCCATATCATCATCCAAATATGTATCATCATAATCAATGTTAGATTTTAAAGCAATTGATTTCTTACCTTTTGGATCTTCCTCATCATTGATCTGCTCCACTTCGTATGACTGAAGTGTGCCTTTTAGTTTATCTATTGATAGAGGCATAATCCTTTGAGTCTCTCTGATTGAAGTCTTCACATGATTCCATTCCTTTGAAAGTCCACGCAGTAGTTTGTTGACTTTCATTGGTCTAGAAATTGGTTGACCTTGATAAGCCAGGCCATTCACAATTTATGTGAAGCAACCGAACATATCAGAAATAGATTCTCCATGCTTCACTCTAAAGGCTTCATTTTGTCCAAGTAGAATGTTAATTTTTGTTTCCTTCACACGATCAGTCCCCTCATAGGTAACATGTAGTCTATCCCCAACTTCTTTTGTTGTTTCACAAGAAGAAATTCGGTTATATTCTGTGGGAGGCAAAGCACAATATAAAGAATAAATTGCTTTTGCATTAAGAGCTTGTCTCTTGGTAATTTCAGCTTGTGTTGATTCATCAGCATCAATCACTTCTTTCCCTTTGTCTGAAGCTGATGTTGCTTTAGGATTGATTCATTTTTCAACAACATCCCACTCTAGGGGATCTCTGGATCTGAGAAATGCCTTCATCTTGTTTTTCCACACATTATACTCATTTCCATCGAAGTAAAGAGGTCTGGTGTTGTGTTGCTCTGTCCTTCAACCAATCCTAGAGCCAATATACTAGCCATATAAGATCTTTAGCTTAGAAATAAAAACACTTTAATAAAGTAAGCACACGAACTCTGATACCAATTGAAAGAGCTAGTATAAACACCTAGAGGGGGTGAATATGTGTGAAAAAAGATTTTGCGAAATGCAGTAAAAATACTTTGCTTTTAAATTGAGTCTCATGAACAATGGATTTTGAAGAAAAATTCAGACTTTAACAACTATTTCGAAACACAGAAAGATATCACAACAGATAAAATAAAGAGTTCAGGGAAGAGAAAAATAAGCACAAGATTTATAGTGGTTTGGCTTAGATTAAGTCTACGTCCACTCTCCACGCTGAAAGCCTTCTAGTTGGTTTTCACTATGAATTGAAAAAGAGTGTTACAGCCTTATGATCTTGACTTCTCAGTGAAGAGATTATACTACTCTCACAAAGTCACTCTCTAGAAATTTTCTTTTCTTTGAATACAAATTTGAGTATTGTATGAGGAAGAATAAGTAATTTGGAAGCTTCAGACTTTAAAATTATTCTTTCACGCACACCTTCAATTGACTTGAAAAGCTCCTTAATGGTACCCATCTATGCCTTTTTGACTATTGGCATTTTCCAAAGGAATTCTTCCAATCAACCCGTTGGACATAATCAATCAAGGAGATCTCGAGCCGTTTGAAGATTGTGATGAAAGCCCGATGAATTTGGTCGCCCACACAATCAGGATCTAGGTTTCCATAAGTAGATTATTTCTAAATAAACTTGCCTCTCAAAATGATATTACCGTTCTCAATTGATTTTGATAACAATATCCAAAGAAAGTAAGTAAGATTTCCATCCAGAAAGCCATAAATATTTTGTTCGTATTGAAGCCTTGAAGAAAGAAAAAATAATCTTGAGTCTAATTATATCTATGTTCTTCTCTTGCATTTAGTCTGGATCTTCGTCAGAGTGGAGCAGACTTCTGATGTAAGATAGACTTTGAAAGAGTTACACATGAGTCTCGTATTCCTCATAATGAAAATAAGAATAGAACCAGAGAAGTTTTGTCAACTTCAAAATCTAATGGGAGTTTTCTCCATCAAGTAGATCAAAAGCTATACAGAAGCATGATTGGTTCTCTTCTTTATCTCACTAACTCTAGACCTGACATTCTATTTAGTGTGTGTATCTATGCTAGATTTCAATCCGATCCCAAAGAATCACATCTAAGTGCTATGGTATCATCAAATATATTGCAACTTTTCCAAAGCTAGATCTGTGGTATCCAAAAGGAGGAGACTTTACTTTATTTGGTTATTTTGATACCAATCTAGCTGGTTGTAAAGTCAACAAAAAAGGTAAATTTGGTACATGTCAATTGTTGGGACAAATGCTAGTATCATGGTTCTTAAGAAAGCAAAGTACAATGACACTATCTACAGCAAAAGTAGAATATGTTGCTCTTGGAAGTTGCTGCTCACAAATTCTGTGATTAAACAACAACTAAGAGACTTCATAATAGAAGAATTCTACACAAAAATTAGATGTGACAACACAAGTGCTATCAACCTTACCATAAATCCAATTCTTCACTCAAGAGCAAAGCACATCGAGATTTGTTATCATTTCATAAGAAATAATGTATGGAATGGCAAGATTAATGTTCAATTTAGTGATTCAAAGAATCAACTAGTAGATATCTTTACAAAACCATTGTAGAAAAGCTTATTTGAATCAATTCGTAGCAAGCTGAATATCATCCTTCCTTTCAACTAAAGTCTATGGTTGATCAGACTCAGCATCTCAACTTAAGGAAGTTACTTCAGTCTGGAAATCTTTCTAATCCAGGTATTTTGTTTTTGTCATTTAAAAACTGAACAAGTATGATTATCTCTAAATCATTGCTTGCCTTTTTTATTTTTGGAAATTCCAATTTTATTGTTGATTTTTCGGAATATATTTCAAATTTTTGGCAGTTATCCTTTTAAATTGTTTTATGAAAAGGAATTCTTTTACTCGTGTCAATTCATTTGCCCCATTTCGATTTCTTTAAATTCTTTGGACTATTTCTTTCGAGCACAGTTTTTTCAAACCCTAATTCTCAAACTCTCGTCTCTCTCTCGATTTTTCCTTGCAAAAACACTATGCAAATCTCATTCTCTCTTCCACTTGAGCATGTGGTCGAAGTCCTCTAGAGGAAATCTTCTCGCATTGCTAGTCGCCGCTCTCGTAATATGCCTAAAGGTCCAACTCACTTTGATATGACTGGAGAAGATTCTCCTTGAAGTTCTCATCACTTTGCAGATGAGGAAGTTACGTAGGAGGCAACACCCATTTCTGCAAAGAGGCCTATGGTACTTTTCAAACATTATAAGTTTTTGAAACATGGTGGAAGTCCTATAGAGTTTATCGCTAACTTTATGAAAGACAATGGATATGGAAACGAAACTCTATTTTTGAGAACAATGGAAAGGTTAGGACTGGCACCAAAAGGAACAGCAGAGAAGGGATTTTTTGAACTTTCCTTTCGATCCTTGTTTTGGGTCAGAAAATCTGCTTGAGAATAAAGATGACGATGAGAGAATCTTTATAAAATTCCAACCAAAGATGGGTGTGGCGGATGAGATTACTGGAGAAAGAATGAAACTTTTTCGTTCAATAGAGCATAAAAAGGTTTATGCTCAAATGTTGAATAGAAGGGTCATAAACCCACGAACAGTAAACCTTGACTTTTTGGATTCTATAAAGGTTAACTTGAGGGAGAAGTTAGACACACTTCAATTTGAGAAATTTTGTGCGGACACATCTAAAGCAATCCTGAATTAACGGCATATTTTTACTCGAATTTGTCATTTCAAGATCAAACTCATATTCATTTATTGTATGTGATAGTGTGTTTGATGTAGATGTGGATCTTCTGGCTGACATTTTGGGTGTAGAACGGAGTAGTTTTCTGCCCATAAATGTATCCATCAATCAAGCTGCTAAGTTTCTCGTGAAAGACTGATTTCTGAGTGGGACTATTACTTACTCTCAAAAGTCTGCTCCAAACATTCAGCTGCATAATATAGTGATCAATTGCATCAGACCCAAGGCTGCCTCTAAGACTAATGTTTCAAGGTTTGAGGCAAAGACAATGTGGGCAATATGCAATGGAGTTCCTTTTTCACTCCCACATACTATCTTTTTGCACGTGTACAAAATAGTGATGAAGGAAAAAGGGCAACTACCCTACTCTGCTTTGATAATGAGATTATTTAGACACTTTCAGATTCATCCACATTTTCAATTTCGATAAATGACTCTTATTGTGGCACCCCTCGATGGCACCCGATCCGTTAGGGTCGCCACAGTTCGCTTACATTTCACTTTCCCAAGTAACATGTCACTCTGATACAATTTCAATTGCAGTGGGTCCATATAACCTGGGGGTTTACATATATTTTTTTATTGGTCCCTTGCGCAATTTGTGACATCCAGATTTTCAACCCTGTCTTCTATTGAATAAATCGGGCATTTCATTAACGCGTCTATAGGGCTATTCTCATAACTGATCATTCTTGAGATAACTAGACTATCTGGGGAAATTATTAGGAATTTTAAAGCAATTAGACTTGAGAACTCAATCATGAATTGGCTTCTCGACCGTGTCCATCTTTAGAGGCCATTATGGCACAGTTAAAAATTGATTTGAGATCAGAGATAGGTCTGTTCGACTGAGATGTGTGGCCGATCGTAGGTGACTCCACTAAATTGGAAAATTCTCGTCGACTGGCTCTAGACTGATTTTCTTATTGTTTTGGTACCCTGTGTCCATATTTGGATCCTCGAAATTTTCACGACAAGCGAGAGTCGCCAATGAGTCGAGTGGATTCATAGTGGTTCGAAGAAAATTGACCACAAGTCAATTTGCCCTGAAAAGTTCTAAAAACTACCTAGTAGTCTAGGTCACGCTAAAAGCGCGCCGAAGT
Source organism: Eucalyptus grandis (assembly GCF_016545825.1). Classification (NCBI taxonomy): domain Eukaryota; kingdom Viridiplantae; phylum Streptophyta; class Magnoliopsida; order Myrtales; family Myrtaceae; genus Eucalyptus; species Eucalyptus grandis. Next base: position 55,073,034 of record NC_052614.1, read on the forward strand.
GAAATTAACCATCAATTTGAGTTCGATTTCAGAAATTGAAAGTTCTGTGGTGTCACGAGCTATTTTAGGAGCATCGACTCAGTCTCAGAAGATTTTTCGGAGGTTTCGAGATTTTTATGGAAAATGGATTCGGACACCGCGAAAATTCAACAGAAAGTTGGATAGGCCAAATTAAAGGAAATTTGGATTTTCATTTGAGCCTTTGAGTGTCCAGGATTTGCAGAAGATTGTACGAGATTTTCCTTCAGAGAAATTGGACCTCAATTTGGAGAGATTGGAATTGAAATTTAGTTCGAACTTAGTTAAAATCAAATCTTGAGATGGGGGTGTGCAACAATGGTATCAATTTGGATTTTTGGTGGATTCTTGAGTGAGGAAAAATGCAGAGACGATCAATGAATGATCAATTGAATTTGTGAGAATCAATTGAGATGAAATCAAGAGGGATTTAGAACCAATTAAGGCCATCTCTCTCTCAATTTCGTAACCCCCTTTAGCCTAGCAAAATTGGACCACTTGGGAGGTTATATAGGACATTTGGATGGCCTATTGAAGGCCAAGTATTAATGCATGGTTAAGTATGGCTTTTGGAAGATATTTTGCAAAATAACCAACCAAGTGGAGCCCAACTCTCCCTCATCCTCTCCATCTTGCTGCAGTGAGATGTTTCCCTTCCATCATTCCCAATTCTGGCGACACCTCCATCAACGGCTGAAGAAAACTAGAGCTGCCGTTTGTTCGTGCTCCTCTTTTGACCACGCTAGCTCACGAACAAAAACCAAGCTACTGAAGCGTTGAAGAAGCCCTGCAACGACGTCTCTCGAAGATCCAGCGCACGCCAGCTGCTCTCCAGTCAACTTCATTCTCCACCGCTCCGTTTCCTCGCACAAGCCAGCAGCGAAGAAACATTGAAAGCAGAAGCAGCCAGCAACACCTGCAAGCTGCCAGGCGTCTTCCACTTCTTCGGTCAACCCTTCCTTTAATTTTTCTGCCGTTGAAACCCACCGAAATTCCACCGTTGTTCCTCTCTCTTCTACCATGAATCAAACTCCACCGAGATTCCATCCTGTTGACTACAGAAGCCTCATCATCCGAAGACCAAAGCGGTTCGTCCACTTCTTCCGCACAGCCCACGAATTTCTGCCCGGCGGCGACAAAACGCTGCGGCTTCTTGGTCAGTTGTTGACTGCAATTTCCACGCTTGGTTGCCCCGACGCCACACGGCCCAACGTCGCGAGCAGCTTCGTCTTCACGCTTCGAGCGTCTCCAGCCACGCCGTCCCGAGAAGCCAAGATCTTGAGCATCAGTGAAGCCGCATGCCAGCGAAGCCCAATCCACCGATCCTTCAGCAAGCCCACGCAAACCAGCAGCCCATCTCAGCCCGTGAATTTCAGTCTTCAAGCCCGTAGGATTGAGGCCCAAGTTCAGCCCTCAATTTGAAGCCCAAGTTAGTTCAGTCAAGAAATTCAGCAGGCCCAGCCCACCTTGGGTCTGGCCCAAAAGCAAGACCAAATCTCAATTGGGCTGAGATTTGTTGGGCCAAGTCTTAGGCCCGGTCCAAGCCCGTTTTCAGCCGCCGTTGCGTCGTCGTCGCGGCGTTCCGGTCTTCGTTTAGTGCAAGTGAGTTTTACTCACTAATGCTTTATTAGTTTGCTAATTATGCTTAGGGTTGGTTAGATTTAATTAAGTGCAATTAGGTGGTTAGATTAGGTTAGAACAATTAATTTAGTGACTTAATGATGCATGTTAGGTGGTTAGATCTAGTTATTAACAAGTAGAAAGGTTCAGCTATTTATTGAATGTATCTCCGGATTTTTCTCGACCCGTTTCAGGCTCCAATCAGGCAATACCGGCCTAAATTGGATTTTTAATATTTTTTTTATATATTTTCGAAATTAATTATTTAATTAATTATTTTTCCAGAAATTCAACCAGGATGGCCGGTGACCGGAATTTCGTGCTGATTGTCGTGGTGCAGCCCATTTATTTATTTGAGCTCTACGTTGTGTGGAATTGAATTAATTGTGAAATTTGAGGATTTATCCTTAATTGTTTGTTATTGAATATTTGATTGGTAATGGCCAAGCATGGGTATATAGCACCAGTGCGTCGATGGGCTATATAGTAGGAAGAATGGTGAGAGCTAACTGAGAACATTATTGGTTGAGACCAATCAGGTACGATATTATTGGACATACGTGGTTCGGTGATTGGAAGTATGGCGAAAACGGCGCCTTAAAGAATGCACGTATATGACTTATAGACAAACGTGGTTCGGTGATTAAGGAAATATCACTGGTGAAAACGACGCCTTAAAGAACTCACGATGTTGTCTATTGCCGATGTCACCTTGGCGAAAACGGTGCCCTAGAAAGGACACGTGGTTCGGTGATCGAGGATATCACTGGTGAAAGCGGCGCCTTAAAGAACGCACGGTGTCGGTGATCGGTATGTCATTGGCGAAAACGAAGCCCGAGAAACACATATGATTTGGTGAATGAGTACACCACTGGGAAATCGTGGTATGAGTGGGAATGACCTAGAGATGGTCTGACTGACATGTAATCGACTTAGTCGATTGACCAGTGCTTGATCAGATGTCGTGAATTGTTTGAATATTTGTGTTTAACCTTGAATTGCAGGTTGGAACTGAGGCCAAGGTAAGTCCTCTGACTCGTGTTGTGCTTAGGAAACCGTATGGCGTATTAGTTTACTAATCGAGTCTTAGGGGTAGGACTCGGCGAGACGTGGTCTCATTGGTTATTGAATAACCATTTCAGGACCTTGAGGAAAAGCTGAGGAGGAAGAACCTAAAGAAGATAAAGTATTTTGAAGTAGAAGATGATCCAGAGAGGGATCTTGAGTACAACCCAGATGAGGATTGAGATCCCATCTCTTTTGTGCACCCTGTCTTAGTGTAGATAGGTGTGGGACTTGTTTGCTGTAAATAGTATTGTAAATATGCTATCACAATTCATATAGCGAAAGCACATCCATCAACTCCCTTCCCTATATTCAGAAAACGATGCACACCAGCTAAACATTTTATATAAGTTAAAGCCAAACATTTTTATTTACATAAAGCAGATGGACATCTTTAGTCGGTACATCGAAATGCCATGGTTTTCTATACTTGGCTATACTTCAAAAGATGACCGACATCTCCTCCAACAGTTGTATACTTAAAGTCCATCAATCAGTGTCAGCGTCCAAAAGTTCCTTCCTTTGCTATCCTCCTCCTCGCGGTCATATCCAACCACTTGATCCATCTACTAGTGGCAATGGCAGCAGATGAATCTTATCTAGTCTGAAATGTTAATCCCCAAAAGGGGTGAGTACAACCACTCAGCAAGTTAAAGATCCACCAAACTACTCATTGCGTCAAACAAAACAATCAAGGCATCATAACAAAGCACATATCATTCATGCATTCAAGCATAACTTACCTTACAGCCATGCATATGTCATCATACCATATGTGCATATACCATCATGCACTCATCATCAAGCATTCATGCATATATCACCATGCCATATGTGCATATACCACCATGCACTCATCATCAAGCATTCATGCATATATCACCATGCCATATGTGCATATACCACCATGCACTCATCATCAAGCATTCATGCATATATCACCATGCCATATGTGCATATACCACCATGCACTCATCATCAAGCATTCATGCATATCCATGTCATAGGTGCATATACCACCATGTAGTCATGCATATCTCACCATGCCATCATGCATATACCACCATGATTCATATCATCCATGCTATCAAGCATACATCACCATGAGATCCATTCATGCCTTTATGATCGCATTTTCAATATCAAATAGCATTAATTTACTTTCATAGGTAGATCATGCATTATGCCATATGCATACACCCATGCACATGATTCATTTTCAATTCTTATCTTTCACAAGGATCTCATTAGTTTTTCTTTCCAGGGACCAATGTTTGCATCCCACAATTTATCGCTCGCACCCAACCTGGCATCGTGAGGAACCTCCGGCACACACCTCCGGGCATCCAGCACCCCCACATTCCGGGCATCTCGTATCCCAACTGGCATCACGAGGTATCCCCTCGGCACACACCTCCGAGGCTTCCAGAATTACGTACCGCCATACCACCAGGCATTCCCCCTGGAATTACGTACCATATACCACCGGGCATCTCGAAACTCCCGAGGACATCCGGGCATGTATCGTAATACAACCGGGCATCCGGCACCCCCACATCCAGGCATCCCGACACTCCCGGGGCATCGTCGGCTCACACCTCCAACGACATCCTCATTTATCACAATTCATGTTCACAATTGTGTCTCAATATCAACATGCCACATGATGTGATGGCAACAAAGTCAATTTCAGCTTTTGATTTTATATGTAATGCCATATATCATCACATATGCAGCAAGATCAATTACTATTATTTTAGAAAACAGAAAGCATTCTTTTTAATTTACATTTCCTAAAATTTAGTAATTGTTTCTAATAATTTCTAAGAATTTAGTACATCATAGACAAACTCTAAGGGCATTCATCTCATGAAGAACACAGCACCACCAGAATTTCATACAAAATAGGATAGTCCATGCATCACAGCTTTTGAAATTTGCACAATCCAGCTAGCACGGTTTTAGAAAACATTTTCATTAAATACCCAACTGACATTCAAAAAGTATGAAATTCGAACATGTAATAGTCAAGAAATAAAGGCAGATACTTCATGAAGAACACTACACCAAAAGATCCTTATATACTTCAATACAGACCACGCATCACAGCACTACTAATTCTGTCCGTTCCACTTGCACAGTTTTTGAAACATTTTTGGTTAAATAGGCAAATGGACTTCAAAAATTACGAAATTTGAACATATTTTAGGAAAGACATAAATAAAGGTATTTCATGAAGAATACTTTCCCAAAATAATCTCATACAAAACGGTGTAGACCACGCATTGCAACATTACCAAGTCCAAACACATCAGATCGCACAGTTTTAAAAAATTTTCGATTAAATACCCAAATGACATTTAAAAATTATGAAATTAGACTATGTGATAGCCAAGACCATAAGGTAAATACTTCATGCGGACATCGAAGTCAGATTCGTCCTAGGTAATTAAATATGGGCGGTTAGAACTCTTGTTTGTTTTCTCTAAATTTTTGATATGTTCTACCTCAAGCAGTACACTACAACTTTCATTAAGATATCAAGGTGAGATTTTCACAAGAAGGTTACTTTACAGACCACGAAACCACTATAGGTCAGCACAACGAATTCCAGATCTAGTCTCTCCAAAGAAAATCATTTCACTAACCATTTCTTGTTCGTCAAGGTGTTCTCTACAACTTTCATCAAGAAATCAAAACAAGATTCTGACTAAAAAGTCACATGCAACACACAATCTCATGGACGGTCGGACTGGTCATTCCAGAAACAGCATGCATGGCCAACGAATTTCTCTTCAAAGCTCCGAAATTTCATCCTATCTACCACAACCAAGACTTACCATCTACTACACATACACACAGCAATGCAAAGGGTAGGTTTTAGGACTTCACTTGCCTCAAATCAAAGGAAAACACAGCAAGAACGACGGTCGGACTAGGTGAGCTCTACGCGTCTCTCTCTTCCTCTCTTCCTCTCTTCTTTCTTTGGACACCCCTCCCCCTCTCGAGCTCTCCATCCCTTTTCTTTCCTCCCCTTCAATGATTTGATTGCATGCAGCTGCCCAAAGGAGCCAATGGGGGCAGCCACACTTTGCTCAACCTCCATGCCACTTGGCAGCTCGCATGCAAGGCTTACGGGCTTCAAGGTTTGGGCCGGTCTTGGGCCTTCATGGGCCGGTCGACCAAGGGGCTGGCGTGGGCTGGTTGGACGGTCTTTTAGGCCTAAAATCAGCCCACCATCTCCTATTCCTATTCCATTTAACCCTTATTTAAATAAACTCCTAATTTTAACTTATAAGCCCACAAAACTCTATAATTTAAATCAATAAAATTCTACTTATAAAGTGCACCACCAAGAATAAGATTTCCATATCAATTTGCACTTTAATAAATCCTTGGGTCACTTGAAGACACACCTCCATCCAAACAATCATCCTTTACAATGCTCGGCCTTAAATTAATTGAAATTCATTAACTCAATGGCTAATACAAAATCAAACGGCACTTCCATTACCTAATCATGGTTCATGGCACTCCAGAGGTTGTCACAAGATGTTAGGATGCCACACTTACTCCAATGGAAATAGGAATGAAAATGATTTCCAAGATGAGACTGAAAGATCTTTCTAAAGCCTTGGATCTTTTGAAGAAGGAATCATCTAGCAAAATCAAGGAAAGATCTGTTGTTGCAAAGAAGCGCAAGGGAAAGGATGTTATCCAGAAGACATCAAAGAAGAAGAAATCTATCCTTTTGCAATATGAACAGGAGGAAGATGAAGATTTGACAATCTCTGCCATTGTTTTGTGCCATCTTGAAGGTTTTACTGATTCTAAAGAGCCAGAAGAAGAAGAGGGTGAAAAGGAATAAAAAGAAGAAAAGAGTGATGCTGAAGAATCTAAAGAGAATGAGGATGAGGACGAAGACTCAGAAGGAGACGCTGGTGTAATGCCAGAATTGGAGGAGACTGAGGAAACCAAGGACATTGCTACACCTGAAATAGAGGAGACTGTACCAGAAAAGCGATCTCGTGCTGGAAAAGAGAAGATGCAAGAAGGAGAAGTTTTGTCTCAACTTGACGGCACCAAAACAGGCAGAGAACATGAGAAAACTCCATTAGTTGCACCTGCTACTAGTGATGGTATTAGTAAATCTCCTGCAGATGCTGAAGATGTATTTACATCTCATTTCCTTGAAGTTCAAGTTGAAGAGGAAACTCCAAGTCAGGGTAAGCAACAAACTGCACACATTCAAGTTGACATTCTTTCACTTATAGAGGCTCCACAAATTCATTTGGCTGAAGCTAGTGCCCAAACCAAACCTGAAGCAAACTATCCAGGGATAGTAGAACTCCTCTTAGACATAAAGGCACAGCACTATGCCATGGAGTTTCAAATTCAGAAGTTACATGCTGCTTTAGGATCTACCTTAGAATTTCTTACAAGTACAGTCTCTTGACACTCAGGTTTAGACACTGAATCAACAGACTTCGCAGATTGTAGCTAAAGTGGAGAATGTATATCATTAGTGCATACATAAGCTTGAGGAAACCGTGCAGTCACTGGAGGATTTCAAACTTGTTCACATTTCAAAACAGCCTTGATCATCTTTTCATTCACTCTTTTTATTCATGACTAACTTCATCTTTTTGCTGATGACAAAAAGGGGGAGTGTGTCATGTCCCGATCCTCGAGCACGCACCCATCCCGAACTTGGTCGATTAATTAGTGACATCCCAGGAAGATCGCCGACCCATTTATTTATATATGCATGCGGAAGCAATTAAAATCCCCTGACAATAAAACAATAGAATAGAAAAGTAGGCCATATATTTCACAACTGAAAAACCACGACCACACTTTTATACAAGCAAATCTCATAGTATATTTTACAATACTATTCACAAAAGTCTAGTCTAACACACATCAGTTCACAACTTGGGGTTTACAAAACAAAGTGAGATCTCAGTCCTCATCTAGGTTATACTCGGGATCATCCTTTGAATCCTCCTCAGACTCCTCCTCAGGGTCTTCTTCTTCAAGCTCCTCCTTAAGTTCCTCCCCCTGCTCAACAATCTCTCCTTCCTCTTTGATCCCGGTGGAGTCCACAACCAAGTACATGGGAGCATCAAGGTCACTCTTAAGCTTAGGGTCCTTGGCATCGACCACTACTCCGTCCTTGGGATCTGTCGTCCCTTCTTCGGATGCTACCTTTAAGACAAACAGAGGCACTTCGCCTTCCGATACGGGACCCTCTCTTCGCCCATCATGGTAGTAACGATACCACGACCTATACTCATGGGGCACTAGGCTGTCTTTACCCACATCAACCCATACAATCGATTTCACCAATACATACTCTAAACCTTCCGGGTGGGGTGTATCAGTAAGTGAAGTCCTATCTCAGTGATCTCTTCAGGGATATCAAACTGTTCGGGAGGAGGTACTAGAGGTGGAGGTGCCGCCATCACGGGCCTGAAAATTTTATCCCACAAAGGGGTGAGACTACATCTCAGGATGTTCTACCCCCCTAAGACTCGATTATGAAGCCAATATGCCCCAAGGGCTGCCTAAGCACAACAGGAGTCATGGGACTTATCTTGGCCTTTGTTTCCTTCCTGCAAGTCAGTATACTTCAAATCTACACAAACCACGTCAATTAAACCAATCAGATTGAACTATTGATCAATCGACCTAGTTGATTACGTGTCAATTAGACCATTTCCTGTCATTCCCCTTTCATACTATTCATTTTTCCAATACAATATACCTAGTCACTGAGCCACATACATTCTCCAAGGCGACATATCTAATTACCAAGCCCCGTGCATTCTCCGAGGCCATGTACTTAACCACCGAGCCATGTGCATTCTTTGAGGCAATATACCAAATCACCAAGCCACGTGCATTCTCCAAGATGGTGTACTAATCACCGAGCCACGTGCTGTTCAAAGGTGATGTATATAATCAACGAGTCACGTGCATTCTCCAAGGTAATATATCTAATTACCGAGCCACGTGTTATAATATTCTTTCTAACTTTTATCATACTCGCGTGTGGGTACACGGTCGGTCTTAGCAAAAAATATAGTTATTTCACTTTCACAATTCTTGCCATTTTATATAGCCCACCAAAACATTTTTGGCACTGTAGACCGACGCCCGGTAATTTTCCATGCTAATTACACTAACCATTTGTCTAACATGTATTGAAACTAACTAATATTCACTAATCTGGTCTAATCTAACCACCTAACCATACATAACTTAAACTAATCAGCCCCTAAACATCACTAACCTACTAAGCGAGGTTTAGTGAGTTAAACTCACCCGTTTAACAATTTATTCAGATCGAAACGTCGGCAACGTCGAGGGGGTCGACTTTCCTCATGACGGGCCTAGCAACCGAGGCTCGAGACCACCTCAAAACGGGCTTGGAAGCTTGTTGGAAACCCACTAGCAAACCTTATGTTTTGAGCTGCAAAACAGGGGGAAAGAAGGTTGGTTCGGGTGGTACACAAGCTCTTCCCAACTTCCCTTGAAGTTTAGTACACAAGCTCTCAACATGTCCTTGAGGGTCTGAATTTTCCTCTTGTCCTCTTAAGGAGACTTGCCAGCTCTTCCAAAAAGTAGCTATGAACCTCGGGTCCCTATAAGGCATTCCATGATAAGCACGTACAGATTTGCGTGTCTATCCAAACTAAGGTCTTTTACTGCAACGAAGTGAGCAGCTTGGACTATTACCCAAATCGAATCAGCACTTTGTCAAGTCCTCTTCTAAAAATGGGATTTAGGTTGTGAAGTCCTCGCATGCAATGTCCCGCTGACATGTGTGGCATCCCAAAATTCAAAGCCAAGCCATAAGGTGTGTTAAAGTCTTTAATTTGGTGATAGAATTTCCATGGCTTATGTTTTAGCCATTAGTCTTTTAATTAGATGATTTGTGCTTATGGTTGTGAAAATTCAAATTCGATATATTGATAATTTATGCTTGGCCATGTGCCTTATAAATTAAATCTTAATGAACAAAGTGTCCCAAGACTTTGGCCAAGATAAAATTTGAATTTGGAAATAATTATAGGAATTCAAAAAAAAAAAAAAAAAAGAGGGAAAAAGGGGTTAATTTTCGAATGGGCCTTAGACCCATTGGCTAAGCTTGATGGGCCAAGCTAGTCGGCCCAATAGAAGCCCATGGAAGGGGGCTGTCGCTGGCCCATTTAGGCCCAAGGAGATGTGGCCGTCGGCCACAAAAGGAGGCCCAAAAAGCCCAACTCCAAGGCCCATGATGCATGGATCTTGCCAAGTGGCAAGAAGAGTCCCCATGCATTGGTCCATTTGAGTGGCATGTAATCATTAGCAATGATGAGCTTTTGGGGGTATAAGAAGGGAAGAGAGAGAGGGTGGCCGGCCATTTTTGCTCGCCCAAGGAGAGAGAGAATAATTTCCGTCTCCGTCCTCCTTGTGTAACGCCATCGGTCCATCCTAGAGGCAAGTGGAAGTCCCAGCTTCTCTTCTTGTTGATATGGTTTGCATGTTGAGTCTTTGAGTGTTTTGAGAAAAACCGAAGCATGGATGATGCATGTTGGAAGGTATGGCTGTTTGTGTTCGGACCGTGTGAGTCAGTAAATTGTTTGAGCTTGCATGTGTGTTTAGAGTCATATTTTGGCTTCTATTTCTTCATGAGAGTTGTAGATAACATCTTGAACTACAATATACTGAAATTTAGTGGAAAATGATGGAGATTTGAGGGGTTAAAGTCTTGTTCTACGGAGACCTCAGATCTGGAGAGTTTTCACTGACCTCTTGCTAGATCCGTGATTTCATGTTGGTTTGTGATGAGAATATCACTTCGATTTCTTCATGAAAGTTGTAGGAGACATCTTATACTACGACATACTCAAATTTGAAGTGAAATGAACAAGTATAACCTAGTAAATCTACTAGATCTTGAAGATGATGATTCTGGTGATGTATTTCGAGATACCCGAGACTTCATGGACATAGATGATGACTATACTCTGGTTATTTGACCTAGATCTCTTCATGAAACTTGTAGAGGATACCTTGATGTATAACATATCTAAATTTCAGAGGAAACGAAAGAGAAATGGTAGGTGAAATCTCAATATTTCGGTGATAGGTACAAGGGATGATAAAATTGATGAATTGAGAAATTGGTGATGTGGTGATCAAATTGAAAGCTAAAAGTGGAAATTAAACCATGAGATGACATGATGATGATTGTGATGTGAAATAATGATGATCACCCATGATATGATATGCATGATGATATGCATGATGATGATGATGATGATATGTGATGTGAAATAATGATGATCACCCATGGATGCATGATATGATATGCATGATGATGATAATGATGATGACATATGATATGGCATGTGTAATGAGATGATGTCATGATGATGATGACATGTATGATGTAATGATGCCATGTTGATGATGACATGATGTAATGTAATGATGTCATGATGATGATGACATGTATGATACGATGATGATACACATGTATGTGTTATAAATTGATATGATGATGCATGATAGTATGCGCATGGCTTCAAGGTAAGTAGTGCCTGCAATGCATGTATGATTGCATGATGCATTGAATTGTTATTGGATTTCCCTATCTGCTGAGTGGTTGTACTCACCCCTTTAGGGACCCACATTTCAGATTAGCAGTATGCCGCTTCCTGCCGTCACGTGGGGAGTATTTTACGGTCTACCATCCGATGTAGAGGTCGAGTGTCTTTGAGATAAGTTTGTCCCTCTGTTCATGGACTGACTTTTATTCGAGTACGCTGTCTAGTGATGTACGACGTAGGCCTGGCTGGGGGCCCTGTCATTCAGGAGTTCATATCCGTGCATGTTCGTCGGGATGGAACGATGCGAGGGATGTTGCCGCCGCCACCGCCTGATGCACCGGGTTGGGTGTGAGACCCGTGCGCGATGAGTAGGAGCTGGATCTTTTTGGGGATAGTTAGCCGACACTTATGTTGGGGGTTGTGCACGTGTGATGTTGAGGGTCGAGGGTTCTTTTTGAGGTTTTAGGCTGGACGTGGCTGAGTCCTAGCTTTTCCTTTTTGTTGTACCGACCCAAAGGGAATCCCATCTTGAAATATATGTAAATAAAGTGTCGTGGCTTGTTTATAAAATGATGGTGATTAGTGGTGTGTACTTGTATCATGGTTGGTAGGGGGAGAGACGGTGATATTTTAATTTGCTTCCGCTAATGAGTCGCGTTGGGACCGATTGTTTAAAAAAAAAAAAAATGTGTGCGAATTAGGACACTTCTTCAAAAGAAAGAAAAGTAACAAGGTGTAACATCGGCGCTGGTGACGACCTGCGAAGTGTTCGGGGTGTCACAACATGTCAAACAGTTGGCAACATGCTTGGCTATATCCGCCTTCATACCAGACCACCAATAGTGTTGATGCAGATTTTGATGCATCTTGGTACTTCCACAATGAATGCTGTAATTGCTACGATGTACTTCAGATAAAATATCTTCTCTAAACTCCACATCGTCAGGTACAACCAAATGTCCTCGGAACTTCTGTGTTCCATCTTCAGAAATCTGAAAGTCGGCCTTTCTTTTGTTAGTGTCCTCCTGTAGAATTTTCTGAAGGTCAGGGTCGGTTGGTTGGAGTAGTTTGATTCTGACCTAGACATCCGGTTCAATTCTAAGGGTGGCCATAAGACTCGAAATGTGGTCTACCTCAAATTTGAATACCGAATCTCGAGCCCTCTCGATTAGGTTCCATTCCTTAATCAATATATGAGCAACTGAGGACTTCCGACTCAAAGCATCTGTGACCCTATTCACTTTTCCCGGGTGATATAGGATATCACAATCATAGTCCTTGAGCAATTCCATCCATCAGCGCTATCTCATGTTCAACTCCTTCTTAGAGAACAGGTACTTGAGGCTTTGATGGTCCGTGAAGATCTGGAATTTCTCTCCACATTGATAATGTCTTTAAATCTTCAGGCAAAAATAATGGCCGTGAGCTCTAAGTCACGCGTCGGATAATTATGTTTATGAGGTCTCAACTGACAGAAAGCGTATGCAACAACTCTGCCATGTTGCATCAACATGCAACCCAATCCTCTGAAAGACGCATCACTGTAGATCGCGAATCCTCAAAGACCAAATGGAATGGTTAGCACAGGTGCGGTAGTTAGCTTTTCCTCAAGCTTATGAAAACTATCCTTGCACTTGTCTATCCAAACGAATTTCTCTTATTTCTTCAAGAGTTTTGTCAGAGGCGATGCTAATGATGAGAACCCCTCTACAAACTATCTGTAATAACTTGCCAAACCTAGAAAACCTCTGATCTCAGTCATCGTAGTAGGTCTTGGCCAATTGATCATAGTTTCAATCTTGCTTGGGTCCACAGAAATTCCTTTGCCTTAAATCACATGGCCTAAGAAAGCAACACAAGTTACCCAAAACTCGCACTTGCTAAACTTAGCGTACAACTGATGAACACTCAGTGTCTACAACACTAATCTCAGATGACTCTCGTGCTCCTCTTCACTTTTTGAATACACAAGTATATCATCGATGAACACGATCACAAATTGATCTAGATATTCCTTGAATACTTGGTTCATCAAATCCATGAAGGCAGCTGGAGCATTCGTCAACCCGAATGACATCCCCGTGAACTCATAATGACCATAGCGAGTACGAAATGCTAACTTAGGAATTGCCTCCTTCCTAATTCTCAGATGATGATATCCCGTCCTTAAATCGATCTTCGAGAATATTGATGCTCCTTGCAATTGATCGAACAAGTCATCAATCCTCGGGAGTGCATACTTATTCTTGATTGTTACATGATTGAGTTGGCGATAGTCGATGCATAACCGCAACGAACCATCTTTCTTCTTAAGAAAAAGAAACAATGCTCCCTAAGGTGATGCACTTGCATGAATAAATCCCTTATCCAATAACTCTTGCATCTGCACTTTCAGTTCCTTCAACTTAGATAACGCCATCTGGTAAGGAGTCTTAGAGATTGGCTCTATTCCGGGCACTAGTTCGATCATGAACTCAATTTCTCTCTTTGGCGGCAATCCTGACAATTCTTTTGGAAAGACATCTGGAAACTCTTGCACGACTGAAATATCTTCAATTTTCAATTCCTCGTATCCACGACAACTGCCAAGTATCCTTGGCAACCCTCGTCTAACAAATGAGTTGCCTCAGGTGATGAGATCAAGGTAATCGAGGGTCCTCCTCGATTCCCGACAAACTCGTAGTTTTCGCCCTCTACGAGTCAAACTTAATCGCTTTGCGATAGTAGTCCATCTTAGCTCGTTACTTGGTGAGCTAGTCCATGCCAATAATTAAATCAAAGTCATACATGGCTAGGACTAATAGATCTATCTTGCCCTCTCACTCACCAATCACTAACTTGCAACCAAAACAACCCAAAGGAGCAATCACTTTATCCTTCAACTGTGTAGATATGCAAATTGCCGACTCCGACAATATAGGACTTAATCCTAACATCTTAACATACTGCTCGACAATAAAGTAATGGGTTGCTCCCAAGTCAAATAAAGCGTAAGTAGAATGGTCATTAAGCGTAACCATACCTGTCCAATCGGCAACGGCGGCGGTAACTGGAGTTGTCCTCATCATCGCTTAAGACAATTTATGGCTATGTGACCTTGCTGGCCACATTCAAAAAATGCACCCGGCCTAGATTGGCATGGGGCTGACCTGTGTCGCCTTCCATAAAAGCAACATGCTTCACTCTTATTGGGCATTGACATACTAAATCCACTCCTTTTGTTGGGCCGCACATGAGATCTACCTCCAAGCATGGGCCTCTTTCCCTAGCGGATTGCTTCTCGGTGGAAGTTAAACCTCAACCGAAACAAGGCGGCTCTTTCATTCTGATCTTTCTCAATCTTTTGGGCTCTCCCATAAATGCCATTGTAAGTTTTCAGATCCAGAGAGACCGGTATGCTTCTCAAGTTCGGCCTAAATTCGTCCCTAAACCTTCTCGCTTGGCTCGCCGAATTCTCAATCAGTTCAGGAGCATATTGCGAAAGTTCAGCGAACTTCGCCTCATTGATCAACAATTAGGGAACCTTGGCGAAGACGTTGAAACTCTGCCATCTTCACTCCTCTAGCAGTCTCTGAGAAATATTTGTCATTAAAGGCCTCTAGGAAGGTGTCGTAAGGTGTTCCATTCTAGGACGACACCTTTCGGAAATATTATTCTCTAGGTAGTCCTCCACAAGTATTTGCAACTCCCTCCAGTTGGTAAGTTGCAAGGACTACTTTCTTAGTTTCATTGCACTTCAGCAGTGCAAAAGCTTTCTCCAACTTCTGAATCCACGAAGAAGCAACTTCGGGATCTCCTGTCCCGGTGAACTGAGGTGGGTTCAATTTTAAAAATTGTTCTACCAGCTTATGAATTGGTCTTTCAGCGACCGCAATTCCTGGCGAACCTTCAACGGGTGTGGCGGTAGGTACAGCAGCAGGTGCGGCAGCAAAGGCAACTTCAGTAGCAGTGACAACCACAGTAGTAGCAGCAGCTTGAGCGGCGGCTTCAATAGCGGTGGCTTGATTCTAAGCTTGCTGATCCATTCTATTGCCCATAACTTCTAACACCCGTATAATCCCTTCTATCCTGGGATCACCAGGGGCTTCTACCCCAGCACCAATAGGAGGTGGTGCTACTCCATCGGCACTGGCCTGTGCCTATGCGCTACCTCTACCTCGGGTACCGATCTTGGTCGGCGTTCTAACCCAGACCGAAGGTCTAACAACTCACTTACTCGAAATTCTCTAGTCAGGCTCGCTCATGGTTCAGCTTTATCTACTGAAACCTGTCTTCCAAATCCACCCTGGATTAGAAGATAAGCTATACAAACAACAAGTAATTCTACAAAAAGCTATTATTGACATGCACCAAACATGAATTTAAAGGTCTTTCCTCCTACAATCCCATGGTCCATCGCACCTTATCACTCCAATCCCTAACCTTGGGCTCTGATACCACTAAATGAGGATGTCACATCCCGATCCTCGAGCACGCGCCCATCCCAAACTTGATCAATTAATTAGCGATGTCCCAGGAAGATCGCAGACCCATTTATTTATATATGCATGTAGAAGCAATTAAAATCCTTAGACAATAAAACAATAGGATAGAAAAGTAGGCCATATTTTTCACAACTAAAAAACCACAACCACACTTTTATACAAGCAAATCTCATTGTATATTTTATAATACTATTCACAAAAGTTTGGTCTAACACACATCAGTTCACAACCCGGGGTTTACAAAACAGGGTGATATCTCAGTCCTCATCCGGGTTCTACTCGGGATCATCCTCTGAATCCTCCTCAAACTCCTCCTTAAGGTCTTCTTCTTCAGACTCCTCCTCAAGTTCCTCCTCCGGTTCCTCCTCCTGCCCAACAATCTCTCCTTCCTCTTTGATCTCGGTGGAGTCCACAGCCAAGAACACAGGAGTATCAAGGTCACTCTCAAGCTTAGGGTCCTTGGCATCCACCACTGTTCCGTCCTTGGGATCTACCATCCCTTCTCCGAATGCTGCCTCTAAGACGAACAGAGGCACTTCGCCTTCCGGTACAAGACCCTCTCTTTGCCCATCATGGTAGTAACGATACCACGACCTATACTCATGGGGCATTAGGCTGTCTCTACTTGCATCAACCTAGATAGTCGATTTCACCAATACATACTCTTCAGGGATACCAAATTGTTCGGAAGGAGGTACTGGAGGTGGAGGTGCTGACATTTACGGGCCTGAAAATTTTATACCACAACGGGCTGAGACTACGTCTCAGCAAGTTCTACCCCCTAAGACTCGATTAGGAAGCCAATATGCCCCAAGAGCTGCCTAAGCACAACAAGAGTTAGGGGACTTACCTTGGCCTTTGTTTCCTTCCTGCAAGTTAGTATACTTCAAATCTACACAAACCGCATCAATTAAACCAATTAGATCGAATTATCGATCAACCGACCTAGTTGATTACATGTCAATCAAACCATTTCCCAGTCATTCTCCTTTCATACTGTTCATTTTTCCAAGACCATATACCTAGTCACCGAGCCACGTGCATTCTTCAAGGCGACATATCTAATCACTAAGCCCTGTGCATTCTTCGAGACGACGTACTTAACCACCAAGCCACATCCATTCTCCAAGGCGTCAGTGATAGAAAAAGAAACTCTTTACTGAGTAGTCAGTGTTATATTGCTGTAATTCTCTTTCAATTTATAGTGAAATCCAGCCAGAAGGCTGTCAGCGTGGGAGAGTGGACATAGGCTTAATCTAAGCCGAACCACTATAAATCTTGTGTTCATTTTCTCTTCCCTAAACTCTTTTAATTTATTTTTTGTGATATTTTTCTGAGTTTCGCAATTTAAAAAAAAAATTATCTGAGTTTGAATCTTTATCAAAAGTCAATTGTCTAACAGACTCGATTTAAAAGAAAAATATTTTTACTGAATCTTTAGATAAATTTCTTTTTACACCTATACACTCCCATCTAGATGTTTATACTAGCTGTTTTAGTCGTCATCATATCTCCTCGTGAACTAGAGCTACATCTGCGATTGCGAATTGAGCTGCTCACCCTTGAACCAACACTGCTACCCACCACCCTCACAATTGTGACCACTGATCCTTCAACGACAAGCTAGTATCCACCACTTGGGTTCTTCGCTAACCACCGACCTGCGGCATCTCCCCAACGATGACCGGCGCCACTGGCTGCAGACACCCCGCCGGCGTAGTGCAAGTGCAAACTTGAGAAGAGACCGCGGTGAGTCGAACCCAAGTATCCAATCGAGTAGGGTTTTGAACGATTCGGGCCGAGCGTGCTTGGGCTAGGTCTAGGCTAACTGATTCGTAGGCCGGGTTTTTCTTTTAATAAAAATGGGCCTGATTTATTTGGGCTTTAATTGTTTTTAAATAAAAAAAAAAGTACTTTGGGCGGGGCCCGCACTTCAGGCCCATCCGCTCCAACCACGGGTGACCTGGATCGATCCCGACCCAGGGAACCGACCCAGCTCGTTTTTTTTTTGAAATATTATATTATTATATTTTAATTATATTCTTATAAAAATATAAAAGATAAAATAATAATTTACTTTTTTTAGAAAATCACAAAAAAACCAAAAATATCCCATATTTTCCCAAGAAAATCCAAAAAATCTAAAAAAAAGGCAAAAATTATTTATATATTCAAGAATTTTTTTAAAAATTCCCTTTTTATGTTAAAAAAAGAACAAAATATGTTTTTCTCCACAAAATACATGGAAAAATCCCTTGAAAATCCAAAAACCTTAGGGTTTAAATATGAGTAGGTACCGAAAGGGCATTAGTGATTAACTAGTGTAATCAAGTCCCCGAACCTAGTTTCTCTAGTTGCACAAGAGTGAATATTTCTTCCAATATTTCCCATGGATTTCTAATCGACCCACCACAAATTGATTAGTGGCGACTCCTTTTTAAAATTAACTTATAAGTTAAAAAAATCAAACTGTTAAGTCGTGAATTGGTGGGCTTGAGAGAGCCCGGGCTAAGTCTCATAGACCTAGCCGAACTATTAGCCTCCATAGGCATCCCCAATCAGGTGCCAAAAAAAAAGAGGTCGCTACAACATGTAAATCAAATTCAACGTCAAACAAAAGTTATCATGTCAATTTGCCAAATTAGTTTGGTGAATTAGCCTCCGTGTCAGCATTGTTCTCGATTCAAGATTCATTACATCCACCCAATGTTACTACGTATATTTACTCCTGAATCTACCACGGTATGACACATGTACCAAATTAGTTTAGTGAATTAGCCTCCGTGTCAGCAAAGTTCCGACGAGTTTGCAACCTTCGACGCGTCAGCACAGACGGACTAGATCGGCCTGTCATTATGTTCGGTACTGAAGGACCGATGCAGATCTGTGTCAGATGCGGAAAACTAATGGGGAGCACACATGGTGAATTACGTGGACGGACTACTGTTGTCTTGCCACTCGACACCACGTGCGGGCAGAGAAAGTGTCGTTTATGGTTTCTAGCCCCTTTACTTTGTGAGCTACAAGCGTTCGTTTATGCAGTATATAACGAATGCTCCTGCTCAAGGGACGAAACTCGTGCTCAGCAAGACAGCCAGAGCCGCCACTCCTCTTCGCTTGCTGCTCCAGCCATGAATCTGTTGAAAGGTACGATTTCGCACTCGTCTGCAACATCGCAACATTTTTGACTTCTCTCCTCCTGCAATCACTAATTCCTTATGGGCTCCGCTCCTCTGGACATGCATAGTGTTAGAATATCTAACTCAAAAGTTTAAGTTTATTTGAGGAGGGAGATTATACATATATAAAGCATATACACTATAAACAAGTGACGCGGGAAGTCCAACATATAGAATAGTGTTGGGAAATAACGGATCCCTGAAAAGTGGATTCGACACTAAATTGAACCCCTAAATCAATGCGGAAGATGAGCCCGGGAAAACAACACGTATCACCGATCCTAAAGCATACCACGGATTCGAGCATACCTTTTAAGCCACAGATTAGACACCGATGCCGATAGAGGAAGAGAAACTTGGTCCTGTTCGATCCGGTGAAGCAAATTCGCCTTCGCGCCTCACTGTTTGCCTTTTGGGAGAGAAAGCGAGAGAGAGAGAGAAAGAAAACATGCGTACGTACATTTTCTGTTTTCTTCCAATAGGTACGTTCTCTCTCTCTCTCCTCCTTTTATATGTCCCTCCATCCACAGGCCGTATTCCCGTGGGCCGGGCTTTTTGGGCCCAACTTGTGCGAACGGGCCTTAAGCCCATCACTAATAAAACCATCATCTCCAACTCTCACATGGTGGGCCGAACATGATTCTCTTTACCTCTCTTCAACATTCATACCGGTGAATAATCGGTGCGACCAGCATACTTTGAGAGCTCGTTGCTATACATCTGTTAGGAATATATAGCAGCTCATAATGGGCGTCACGCTTTGAGTAGATTTAGTATGCAGTACCCTAGATCGATCGATCACATTTTATATCTCTCTTGATCTCTTTTAAACAATGATACATATATTGTATTCACAATTATAATTATCACAAAGACAGTCATAATTGGTCGACCAGTGAATACAAAACTATAATGTGATTCCCCAAAATCAATCTTCCTCTTTCCTTCAAACTCTCAATTTCAGTTCAGCTTGCTTTTCTAGAAATGTCCCATTAAATCGAATCAACTCATGACCATTGGCAACATCCTAAGATAGCAAACATTAATTAGAAACCTTGAGAATAAGTAAAAGTCATGAGGGCACTAAAATTTGAGGAACTTTTTTTTTTTCTCAAGAGTCTCACACGTCATAAAAGTTGAGATCAAACTTTTTTCCACTCTTATTGGTCGGCTCATGCATACGTAGTATGAAATACGTATTACGGTATTAACTCCTTTCCCATGGAGCGTATGTCTACATCTTTCAATACCGTACAGATGATAGTTCAGACATACCCAATGTCTAACTTGAGTTCACGTATCTACTCATTTACAAAATTCATCAGAACTCACATCTGGCATCTTAGACAGATAAAGTAAAATATGTGGGGTATTTTACTTTTGGAGATAGTAAGTATTATGTCCTCATCTTAACACTCAATTAAGGCGTCATACGTATTTTAAGCTTGAGCTCTCGATTATCACCTAGATAATAAGCTTAAAAACAGTCTCATCTCTATTTATCACACAGTAAATAGAGGCGATTACCCATGTGAGTGGGCTAATCTTTTATCTGTCCGACATACTTTCTCAACATAAAGTAATGCACTGAGCATTAAGATGCATAAAGATCAAACAAAGATTCATAGGCATTAATAATGAAACAACACTAGTTCATAAATGTGAACAACTCAGGGAAATTACAATCTAGTACATCAGACTCTACGCAATCCTAGAGATTTTACATGACCACAAAACACATCTCTAGGTATTGGCTTTGTCATAGGATCTGCTACCATTCTATGCGTAGATATGTACTGTAAGTTCACATCCTTTCGTGCAACCATATCCTTGACAAAGTTATACTTGGTATCTATATGTTTGGTCTTGCCATGATATTTTGGATTTTTGGTGTACGCTATAGCTGCTTGGCTATCACAATTAACCAATAATGGATTTGCAGCTTTCTCAATAACACCTAAATGATCCAAAAATCTCTTAAGTCAAACTCCTTCTTGTACTGCTGCTGATAATGCCACGAACTCAGCTTCCATCGTGGATATGGCTATGCATGTTTGCTTCTTACTACTCCATGATATGGCGCCATTACTCAGTAAGAAAGCAAATCCTGAGGTAGATTTTCTTTCATCTAAATCTCCTCCCCAATCAGCATCTCGAATAGCCTTCAAGTCGCAGATCCTTTCCTTGGTAATTCAACTTGTAATCAGCAGTTCCCTTCGATACCTCGGTATTCTCTTAACGGCCTTCCAATGTGCTGGACCTGGATTGGATTGGTATCTAGTCACCATTCCAACTGCAAAACATATGTCGGGTCTTGTACACATCATAGCGTACATCAAGCTCCCAACAGCATTAGCATAAGGAACATGTTTTATTTGTTCCTTCTCTTGTGGAGTCCTTGGACACAGTCTACGGCTCAATCCTTCACCTTTTGCAATAGGAGTGTCTATGGGTTTACAATCTTGCATACGAAATCGTTCAAGAACCTTATTTATATATGTTTCTTGCGAAAGAGACAACGATCTCTTCGAAAGATCTCTTGAAATCTTAACTCCAATAATGTATGCAGCCTCACCCATGTCCTTCATCTCAAAGTTGGAAGACAACCAATTCTTGACAGTCTTAACAAACTCCATATTGCTTCCGGCAATTAGTATATCATCAACATATAATGATATGATCACAAATTGATCCTTGGCTCTTTTGATATATACACAATGATCCTCATCAATCATCGTAAAATCATATGCCATTATGGCATTATGAAAACGTATATACCATTGTCTTGATGATTGCTTAAGACCATATATCGACCTCAAAAGTCGACATACTTTTTCTTCTTGGCCTTTCACTATGAAACCAGCGGGTTGTTCCATATATATTTCTTCCTCTAATTCTCCATTGAGGAAAGCAGTCTTTACATCCATTTGATGTAACTCAAGATCCAGACTAGCCACTATTGCCAGAATAATGCGAATCGAGGTAAATCTCACTATAGGAGAAAACATATCTTCATAATCAATTCATTCCTGTTGATTATACCCTTTCGCCACAAGGTGAGCCTTATGCCTTTCAATCGAGCCATCAGCCTTTCGCTTTATTTTGAGAACCCACTTGTTCCCAATAGCTCTGCGTCCTTTTGGAAGATCAACCGGTTCCCGAGACTTGGTTTGATTTCATTGACTCCATTTCCTCTTCCATTGCATTAATCCATTTTTCCTTACTAGGGCAATTCGAGCCTCATTAATATTTCTTGGCTCATCCTCATCTTGTGGAGCAACCATAAAAGTTTCCCCTTCAATGTCAAAACGTCGACGGGGAATACTTTGGCGACTTGTTCACCGTATGGGAGATTGTACACTTTGCACATCATTCCTCATCATGCTCCCACTTGGATTAGGTAATGATGATGTTGTCTCATCATGTGGTTGCAATTGAGAATGAGTTAAATTCAATTCATCACTTCTCATATTACTCCCACTTGGACGAACTCCACTAACATCATTATCTGATCCAAGGTCTCAAATAGGGAACAATCTTCCCTATTTCGCCCTTCTTAGGAAATTCATCCTCTAAGAATGTGACATCTCGTGATTCAAACTCAGTTATACTCCCACTTTCTTGCTCACCTATGAACACATATCCTTTCGAGTGTTCGGAGTACCTTATGAAAATACTCTTCTTTCCTCTCGGGGACCCAATTTCCCAAATTTGTGAGAGGACTCATGTGTATAGGCGGCACAACCCCATGGCTTAAGAAAACTTAAGTCCGGTTTTCTACCTGTCCATAACTCATATGGAGCGGAAGTAACTGATTTGGAAGGCACACGGTTAAGTATATAGGCAGTAGTTAACAACGCATCACTCCAAAAGGTAATAGGTAAGTTAACATGCGCCATCATGGACCTAACCATTTCCAGTAGGGTTCTGTTTCTTCTCTCCGCAACACCATTTTGTTGAGGAGTATATGGAATAGACAACTGTCTTTCTATTCCTTTTTCATCACATAATTTTCTGAACTCATCAGATAAATATTCTCAACCTCGATCGGATCTCAATGCTTTTATTTTCTTGTCTAATTGATTCTCTACCAGGTTCATAAACCTTTTGAAACAACTTATTGCTTCAGATTTATGAGAAATCAAATAGATATATCAAAATCGAGTATAATCATCAATAAATGTGATGAAATAAACAACCCCATGCCTTCCTCTCACATTCATTGGACCACAGACATCATAATGGATTAAATGCAGAGGAAATTCAGCTCTTTTACCTTTCCCAAATGGTTTCCTTGTCGTTTTCCCTTCTAGGCAATGCTTACATATGGGCAAATCAACTTTTTCAATGTTGCCCAACAAGCCCTCTTTGGCTAGTCTATTCATACGCTGTTGGCCAATGTGACCAAGTCTAGCATGCCACACATTCACATCATTATCATATGTATTAGGAGACGTGAGAAGGGAATAACAAACATTTGCATTAACATAATCAATATCTAATACAATGAAACCATCCAGAAAATAACCACAACCATAGTAATTTGTATCCAAAACAAATTCACACCTCTACTATAGAAGTTCATATTAAAACCTAATTTAACCAACACTAATACAGACACTAAATTCCGACGAATCTCCGGAGCATACAACACATCATGTAGGAACAAAGTGCGTCCACCACGCATCTTCGTTGGCATGTGCCAATTCCTTTCACTTCAGCTGGAGTTGTTTCCCACATAGATCCACTTAGTTCCAGTTGGTACTCGTCGGAATTCCACAAAGGATCCTCTATCCTTCGCTACATGGTCCGTCGCTCCTGAATCCACAGTCCACAAAGGATTAGACTCAGTTAAGAAAACAGAACTCGACACAAAAGTAAAGTTCTGAAAAGTACAAGGGGTGCTCATGACACTTTTTGGCTCACGATAGCCGCGACGGTCGCGAGCATAGTGACCCTTCTTGTCACGGTTGTAGCATTTCACCCTTGCAAGCTTCTTCATGTGAGGACGCTTTCCTCTTTCATGTTGGTTAAACTTGGGTTTCTTCCCTGAAGGACCTTCTTCCTTGCCTTTCCCTTTATCAAACCAATTAGGGCGCTTGCGCTTGGAGCTCGAAGCTCCATTTAAGCTAGAACTAGCATGATAGAGTTCTGCATCCGGCTTAGCCACCAAGAGGCGGTCCTCTTCCAGCTCAAGATGGCGCACTGCATCCTCAAAAGATTTGATATTTGATATTTTCATTATGGGTCAAGTGCACCTTCATATGCTCCCAACTCTGAGGCAAGGAACGAATCACTGCTTGCACCTGCTGCTCATATGTGAGGACATGGCCAGCATCTTTCAGCTCATTTATCATGTTTGACATCTTTCTAAGATGTTGCTTCATGGTCTCGACCATGAGGCTTCTTATAGAGTCAAACCTAATAGTGAGCTGTCTCGATCAGTCACCAAAGTATGACCAAATCTGGCTGCCAATGCCTCCCACATTTCCTTGGCATTGTCAAAACGCCTAAACTCTCGCATGACGTCATTTTCCATGCTGCTCAAAGCAACGTGATGCGAGCAAGAGAGTTCTTTCGTTTCCATGCAGCAAAAGCTTCCTTATCTCTTTTGTCTTTGTGCAGTATTTCCTTCTTCAGTTCTACCATGGTCGGGTTAAGAGCCTCAAGTGCCTCTTGCTCTTCCAGCACATATTGGATTTTCATATGCCATATCTCATAGTTGTCACCATTGAGCTTTTCACCTTTGTTCAGCTCGGCAACTATGCTCTTCGTGGCTGAAGCCATTGATCTGAACACATCAGACATATATGCACGAATTATTAATGCCTATCATTTATGCATCCCTATTTGCATAGACCCATCATATTAATGAATAATTTCAAGTAAGGCTTGAGAATCAAAAGGTCACTATGTTTCCAATCATCCTCCAAAATCCTAACTTAAAACTATCATTAATATAATTGTCTTATGCAAAATAAATTCTATGAAGTTACAAAAAAACTTCTATAACTACCCACAGCTAACTACCCACAGCAACCAGCAATAACAAAAAGCAACATATAATTGACATACAATATAATAATGCTTTCATATAATACAACTAACATATAGGTTGCTACATTAACAACAATTAGGTAGTAAGCATTGCATAAGATGTCCACAAAGCACACTTAACTAAGAAAAACAGCCAATACATCTAACACCAAGCCAAAGACACGAACCGGGAAAGATCCTCTTTTGTTCAATTTCTTGATCTTTTCCCTTGTAACAATGCAGTAATATTCATTTACAAAATCCATCACAATTTTCTTATATGAAGCAGCTCCGTTGACATCCCATATGCGATTCAACACATCTTGCCATTCAAGTGGAAGAGTGTTTATGAAAAATCGCACCATCTCGACGTGGCATAGGACAACCATTCCATATGACCTGTTGAATCTTCCTATTGACCTCAAGGACATGATCAATTAAGTCTCCACTCTCCCATCGATGATCAGTCAGCTCAGCTATCAACTTAGACAGCCTATCCTTTTGTTAATCGGTAACTGCGCGAATAGGTGTGCGCAACCTCAGGGGAGGCATTGTTCGTGCAACAAATGCAGAATTGTTCCTGCAACAAATGTAGAACAATGTAAGCGATCACAAATAATCCACATAGACTTAATTGAAAAAGAAACACATTCTTTTCCTCTTTTTTTTTTTTTTTGGGTCAACGGTCAACAGTCCTCGGTCAACGGGTCAACGGTCGGGTCGTCGGTCGTCGGACCGGTCGAACCGGTCGGTCGGGACGTCGGGCCGGACGGGGCCGTCGGACCCGGTCGGCGGGGCGGCCGATGGCAAGTGCCGCGCGCATGTGCGGGCTGACATCACGCAGACGTCATCCGGCATGTGCCGCGCGCGTGCTGGGCATCCGCGGTTCGGGTCGGGTCGGGTCGCCGGTCGGGTCGCCGGCCGGTGGCCGCCCGGCCAACCGTCGTCATGCTGACGTCATCGATGACGTCACCCTAGCGGTTCGGCCGTTGGGTGACGTCATGCCGACGCATCCGCATGTCGGTCCATCGCCGGCGCGTGCCGGTTCGCCGGCGGCGAGCACGTGCCGGTTCGCCGCCGGCGCGTGTGTTGCATGTGCCGGGCGAGCCGCTTCCGGGCGTGTCGCGCCCACACGCAGCGGCTTCGGCCGCGCGTGTGGGCGCGTGGCGTCTCCGGCGGCGTTTGACATACCGCCGGACTCGTCTCGACGACCCCTTTCTCCCTATGCCATCAGAATTTGATTTTGACTTACGAAAACTCGGAAAAATGGGGGCGAATAGCGCTCGGGTGTCGGGATTTCTCGCCCCGATCAGTACGGCCGAATTACTTTCGCAAAAGTCAATGAAAAAACATCAAACAGGTCGGGAAAATGTGAACTAGTGCTTTGATACCAATGTTGGGAAATAACGGATCCCCGAAAAGTGGATTCGACACTAAATCGAATCCCTAAATCAATGCGGAAGACGAGCCCGGGAAAACAACACGTATCACCAATCCTAAAGCACACCACGGATTCGAGCGTACCTTTTAAGCCACAAATTAGACACGAACGCCGATAGAGGAAGAGAAACTTGGTCCTGTTCGATCCGGTGAAGCAAATTCGCCTTCGCGCCTGCTTCACTGTTTTTGCCTTTGGGAGAGAAAGTGAGAGAGAGAGAGCGTGAGAAGAAAAAGATGCGTACGTTACGTTTTCTGTTTTCTTCCAATAGGTACATTCTCTCTCTCTCTCCTCCCTTTTATATGTCCCTCCATCCACGGGCCGTATTCCCGTGGGCCGGGCTTTTTGGGCCCAACTTGTGCGAACGGGCCTTAAGCCCATCACTAATAAAACCATCAAATAGCTAAAATTCCCATAATTTTGACAACATCGTGAATTCACGTTGTCCACCATTTCCATGAAATCACCGTGGAAATTCCACGACTCAATAAGCTCTAAGTAGAAAAATTATGCATGGACACCTTTCTGTCATAATGATTTCACAATGTAGTTGTTAATTAGGCATTACAAAGAACTCGCATGAGATGAGATTCTAGTTTCTGCTGTTATATTAAGAACTTGTCGTGTTATCTACATTACCTTCTTTTGTTGGTCGACTCTCCTGGAAATTTGTTCACGAACGTGTTGCACCATCGGAGTATGTCTCGTGCATTTAATTGAAACGAGAGGAGATTGTGATAAATAATATTTCTTTGATGGACACCATCAATAAACTCCAAAAAGCAGGATTATTGACATACCATTTTTTAAATTGTGATACGAAACAGGGCTTGTGTCGTGAACTGATTGTCGAATCCACAATGAATCTGAATCAATCATAAGATTGATACCCAAGTCATATATCGATGGTGCTGCAGCATCCAGCGCCATGGTCGAGAGGCGGTGCGAGAGATCCAGCCAAAAAAATTCATAGATGTGGACAGTCGCAAGTACGACCTCAACGGAAAGAATCACAACATGCAGATAAAGATCCATTTCGTTGCTGCTGACGTACCTACGAAAGTTGGCGAAGTTCATCCGAAACAGCACGACAATGCTGCATATCCCAAGGGCGTTGAAGTGGCAACAAAGGAATTGGTCTTTTTGCATTACGAGCTGAAGGACAAGCGGGAAATACGCCTTACATGTGGGAAAGGAGGGAAGGTCATAGAGGTCAATGACAAGTTCCTCACCGAACAAAGCACAAAGCCTGTGCACCAGAAGAAGAAATGAAACGGAGCATATCTGGTTTCTTCAGTAATTACTCAGAAAAAATCTGAAATGCACTTTTGTCGTTTTCATTTCTGTTGTTGTGATTTGAAAATGCGTCTTCTTTTTTTCTTTCTGTGTTAAGAAAAGTGGTACTGTATTTCGATTATGAGGTTTTTGTGTGATGGCGTTTGAAGATTTTTTGATATTGCTGGCCTTCCCCATGACTGTGTGTTTTCAAGCTCTGCAATTAATGATCTAATGATTAAATAATTTTACAAAAAATAAAATATATAGATTTAATTTAATTTAATTACAAAAAAATGAAACCCAAAAGCTTGAAAGATTTATCTATTGAAAGCATTAGGAATGGGATTTAGGTTAATATAAATTTGAGTATCTATTAATGGATTAATATCATTTCTAGATATCCTTATGAAATCACTTAAACTTAAAATAGCATGAATATCAACTCAATACAACTTTGAATTGGGTTCTACATTTTTTATTATAGAGATCATAAGTTAAAATAGACAAAAGCGAAGCTATTATAATACTTATAAAGACCAGAAAGGTAAAAGGTAATAAAAAGTAGCGTATTTTTTTTTTGGTTGATTTAGGAAATGAATTGAAATGATAAGATATTCTAAAATCTA
This sequence comes from Eucalyptus grandis, assembly GCF_016545825.1. Taxonomy (NCBI): domain Eukaryota; kingdom Viridiplantae; phylum Streptophyta; class Magnoliopsida; order Myrtales; family Myrtaceae; genus Eucalyptus; species Eucalyptus grandis. The sequence continues at coordinate 55,101,378 of NC_052614.1, forward strand.
GAGAAAAGTGTAGTTAAGAAAACTTGTGATTAGTATTATAGGACTGACTTGACTTTGTTATGGAAAGTTGAGGAACTAGATAGTTGAAAGCTTAAGGGCTAAATTGCACATTTTGGGATAATTTAGGGACTAAATTGACTATTTGAGAATATTTCAAGGACCACATAGAATGAATTAAAAGTTCAAACATGACATTGCATATAAGCCAAACTTTAGCAGCTATTAATGTCATTTCCTTGGACCCAAGTATGTCATAAAACTGTTTCATCTGAACTTTGGGACATAAAATATCAAGAGTATTCCCTTTTGGGTAGAGAAGAAAAAATTACACTCGAGAATTAGGGAGCCCTTCAAGTGGGAAGGATAGACTCCACTGTATTGAGGAACTAGTAGGCTGATATAGTAGCCGCCTGTACTGGTGAAGATGGAGGGGTGGGTTAAACACCCACAACAAGGCTAACCTATGGTTCGTACAATGTCTTTCAACCAACTTGTCAACCTTGTACCCCTTCACATGTGTGTCAGGTCAATTGCTTTCTTAGGCATGTTAGGCATATGTCCCTCGGCCTAATCTTGTTGTTTCTGCTTTCTTTTCCATGTTTTCTAGCTCTTGCCTAGCAACAAAAATAATATTGTCAAGTAGTATCCGATGAAAATTATGCTCTTTGTGTAAAAGATTAGCTCTATGTTTATCGGCACGCCTTCTTGCTGCAATAACTAAACATGGAAAGTGTAATTCCACCATTAGGTTTCTTTTGCTTCTTGTGATTTAACATGCTTGCGAGTTTGCGTTACTTCGGTGTTTTGCAGTTAAGTCCAAGTCAGGAACGTGAAAAGATTTGGGAATAGAGTAAGCTCAATGAGTAGTACATATCTTCTAAGTAGATCAAGCAAAAAATAATACCAGAAACTCGTTATCAGTTGAAACCTAAATTTTGACTATCCAATCATTGACTTATTGCACAAAAATTAGGGATTAATTTTAACCCCTAAAAAAAAGAAGAAATAAAATAAAAGGAAAATATGAAGAAAATCAATCCAATTGATTATGCATGGAAGTTGGAAATTTCAAATCTTGTTAAATGCGGAAGCAATTAGAAAATCAGGTGAATAAAGGACAAGGATTTTGATAAATGGAAGGAATCGAAGTAAAATCGAGTTGATTGTGAAATCGCGGTCCGATATGTAGCCATAAATCAATGCGACAGAAGATGGAAGCTCGAAATTTGCCATAGAAAATGGCCGTTTGGAACCATTATAAAAGGAGTTGACCCGCGCAGGATGTCGAGGGGGGGAAGAATTCGCAAAAAAAAAAAATATCGTGGAAAGAGCAAGCACAAGAGAATTCGTGAAAGTGAGAAGAAAGGAAAAAAAAAAAGAGGAAAACCCCCCTTGTCGTCCAAGAGTCTTTTTTTTCTTCCCTTCTGGCGAGCTGCAGAGAAAAGCGAAAAAAAGTCAGCAAGTGGTCAACATAGCAGAGAATACAATAGAGAATACAAATGTGTGAATAGACAGGAGAGAGAGAGAGAAAAAAAAAAGAGAAAAAGAGAAGAAAGCAACAAACGGTTCGTTTTCCTCGCGCGGGCGTCTTCTCCCTCTTGTCGACCGCCGTTGCTCCAGCACCGCCCAACGCTCGCAACCGGGCCTCCGATCACAGTCACTCCACCAGCCCACCCGAGTCGGCACCAAACCTCCTACTACCAAGCTTCCCTCTGCCACTACCGTCGATCGTCCCCTGCGACGCTGCAACAAGCTAAGAAATCGTACCAGCCATCGCACCAGCAACACCTCAACCTCGCCTCCGCCCGTGACCCACGAGCGCCAACGCCGTAGCTCACCCATTCGTCGCCACTAGTCGCCGCACCTCTGTACCACCATCCCCGACACCTGTAATCACGGCCGCGCCCGCACGCCTGTCACAACGCCACTGCTGTTGCTGACGCTAGCAACCCGCGCTTCCTTGTCCTCGACGCCGGTAGATCCGAGCCAGTCGCCAGGCCGCTAGTCTTCGTCGCATGCCATCTGTAGCCCGACATCACCACTCGCCACCGCCCAGACAGCCTCCGCTTGCGCACCCAAATGACCTCCGCATCTCAAGCTCGAGCCGCACGCCATTGCTACCCCGCCGACGCTTGCAGCGCTCCTCCGCACCACTTTGCGACTTGCTCGCCCATCCCGCTTTTGGTCCGGCTGTGCTTACCCCATCGATGCCACTGCCCTCTCCATTGGGTAGCTTATTTTTATTTTCACTTTTATTTTTCCTTTATTTTATGTTACTTTATTTTATTTATTTTTAAGTTTCAATATTATTGTACAAGGTGGTGATTTTCATTTTATGAATTTTCTAGGCATTATCCGTAGGGTTCTGCTCAAAATTATTGTAATTTTTAATTTGATCCATGAGACCTCGGATCATTTTTTTAATTATATTAATTGTTGGGTATTTTGATAGTATCTTAATTGTTAAATCAATATAATTATTAATTTGGGTCTCGATTATAAGGTAAAATCGTAATGACACATCCCATACCGTGTCACACAATAAATAATGTCTCCAAATCTTCAGGGCAAAGATAATCGCTGCGAGCTTTAAGTCATGCGTCGGATAATTATGTTCATGAGGTTTTAACTGACGAGAGGCGTATGCAACAACCTTACCATGTTGTAGTAGCACGCAACCCAATCCTTTGAATGACGCATCACTGTAGATCTCAAATCCTCCAGGACTAGATGGAATGGTTAGCACAGGTGCGGTAGTAAGCTTTTCCTTAAGCTCTTGAAAACTTGCACTTGTCTGTCCAAACAAATTTCTCTTCTTTCTTCAAGAGTTTTGTCAGAGGAGATGCTAATGATGAGAACCCTTCAACAAACCATCTGTAATAACCTGCCAAACCTAGAAAACTTCTAATTTCTGTCACGTAGTCGGTCTTGGCCAATTGATCATGGCTTCAATCTTGCTCGGGTCCACAGAAATTCCTTTGCCTGAGATCACATGTCCTAAAAACGCAACACGAGTTAACCAAAACTTGCACTTACTAACCTTAGCGTACAACTGATGAACTCTCAGTGTTTGCAGCATTAATCTCAGATGACTCTCATGCTCCTCTTCACTTTTTGAATATACAAGGATATCATTGATGAACACGATTACAAATTGATCTAGATATTCCTTGAATACTTGGTTCATCAAATCCATGAAGGCAACTGGTGCATTCGTCAACCCGAATGGCATCATTGTGAACTCGTAATGACCATATCGAGTATGAAATGCTGACTTAGGAATGTCCTCCTTCCTAATTCTTAGTTGATGATATCCCATCTTAAGTTGATCTTCGAGAATATTGACACTCTTTGCATTTGATCGAACAGGTCATCGATCCTCAAGAGTGGATACTTATTATTGATTGTTACCCGGTTGAGTTGTCGATAGTCGATGCATAGACGCAACGAACCATCTTTCTTCTTTACAAAAAGAACTGGTGCTCCCCAAGGTGATGCATTGGGATGAATAAATCCTTTATCCAATAACTCTTGTATCTGCACTTTCAGTTCCTTCCACTCAGATAATGCCATTTGGTAAGGAGCCTTAGAGATTGGCTCTGTCCTTGGTGCTAGTTTGATCACGAACTAAATTTTTCTCTCTTGCAGTAATCCCGTCAATTCCTTTGGAAAGACATCTGGAAACTCTTATACCACAACAATGTCTTTCATCTTTAGTTCCTCAACTGTCGTATCCAAAGCAGCAATGACTTTATCCTTCAATGGTGTAGATATGCAAATTGCTGATTCCAATAATATAGGACTTAATCCTAACATCTTAACATACTGCTCGGCAATAAAGGAATGGGTTGCACAAGGGTCAAATAAAGCGTAAGCAGGATGGTCATTCAGTGAAACCATACCTGTGATCACGTTAGGCGCAGCTTCTACCTGACCTTGGGTAATAGCATACACCGTGCCTTGAACTAGGGGTCTCAGTTGTCCTCCCTGCGGCATGTTCTGAGGGGCATACCCTCTTATCTATCCTATTGGTGGTGGTGGTAACTAAGGTTGTCCTCTCGGCTTTCTAGGACAATTTCTGGCTATGTGGCCCTGCTGACCACATTCAAAACATGCACCCGTCTTACCTGGGCATGGGGCTGACCCGTGTCGCCTTGCACAAAAGCGACATGCCTCACTCCTACTAGGCATTGGCCTACCAAATCCACTTCTCTTGTTAGGCGGAATATGAGATTTACCTCCAGGCATGGGCCTCTTTCCCTGGCGAATATTCTCTCGATGAGAGCTGAACCTCGATCCAGATGAGGTAGCTCTTTCATTTTGTTCCTTCTCAATCTTCTAGGTTCTCTCGTAAATGTCATTGTAAGTTTTCAGATCTAGCGAGACTAGTATGTTTCTCAAGTCCGGCCTAAATCCATCCCTAAACCTTCTAACTCAACTCACTGGATTCACAATCAGTTCTGGAGCGTACTGCGAAAGTTTAACGAACTTCTGCCATCTTTGTGACATCCTAAAATTCGAGCCCTCTAAAGGATGAATGAATGTGAATTTCGTCAATGCATTATTGGTTGATCTCACTTGGAATTGATCACTCCTGAGATATTGACCTTGAGAGGAAAGGCTAATGAGGACTGAACTCTTATGACTAAAGGACTCAACCTGAGAAAATGACTTGATCGTGAGACTTGCGTGAGGACAATCCTGTAGATAGGAAGGCCGATTCTAAAGACAACTAGAAGTCGATTTGCGAACAGAAACATAATGGAACGACGGGTGATTTCGTTTACTATTATCGAACCTGCGAACGATCTTATGTTGATCCTTAGTGATCGTGTACTTTGAAATAATAATCTATCCTCTGTAATTTCATGTAGTCAGGGATGTCCATGCGTCGAGATGTCTTAAACGTGATTTAACACAAGTCGGTTACGTGTGAATCCTCGGAGCCACCCGTCAGGCTGAACTATACCTGAAATGGCATTGGGCGAAATTGACATGGCATGAGAACTAAAGATTGGGCTTCGAATTATTAGGAACGTCTAGGACGGACTTTGGATGAAACTACTTCAATAGTCGACAGAGCCAGTTAAGCCGAGCAATTGGAAAAGGGATTATTGGACCGAGGAAGTGAGCATGAGAGAACGTGGGCCGGGCCAAGCTAGTGTGGGCCCTAGGCCTAAGGTGGGACAGCCACCATAGTGGGCCTAAGACAAGTAAATGAACCCATTGGGCCTACATCAACTATTCATCTTTCAAAGCCCATGGTCCAACTTTGAGCCCAATCAAGCCCAATCAATTTCCAAGCCCACTCCTATTCATGTCCAAGCCCATATCTTAGGCCCATCCACCATTTTCTGCCCAAGGACAGAATGAGAATTGTGAAAGGTGAAATGACGAAATTATCCCTAGTTGTAGGGAGAAAAGGCTAGAAAAGAGAGAGAAGATGAGGTCATCATGGCATGGGGAATTAAAGCAAGCATTGAATGGCCTTGATAGCTCTCACTTCACCCTCTCTCTCTCCTCCCTGAGCTCTCCCTCGACCAGACCCTCTCTCCTCATTTTCTTCTTCCTTCAGTTCCTACTCCAATTGACCCTTTGGCCAAGCTAACGAGCCACCCACTATTGTCTTCAGCACGTCCAAATTGTACGGAAGAGCCTAACCCCGAGCCGAACGGAGCTGCCAGCTGGCCGGGACGCCGGCGTGAAGAAACTGGCCACCGGACTGCTTAGGAGCCCACCTGAGAAGCCTGTTTCGACTTTCCTTCCATTCCTCCACCTAGCCCAACCACCGGCAGGTGCTCCTTAACCCCCAGGTGCCGTCGGTTGCCGGCCATCCCCTCGTCGGAGCTCTGGCCAAGCCCTTCAACTTGTTTTCTTCTCTAGCAGGGCTGTTTTCTAGAATTTCAGAGGGAGTCCGAGCTGTAATTGCTGTGTTAAGCTTGGGACTACCTTGGATCATCGTGGTAGAGGTCCCGGTGCATAGCCACCATCGTCGCCGTGGCGTCGGTGCCTTCGGCCCGCTTAACGGGTGAGTTTAGATTCTAATCCTTTTATTAGAGCCTAAACTTGCTTAAGATTGATTTAATTAGTGTTAGTTCTCATTTAGGTGATTTAATTAAGTTATATTAGTCCTAAGATAGGTGGTTAGATTAATGGCTAAGATTAATTTAGCTTAATTTTACTTTATTAGCTTAATGATGCTTATGTGGTTAATTAAGCATGTTTAGTTTAATGGATTGAATTTCCTTAATTTAATGATTATTTTAATGATTTTTTAATATAATTTATTATTTATTAAATTATGGAAATTCACTGTTCACGCGACACTATTCACGAAACACTGTTCACGCGCACTGTTCACCTGAGAATGAAAAGTGTCTAATTTTATGTGTGTTTAATCCTATGAGGTGATTGGATGTGTTATTGCATAAACATCAGCATGAAATGAATGTTCTTTTTTTTTTTTTAAAAAAGGAAAAACGGTTTGTCCAAGGGACACCGAAATGGATCTCCTTGATGAGAAGATGATTTGAAAGTGTATATGCAAGCGTGTGTGCATTGGCTAAGTGCCCAAAGATAAAAAGAGAGAGGTGGAGGTGTGCTCGTGTGATCGAATTGGAACACCACCCAACGAGAGTCGGAAGCCGGTCGCAGTAGACTTTGGACCGATGTCCCTCTTTAGGATACTATTTGAATGGGAGATCGAGATGTAGCCGTGCCCGACGGGGCGGGACAAAGCCCGATTTTCATTAGTAGCCCGGCGGGAGTCGGATGATTGCTGACTGGAAAGTTAGCCATGGCCAAGAGGTCACTAATAACTGGGAAGTTGATTAAATCGCTGACGGGGGAGTTGACCGTGGCCAATGGGCCGTAAGAACTGGAAACGCATGAGGGTTGTGATGGTCGGGCCTTATTATGAGGTAAAATTGTGTGGCACGATATGCGATGTGTCATAACGACTTTACCTTATAATCGAGACCCATGCGACCGATTTATGCATGATAGGTAGCACACTAGAGTGCAAGAGCATGTGTGAATCATGGCATTATTGTTTATGGCATGCACGAATGAACCGATAACGTGCAGGGTGTGGTAATGGCTGGGTGAGATCACTTGTGACGTGACTCGTGTGTGATTGATGAACTGCATCATCTAATGGCCATGTGCTTTGTATGTATCATGCTGAGTGATATTGTGCAGGGTATGGCATACCAGCTAAGATTGTATGCAAATCGATTGTTGGTTGTTGCTTGTTGTGGGGTGGTTCTAAAGGGATACCTTGAGTTAAGTTGGAGTCCTAACCGGGGGCTTAGGGGAGGACTCACTGAGATTTATATCCCAATGGTTATTGTATAACCATTTTTAGGTCCCTAGTATAAAGAACCAGGAGCTTGAAGTAGAAAGGTCAGGAGCATAGGTGGCTCAGTAGTTCTTTTTGGAGATAGATCTCCTGTACTTGGACCCCTGTGGCTGTGTGAGATATGAGATGTGGTGTTCCAATTGATTGAGTATTATTACTACATATGGTTAAGTATATGAACTGTGTTGACATGTAGGGAGGAACTAAGACGAGGTGAGTCTCTGTGTTGTGTGGTTAGGACGACCCTAGGTATATTTCCTTTCTAATCGGGGTTTAGGGGGTTAACTTATTGAGACATTATCTCACCCCATCGTGGGCTCAATTCTTTTCATGTCCGTAGATGGTGGTCCCTCTAGTACATTTTGGGAAGCCGAGGGGGTATACTTAGCAAAGTAGTGATGTCCCTGTCCCCAGAAGTCCCTAGCTCCATGAGCTTATAGTGACCACTATCTTGGTCGATGACGGCCGACCACAGTTGGTACCTCATCGATTTAGGGCGTGGTTTCGCCATGGGATCAATGGGATCAAGGAAGGTCCTTACAGGGTTCCGATATCCTTGCCGTTGCGGTCAACGATGTGGTAGGTGAGGGGGTAGCTGATCACTCTGATGGTGTTATGGAAGACCCAGATCCCCCGGAGGTCTCAAATGTCTCAGCTGAGGAGTCCTGTGCCTAGTTAGCTAGGTGGCTCTTCTTTTTGGAGTAGACCTTTGTTTATAGTCAAGTGTTATATATAAACTCAGCTTGTTTATGAAAGGTGTTTTGTGAAAATGGTATCCTGCTTTTCTATCACATATTTGTGTTGTCTGGGGATTTATTTATAGGCTTCCATATGTGCAATAAAATGAAAGGGACGGCGATACGTCCTAGGACGTCACAATTTTATCGACCACTGAGGGATGTGCATGCGCTCAAGGTTCGAGTCGTGACATAAGTTCTGAGTGGTGCATGTTTAGGTTGCCTTTGAGTGAATTCTCGTCCTAATCGGGGTTTAAGGTGTTGACTCTCTGAGATTTATTCTCACCCTGTCATGGTTTACAAGTTTTCAAGTCCTTAGCTTGGAGATATCGGAGGATGTCATGGAGGATCCCAAGCCAAAATCGAAGGGATCCGGAGTATAGGTTGTCTGATAGTTCTTTTGGGGCAGACCTTTAAAGTACAAACTTGTATGACTGACTTGGCTTGTATTTAAAGTGTGTTTTATGAAAACGGGTTGTCCTGCTTTTCTATCCTATGTTTGTTGTTGTTTGGGTATATGTTTAAATTTCGCTTCCGCATGTGCTAAAAAAGAAAAGGGTCTAATTTAGTCGAACTAAGTAAGTAATCTAACTAACCTAACTAATTTGATCTAATAAGCTAGCTACATAAACTTATTAAACTAACTAAATCACCTAAGTAACCATTCTAACTAAATTAGGCTTGGAACTAACTACTCTAACCACCTAGTCACACTAACTAAGGATTACACTAATCCCTAATTAGCCTAACTAATCCACCCTAAGCATAATTAGCCTCCTAATTAGAGTTTAGGAGGTCAACTAACCAGTTTAGCGCAAAAATCGGTTCTCGACAATGGCGACGCGATGGCGAGCAAGACTCGGGTCTACGGTGACGCTAAGGGAGGTTTGAAAGGGCCTGGAAAGGCCAAGCAAGCCTCGGCCCACAGCTAAGATTTGCTTCTAGTTTGGGCCGATTTAAGAGCTGTTGGAGGTTAAGCTGGACCGGGAGGAGGCTGGTTGGCGTGAGGATGAGCAACCAGGCGAGTAAGTGACAACGAACGGTAGCCTGGTCGAGCGGAGCTATGACATGGGTGGGCTTGGACCCACGGGTGGTTGAGTGGCGCAAGAAGCGAGGACGGGTGGAGGGGAACACGGGTTGGAGCCGGGGCTAGCGTTGGTCTTGGTGGCTACATTTGGGCTGGTTTGGTGCTGGCTCTAGCTGGTGCAAGCTGGTTCTGGTTAAGGGAGCTTGCAACAAGGAAAGGGAGTAGAAAAGGATGAAGAAGAATAAGAAAGGAGGAAGAAAAAATGATATGCGAGGAAGGGAGCTGGTTGACCAAGCTAGGGGAGAGAGGGGAACCAAGGGGGGACAAAGGTCTCCAAAGTCTTGGCATGCACCAATGGCCTTCCACCTCCAATATCAACACACTTGAGTGTCTCAACCCCAAAGTCTTCAGCCCTTGGCTATTAAGGCTTCTTCTACAAGCGATTTGCCTCACAAATCCACACCAAAGGGCTTCAATTTGGTGCCCAAAATTCAGCAGCCCCTCTAGCCTACGAATTTTGCACCCATTCAACTCAATTCCTCTTTAAACAACTTCAATTCAATGGCCACACATGCCATGGTTACAGCCCACACAACTTCCTTGCATTTCCCTCGCCAAATAGTTCACTTTGGAGGCCAAAAATCCACCCAAAAATGGCCATCCGAATTTCCACCAAATTGAACGGCCAATTTTGATTTTCCGCCGAAATTCCGGGCTAGCCAAAAATTCTTCAAATGATTAGTCGATGTCCCAAAAATAAATCGTGACACACTAGAACTTTCAATTCTCGAAACCAGGTTCAATTTTATGGTTAATTTCAATCGGACGTGATTTTAGTGTTACATAACCTACCAGGTAGCTTTTAGGAATTTTTAGCGCGTTTGACCTATGGTCGATTATTTTCGATTCACATTGTGCATCTTTGACTCATAGCTGACTCTCGGTCGTCGTAAAAATCTCAAGATTTCAAATACGGGCATAGGGTACTGTGACATCCTGAATTTCGATCCCGTCCCGAATATATGAAATGGGCATTTTGTCGGAACGCCTATGGTCCTTTTTCTCCGAGCTGATCACTCACGAGTTAACCAGTCTATTGGGTGAAGCCGTTAAGGGATATAGCCGCGGTAAAATCCTTAAAAGCTACTTGATAGGTCGGATTGGACTAGAATTGTGTTCGGTTGATTTTAACCACGAAATGGAATTCGGTTTCGGAAATCGGATGTTCGAGCATGTCACAATTCATTTATAGGATGTCGTCTTGTCTTTCGGAGAAATTCCATCGAGTTCGAGATTTTTACGGAAAATCATTTCGGACATCGCGGAAATGACCAGCCAATTGCTAGACTTCTCGTGCACGCCAGTTGCTCACCGCCTCCTTCGTGCGATTCCTCCTCCAGCAAAAAGACCAGCCACCTCTGTTTGTTCTCTTTCATCATTGGCGTCGACTCCTTCGTCTCTCTCGCTTCCTGCTCAGTCGTTCCTCACTGCGGAGACCCCAAGTGAAGACTCTACCGAAGTAGCTTCTGACTTTGCTGCTACAGCCCCACTCATAGAGACCTCCATCCTCCTGAGTCAACCAGCAACGCACGCCCAAACGTCTGAATTCCTCCGTTCCTCTCTGCCTCCGCCTGCTCCCTCTCCACGTCGACGCTGTAGCTCCACTTTGGTTTGTCTTCACCAGTGAACGAGGATCCAGCAACAAAGACCGAAGCCCATGATTCCGCGAAGTTCAGTCTCTTCTAGGCCAAGCCAGTGTTCTCCTCGCCAGCGACGCCACCTGGCCAACGTCCACGCCGCCCTAGCTCAGCCGTCTTCGTTGCTTCATTTTCTTTTCCGCATTTAGCTATTAACGAAGTGCACGAAGCCCGTTCGTGCATCCACCAGCCCAGCGTCCCTTACTGCTTCTCTTGTTCGGCTCAAGTGCAGTCAAGCCCAGCTGTCGGCTTTAGCTTCAGCGGCCCATCTCCGTGAAAGCCAGCCCAGCGAATTTCATTGAGTCCATTAAGCTCAGCCCAGTTCAGTTGCAATTTGGCCCAAAGATCTAGTAATTCAGGCCCAGCTTTAAAGCCCATCTTCAGTAAGCCTAACCCAACTTCGGTCCAGCCCAAAATCAAGAACGAATCTCAGTGGGGCTGAGATTTGTTGGGCCAAGTTTAAGGCCCGGTCCAAGCCCGCCGGCATAGTCGAAAGCCCAATTTCAGCCACCATCGCGTCGCCGTCACGGTGAAGCGGTCTTCGCTTTTACCAAGTGAGTAATCTCACAAATCCTTGCGTAGTAGACTAATGATGCTTAAGGATTGATTAGGTTTAATTAAGTGCAATTAGGTGGTTAGATTAGAATAGATTAGTGATTATTAGATAATTGCGAAGCATGTTAGGCAATTGAATCGTGCAATTAGCGCATTGACATGGCTAATATTTATTGAATGCATCTTGGGATTTTTCCCGACCCTTATCGGGCTTCAATTAGGCATTACGGGCTTAAATTGGATTTTTAGTATTTATTTATTAATTTTTGAAATTAATTATTTAATTATTTATTTTTTAGAAATTAGGCAAGGATAGCCGACGATCAAAATTTTGTGCTGATTGTCGTGGTGCAGTCCATTTATTTTATTTGAGCTCTACGTTGTGCTGAATTGAATTAATTGTGCAATTTGAGGAATTATTCCAAAATAGATTGAAATTGAGTGAAATTGAATGATTGATTGGTGGATGACCGAGTGTGGTTATTTAGCATTGATAATGCTTTGATGAGTTGTAAAGTAGAGAAAATCGTGAAGTTGAACTGAGGATAATCTTGGCTGAGATCGATCGGGTAGGAGGTATAGACATACGTTGTTCGGAGATAAGGAAATCCTTTGGTGAAAACGACGCCTTAAAGAACGCACGAGTGCTATCTATTACTTGCATCAGTATAGACATATGTGGTTTGGTGATAAGAAAATCACTTGTGAAAACGACGCCTTAAAGAACGCATGACTGTTGTCTACTGCATGCCTCATTACGGACATACGTGGTTCGGTGATTAAGAATATCACTAGTGAAAACGGTGCCTTAAAGAACGGACGAGTGCTGTCCAGTACATATGTCACTTTGGCAAAAACGACGCCCAATAGCATTTCTGTAGCTTTGTGACTGAGAATGCAAATGAGAGGTTTTATATTGAGAAGTGATTTGACTTGAAAATGGTCTGACTGACATGTAATCGACCAGGTCGATTGATCAATTATTTGATCCGTTGTCGTAATTGACTGATTGAGTGGATGTGACTTTGAATGGTCCGATTGACATGTAATCGACTAGGTCGATTGATCGAGATATCGATCTGTGATGTGATTGCTAGGT